>NC_138221.1:43636207-44236207 GCF_964197995.2 Scardinius erythrophthalmus
TTGAGAGAGCCAACATATTGAAATCCTATTTAAACTTATTATTATTATTATTAAGTTGGCTTGAGAGAGCCAACATATTGAAATCCTATTTAAACTTATTAAGTTGGCTTGAGAGAGCCAACATATTGAAATCCTATTTAAACTTATTATTATTATTATTATTATTATTATTATTATTCTTCTGACCGTAAAAATTTACAACTCAAACTCCTCCTAGAGCTTTAACTCTACATACTCCAAACTCGGCACAGACACTCAAACTGATCTGACTCGCGTTGCTATATCTTTTCAGACTGATCCGACTTACGGTTTTCCTAAAAATGACGATCAAAACTCGAAAAAACTCATTCAAAAACTCCCATTGACTTACATTGGGGAGTTCTAAAAAATTCAAACCGACAAAATTTAAATCAAAATACCTTGAAGACTAAACCAAACTGCCATTCTATATACTATATGAGCCATTGAGACTCATTTAAACTAATGAACTCTAAACTCATACACTTATAAACTAATTAACTTATAAACTCATGAATTCATAGACTTATGAACTCTTAAACTCATAAATTAATAAACTCTGAACTCTTAAACTCATTTAAACTTATAAACTTTAAACTCATTAAAACTTATAAACTCTAAACTCAAAAACTCTTACACTTATAAACTCATCAATTTATACACTTATAAACTCTAAACTCATAAACTCTGAGTGTGTGTGTGTGTGTGTGTGTGTGTGTGTCATTTAAACTTATAAACTCAAAACTCAAAAACTCGTAAACTACTTTAAACTTCAAATCACTTCTTAAGTTTAAAGCTTCCAGCTCCCAAGCAACTCCATAGCAACCAAACTTGAGTACCCTAGCAACCGTTTTGCAAGACCTATATCTCTGTATCAGAACATCGTATAGAGATGAGGTTTGGCTCTTTTGACTCATGCTAGCAAACAGCACTTCCAACATGCTACACATGCTAGCACTGAATAGCTACATGCTAATAACGATTAGTTAAGTGCTATATCATGCCAAGATCATGCTAAGAACTCTATAAAGACTCCATAGTAACCATCTGTGACAACTACCAACCACCTAGCAACACCATAGCAACCGCCCAGAACACCCTAGCAACCGCCTAGTAACCGCCCAGAATACCTTAGCAACCGCCTAGCAACACCATAGCAACCACCCAGAACACCCTAGCAACCGCCTAGCAACCACTCAGAATACCCTAGCAACCGCCTAGCAACACCATAGCAACCACCCACTAGCAACACCATAGCAACCACCCAGAACACCCTAGCAACCGCCTAGCAACCACCCAGAATACCCTAGCAACCGCCTAGCAACACCATAGCAACCACCCAGAACACCCTAGCAACCGCCTAGCAACCACCCAGAACACCCTAGCAACAGCATAGCAACCACTCAGAACACCCTAGCAACCGCCTAGCAACCACCCAGAATACCTTAGCAACCGCCTAGCAACACCATATCAACCACCCAGAACACCCTAGCAACCGCCTAGCAACCACCAAGAATACCCTAGCAACCGCCTAGCAACACCATAGCAACCACCCAGAACACCCTAGCAACCGCCTAGCAACACCATAGCAACCACCCAGAACACCCTAGCAACCGCCTAGCAACCACCCAGAATACCCTAGCAACCGCCTAGCAACACCATAGCAACCACCCAGAACACCCTAGCAACCGCCTAGCAACCACCCAGAACACCCTAGCAACAGCATAGCAACCACTCAGAACACCCTAGCACCCGCCTAGCAACCACCCAGAATACCTTAGCAACCGCCTAGCAACACCATATCAACCACCCGGAACACCCTAGCAACCTCCTAGCAATCACCAAGAATACCCTAGCAACCGCCTAGCAACACCATAGCAACCACCCAGAACACCCTAGCAACCGCCTAGCAACACCATAGCAACCACCCAGAACACCCTAGCAACCGCCTAGCAACCACCCAAAACACCCTAGCAACCGCCTAGCAACCACCCAGAATACCCTAGCAACCGCCTAGAAACAGCATAGCAACCACCCAAAAGACCCTAGCAACCGCCTAGCAACCACCCAAAAGACCCTAGCAACCGCCTAGCAAAAAGCGTTCTGGTCCAAACTTTCTCAAGCCAACTTAAAGTTTGTCTCGACGAACTTTTGCATCTAGTTATTATTATTATTAAGTTGGCTTGAGAGAGCCAACATATTGAAATCCTATTTAAACTTATTATTATTAAGTTGGCTTGAGAGAGCCAACTTACTGAAATCCTATTTAAACTTATTATTATTATTATTCTTCTGACCCTAAAAATTTACAACTCAAACTCCTCCTAGAGCTTTAACTCCACATACTCCAAACTCGGCACAGACACTCAAACTGATCTGACTCGCGTTGCTATATCTTTTCAGACTGATCGGACTTACGGTTTTCCTAAAAATGACGATCAAAACTCGAAAAAACTCATTCAAAAACTCCCATTGACTTACATTGGGGAGTTCTAAAAAATTCAAACCGACAAAATTTAAATCTAAACACCTTGAAGACTAAACCAAACTGCCATTCTATATACTATATGAGCCATTGAGACTCATTTAAACTAATAAACTCTAAACTCATACACTTATAAACTAATTAACTTATAAACTCATGAATTCATAGACTTATGAACTCTTAAACTCATAAATTAATAAACTCTGAACTCTTAAACTCATTTAAACTTATAAACTCTAAACTCATTAAAACTTATAAACTCTAAACTCATTTAAAACGTATAAACTCTAAACTCAAAAACTCTTACACTTATAAACTCATCAATTTATACACTTATAAACTCTAAACTCATAAACTCTGAGTGTGTGTGTGTGTGTGTGTGTGTGACACACACACACTAAACTCATTTAAACTTAAACTCTAAACTCATTTAAACTTATAAACTCAAAACTCAAATTCTCGTAAACTACTTTAAACTTCAAACCACTTCTTAAGTTTAAAGCTTCCAGCTCCCAAGCAACTCCATAGCAACCAAACTTGAGTACCCTAGCAACCGTTTTGCAAGACCTATATCTCTGTATCAGAACATCGTATAGAGATGAGGTTTGGCTCTTTTGACTCATGCTAGCAAACAGCACTTCCAACATGCTACACATGCTAGCACTGAATAGCTACATGCTAATAACGAGTAGTTAAGTGCTATATCATGCCAAGATCATGCTAAGAACTCTATAAAGACTCCATAGTAACCATCTGTGACAACTACCAACCACCTAGCAACACCATAGCAACCGCCCAGAACACCCTAGCAACCGCCTAGTAACCGCCCAGAATACCTTAGCAACCGCCTAGCAACACCATAGCAACCACCCAGAACACCCTAGCAACCGCCTAGCAACCACTCAGAATACCCTAGCAACCGCCTAGCAACACCATAGCAACCACCCAGAACACCCTAGCAACCGCCTAGCAACCACCCAGAATACCCTAGCAACCGCCTAGCAACACCATAGCAACCACCCAGAACACCCTAGCAACCGCCTAGCAACCACCCAGAACACCCTAGCAACAGCATAGCAACCACTCAGAACACCCTAGCAACCGCCTAGCAACCACCCAGAATACCTTAGCAACCGCCTAGCAACACCCTAGCAACCGCTTGGCAACCACTCAGAATACCCTAGCAACCGCCTAGTAACACCATAGCAACCACCCAGAACACCCTAGCAACCGCCTAGCAACCACCCAGAATACCCTAGCAACCGCCTAGCAACACCATAGCAACCACCCAGAACACCCTAGCAACCGCCTAGCAACCACCCAGAACACCCTAGCAACACCATAGCAACCACTCAGAACACCCTAGCAACCGCCTAGCAACCACCCAGAATACCTTAGCAACCGCCTAGCAACACCATATCAACCACCCAGAACACCCTAGCAACCGCCTAGCAACCACCAAGAATACCCTAGCAACCGCCTAGCAACACCATAGCAACCACCCAGAACACCCTAGCAACCGCCTAGCAACACCATAGCAACCACCCAGAACACCCTAGCAACCGCCTAGCAACCACCCAGAATACCCTAGCAACCGCCTAGAAACAGCATAGCAACCACCCAAAAGACCCTAGCAACCGCCTAGCAACCACCCAAAAGACCCTAGCAACCGCCTAGCAAAAAGCGTTCTGGTCCAAACTTTCTCAAGCCAACTTAAAGTTTGTCTCGACGAACTTTTGCATCTAGTTATTATTATTATTATTATTATTCCGAGACTAAAATTTCTATATGAAACTCCTCCTAGAGCTTTAACTCTACATACTCCAAACTCGGCTCAGACACTCAAACTGATCTGACTCGCGTTGCTATATCTTTTCAGACTGATCGGACTTACGGTTTTCCTAAAAATGACGATCAAAACTCGGAAAAACTCCCATTGACTTGCATTGGGGAGTTCTAAAAAATTCAAATTTAGATTCAAACTCACCAACCGACGAAAATTCAAATCAAAATACCTTGAAGACTAAACCAAACTGCCGTTCTATATACTATATGAGCCATTGAGACTCATTTAAACTAATGCACTCTAAACTCATACACTTATAAACTAATTAACTTATAAACTCATGAATTCATAGACTTATGAACTCTTAAACTCATAAATTAATAAACTCTGAACTCTTAAACTCATTTAAACGTATAAACTCTAAACTCATTTAAACTTATAAACTCAAAGCTCAAAAACTCATAGACTTATAAACTCATCAATTTATACACTTATAAACTCTAAACTCATAAACTCTTGAGTGTGTGTGTGTGTGTGTGTGTGTCTGAGTGAGTGTGTGAGCGAGTTAGTGTGTGTGTGTGTGTGTGTGTGTGTGTGTGTGTGTGCGTGTGTGTGTGTGTGTGTGTGTGTGTATCTATCTAACTTATTTATCTATCTATCTGTCATAAACTTCAAACTACTGTAAACTACTTTAAACTTCAAACCACTTTAAACTTCTTACGTTTAAAGCTCCCAGCTCCCAAGCAACTCCATAGCAACCAAACTTGAGTACCCTAGCAACCGTTTTGCAAGACCTATATCTCTGTATCAGAACATCGTATAGAGATTAGGTTTGGCTCTTTTGACTCATGCTAGCAAACAGCACTTCCAACATGCTACACATGCTAGCAGTGAATAGCTACATGCTAATAGCGATTAGTTAAGTGCTAAATCATACCAAGATCATGCAAACAACTATATCAAAACTCCATAGTAACCATCTGTGACAACTACCAACCACCTAGCAGCACCATAGCAACCACCCAGAACACCCTAGCAACTGCCTAGCAACCACCCAGAACACCCTAGCAACCGCCTAGCAACACCATAGCAACCACACAGAACACCCTAGCAACTGCCTAGCAACCACCCAGAATACCCTAGCAACCGCCTAGCAACACCATAGTAACCACCCAGAACACCCTAGCAACCGCCTAGCAACCACCCAGAATACCCTAGCAACCGCCTAGTAACCGCCTAGCAACCACTCAAAACACCCTAGCAACACCATAGCAACCACCCAGAACACCCTAGCAACCGCCTAGCAACACCATAGCAACCACCCAGAACACCCTAGCAACTGCCTAGAAACACCATAGCAACCACCCAGAACACCCTAGCAACTGCCTAGCAACCACCCAGAACACCCTAGCAACCGCATAGCAACACCATAGCAACCACCCAGAACACCCTAGCAACTGCCTAGCAACCACCCAGAATACCCTAGCAACCGCCTAGCAACCACCCAGCAACCACCCAGAATACCTTAGCAACACCATTGCAACCACCCAGAACACCCTAGCAACCGCCTAGCAACACCATAGCAACCACCCAGAACACCCTAGCAACTGCTTAGCAACCACCCAGAATACCCTAGCAACCGCCTAGCAACCACCCAGCAACCACCCAGAACACCCTAGCAACACCATAGCAACCACCCAGAACACCCTAGCAACCGCCTAGCAACCACCCAGAACACCCTAGCAACCGCCTAGCAATAGCATAGCAAAGCCTAGCAACACCCTAGCAACCACTCAGAATACCCTAGCAACTGCCTAGCAACACCATAGCAAACACCAAAACACCCTAGCAACCGCCTAGCAACACCATAGCAACCACCCAGAACACCATAGCAACCGCCTAGCAACCACCCAGAATACCTTAGCAACCGCCTAGCAACACCATAGCAACTACCCAGAACACCCTAGCAACCGCCTAACAACCACCCAGAACACCCTAGCAACAACCTAGCAACAGCAGAACAACCACCCAGAACACCCTAGCAACCGCCTAGCAACACCATAGCAACCACCTAGAATACCCTAGCAACCGCCTAGCAACACCATAGCAACCACCCAGAATACCCTAGCAACCGCCTAGCAACACCATAGCGACCACCCATAACATCCTAGCAACCGCCTAGCAAAAAACGTTCTGGTCCAAACTTTCTCAAGCCAACTTCAAAGTTTGTCTCGACGAACTTTTGCATCTAGTTATTATTATTATTATTATTATTCTTCTGACCGTAAAAATTTACAACTCAAACTCCTCCTAGAGCTTTAACTCTACAAACTCCAAATTCGGCTCAGACACTCAAACTGATCTGACTCGCGTTGCTATATCTTTTCAGACTGATCGGACTTACGGTTTTCCTAAAAATGACGATCAAAACTCGAAAAAACTCATTCAAAAACTCCATTGACTTACATTGGGGAGTTCTAAAAAATTCAAACCGACGAAAATTCAAATCAAAATACCTTGAAGACTAAACCAAACTGCCGTTCTATATACTATATGAGCCATTGAGACTCATTTAAACTAATGAACTCTAAACTCAAAACGTGTGTGTGTGTGAGAGAGAGAGAGCGAGCGTGTGTGTGTGTGTGTGTGTGTGTGTGTGTGTGTGTGTGTGTGTGTGTGTGTAAACTCAAATACTCGTACACACTCATTTAAACTTATAAACTCTTAACTCAAAAACTTGTACACTTATAAACTCTAAACTCATATAAACTCTGAGTGTGTGTGTGTGTGTGTGTGAGAGAGAGAGAGAGTGTGTGTCTATGTGCGTGCGTGAGTGTGTGTGTGTGTGTGTGTGTGTGTGTGTGTGTGTGTGTGTGTGTGTTAATGAGCTTGTCTGTGTGTGTGTGAGTGAGTTAGTGAGTGTGTGTGTGAGAGAGATAGTGTGTGTGTGTGAGAGAGAGTGAGAGTCTGTGTGTGCATGCTTGTGTGTGTGTATGTCAAAAATTTAAATCTAAACACCTTGAAGACTAAACCAAACTGCCGTTCTAAATACTATATGAGCCATTGAGACTCATTTAAACTAATAAACTCTAAACTCATACACTTATAATTAGAATAAGTGTATGAGATTAACTAATTAACTTATGAACTCATGATTTCATAGACTTATAAACTATTAAACTCATAAATTAATAAACTCTGAACTCTTAAACTCATTTAAACTTATAAACTCTAAACTCATTTAAACTTATAAACTCAAAACTCAAAAACTCATACACTTATAAACTCTAAACTCAAACTCTTGAGTGTGCGTGTGTGTGTGTCTGAGTGTGTGTGTGTCTGAGTGAGTGTGTGAGCGAGTTAGTGTGTGTGTGTGTGTGTGTGTGTGTGTGCGTGTTTATCTATCTATTAACTTATCTATCTACCTGCCATAAACTTCAAACTACTGTAAACTACTTTAAACTTCAAACCACTTTAAACTTCTTATGTTTAAAGCTCCCAGCTCCCAAGCAACACCATAGCAACCAAACTTGAGTACCCTGGCAACCGTTTTGCAAGACCTATATCTCTGTATCAGAACATCGTATAGAGATGAGGTTTGGCTCTTTTGACTCATGCTAGCAAACAGCACTTCCAACATGTTACACATGCTAGCAGTGAATAGCTACATGCTAATAGCGATTAGTTAAGTGCTAATCATACCAAGATCATGCAAACAACTATATCAAAACTCCATAGTAACCATCTGTGACAACTACCAACCACCTAGCAACACCATAGCAACCACCCAGAACACCCTAGCAACCGCCTAGCAACACCATGGCAACCACCCAGAACACCCTAGCAACTGCCTAGCAACCTACCAGAATACCCTAGCAACCACCTAGCAACACCATAGTAACCACCCAGAACACCCTAGCAACCGCCTAGCAACCACCCAGAATACCTTAGCAACACCATAGCAACCACCCATAACACCCTAGCAACCGCCTAACAACACCCTAGCAACCACCCAGAACACCCTAGCAACCACCTAGCAACCACCCAGAACACCCTAGCAACCACCTAGCAACACCATAGCAACCACCCAGAACACCCTAGCAACTGCCTAGCAACCACCCAGAATACCCTAGCAACCGCTTAGCAACCACCCAGAATACCCTAGCAACCACCTAGCAACACCATAGCAACCACACAGAACACCCTAGCAACTGCCTAGCAACCACCCAGAATACCCTAGCAACCGCCTAGCAACACCATAGCAACCACACAGAACACCCTAGCAACTGCCTAGCAACCACCCAGAACACCCTAGCAACCGCCTAGCAACACCATAGCAACCACACAGAACACCCTAGCAACTGCCTAGCAACCACCCAGAATACCCTAGCAACCGCCTAGCAACACCATAGTAACCACCCAGAACACCCTAGCAACCGCCTAGCAACCACCCAGAATACCCTAGCAACCGCCTAGTAACCGCCTAGCAACCACTCAAAACACCCTAGCAACACCATAGCAACCACCCAGAACACCCTAGCAACCGCCTAGCAACACCATAGCAACCACCCAGAACACCCTAGCAACTGCCTAGAAACACCATAGCAACCACCCAGAACACCCTAGCAACTGCCTAGCAACCACCCAGAACACCCTAGCAACCGCATAGCAACACCATAGCAACCACCCAGAACACCCTAGCAACTGCCTAGCAACCACCCAGAATACCCTAGCAACCGCCTAGCAACCACCCAGCAACCACCCAGAATACCTTAGCAACACCATTGCAACCACCCAGAACACCCTAGCAACCGCCTAGCAACACCATAGCAACCACCCAGAACACCCTAGCAACTGCTTAGCAACCACCCAGAATACCCTAGCAACCGCCTAGCAACCACCCAGCAACCACCCAGAACACCCTAGCAACACCATAGCAACCACCCAGAACACCCTAGCAACCGCCTAGCAACCACCCAGAACACCCTAGCAACCGCCTAGCAATAGCATAGCAAAGCCTAGCAACACCCTAGCAACCACCCATAACACCCTAGCAACCGCCTAACAACACCCTAGCAACCACCCAGAACACCCTAGCAACCACCTAGCAACCACCCAGAATACCTTAGCAACACCATAGCAACCACCCATAACACCCTAGCAACCGCCTAACAACACCCTAGCAACCACCCAGAACACCCTAGCAACCACCTAGCAACCACCCAGAACACCCTATCTACCTGCCATAAACTTCAAACTACTGTAAACTACTTTAAACTTCAAACCACTTTAAACTTCTTATGTTTAAAGCTCCCAGCTCCCAAGCAACACCATAGCAACCAAACTTGAGTACCCTGGCAACCGTTTTGCAAGACCTATATCTCTGTATCAGAACATCGTATAGAGATGAGGTTTGGCTCTTTTGACTCATGCTAGCAAACAGCACTTCCAACATGCTACACATGCTAGCAGTGAATAGCTACATGCTAATAGCGATTAGTTAAGTGCTAAATCATACCAAGATCAAGCAAACAACTATATCAAAACTCCATAGTAACCATCTGTGACAACTACCAACCACCTAGCAACACCATAGCAACCACCCAGAAAACCCTAGCAACCGCCTAGCAACACCATAGCAACCACCCAGAACACCCTAGCAACCGCCTAGCAACCACCAAGAATACCCTAGCAACCACCTAGCAACACCATAGTAACCACCCAGAACACCCTAGCAACCGCCTAGCAACCACCCAGAACACCCTAGCAACACCATAGCAACCACTCAGAACACCCTAGCAACCGCCTAGCAACCACTCAGAATACCCTAGCAACCGCCTAGCAACACCATAGCAACCACCCAGAACACCCTAGCAACCGCCTAGCAACACCATAGCAACCACCCAAAACACCCTAGTAACCGCCTAGCAACCACCCAGAATACCCTAGCAACCGCCTAGCAACAGCATAGCAACCACCCAGAACACCCTAGCAACCGCCTAGCAACACCCTAGCAACCACCCAAAATACCTTAGCAACCACCTAGCAACACCATAGCAACCTCCCATAACACCCTAGCAACCGCCTAGCAACCACCAAAATACCTTAGCAACTGCCTAGCAACACCCTAGCAACCACCAAAAATACCTTAGCAACCGCCTAGCAACACCATAGCAACCACCCAAAACACCCTAGCAACCACCCAGAACACCCTAGCAACCACCAAGCAACACCCTAGCAACAACCCAGAACACCCTAACAATCACCCAAAATACCTTAGCAACCGCCTAGCAACACCATAGCAACCACCCAGAACACCCTAGCAACCGCCTAGCAACCACCCAACATACCTTAGCAACCGCCTAGCAACACCCTAGCAACCACCCAGAACACCCTAGCAACCACCCAAAACACCTTAGCAACCCACTAGAAAACCCCCCCACAACTTTTTAACTCTAAACTACTTTAAACTTCAAACTAATTTAAACTTTAAGCTAATTTAAACTTCAAACTAATTTAAACTTTAAACTACTTTAAACTTCAAACTAATTTAAACTTTAAACTACATTAAACTTTAAACTAATTTAAACTTTAAGCTAATTTAAACTTTAAGCTAATTTAAACTTTAAGCTAATTTAAACTTTAAGCTAATTTAAACTTTAAGCTAATTTAAACTTTAAACTACTTTAAACTTCAAACTAATTTAAACTTTAAACTACTTTAAACTTCAAACTAATTTAAACTTTAAACTACATTAAACTTTAAACTACATTAAACTTTAAACAAATTTAAACTTTAAACTAATTTAAACTTTAGGCTAATTTAAACTTCAAACTAATTTAAACTTCAAACTAATTTAAACTTTAAACGACTTTAAACTTTAAACTAATTTAAACTCCAAACAATTTTAAACTTCTTCAAACTTTCTGGTCCAAACTTTCTCAAGCCAACTTAAAGTTTGTCTCGACGAACTTTTGCATCTAGTTAAGTTGGCTTGAGAGAGCCAACATATTGAAATCCTATTTAAACTTATTATTATTATTATTAAGTTGGCTTGAGAGAGCCAACATATTGAAGTCCTATTTAAACTTATTAAGTTGGCTTGAGAGAGCCAACATATTGAAATCCTATTTAAACTTATTATTATTATTAAGTTGGCTTGAGAGAGCCAACTTACTGAAATCCTATTTAAACTTATTATTATTATTATTAATCTTCTGTTAAAAACTGTTGACTCAAACTCGTCCTAGAGCTTTAACTCTACATACTCCAAACTCGGCTCAGACACTCAAACTGATCTGAAGTTAGTTGCTATATCTTTTCAGACTGATCGGACTTACGGTTTTCCTAAAAATGACGATCAAAACTTGGAAAAACTCCCATTGACTTACATTAGGGAGTTCTAAAAAATTCAAATTTAGATTCAAACTGACCAACCGACGAAAATTCAAATCAAAATACCTTGAAGACTAAACCAAACTGCCGTTCTATATACTATATGAGCCATTGAGACTCATTTAAACTAATGCACTCTAAACTCATACACTTATAAACTAATTAACTTATAAACTCATGAATTCATAGACTTATGAACTCTTAAACTCATAAATTAATAAACTCTGAACTCTTAAACTCATTTAAATTTATAAACTCTAAACTCATTAAAACTTATAAACTCAAAACTCATTTAAACTTATAAACTAAACTCAAAACTTGTACACTTATAAACTCATCCATATATACACTTATAAACTCTACACTCATAAACTCTGAGTGTGTGTGTGTGTGTGTGTGTACACACACACACACACACACACACACACACACACACACACACACACACACTCTCTCTAAACTCATTTAAACTTATAAACTCAAAAACTTGTAAACTACTTTAAACTTCAAACCACTTTAAACTTATTAAGTTTAAAGCTCCCAGCTCCCAAGCAACTCCATAGCAACCAAACTTGAGTACCCTAGCAACCGTTTTGCAAGACCTATATCTCTGTATCAGAACATCGTATAGAGATGAGGTTTGGCTCTTTTGACTCATGCTAGCAAACAGCACTTCCAACATGCTACACATGCTAGCAGTGAATAGCTACATGCTAATAGCGATTAGTTAAGTGCTATATCATGCCAAGATCATGCTAAGAACTCTATAAAGACTCCATAGTAACCATCTGTGACAACTACCAACCACCTAGCAACACCATAGCAACCACCCAGAACACCCTAGCAACCGCCTAGCAATACCATAGCAACCACCCAGAACACCCTAGCAACTGCCTAGCAACCACCCAGAATACCCTAGCAACCACCTAGCAACACCATAGTAACCACCCAGAACACCCTAGCAACCGCCTAGCAACCACCCATAACACCCTAGCAACCGCCTAGCAACCACCCAGAATACCTTAGCAACCGCCTAGCAACACCATAACAACCACCCAGAACACCCTAGCAACCGCCTAGCAACACCATAGCAACCACCCAGAATACCCTAGCAACCACTTAGCAACACCCTAGCAACCACCCAAAACACCCTAGCAACCAACCAGAATACCCTAGCAACCGCCTAGCAACCACCCAAAACACCCTAGCAACCACCTAGCAACCACCCAGAACACCCTTGCAACCGCCTAGCAACACCCTAGCAACCACCCAGAACACCCTAGCAACCGCCTAGCAACCACCCAGAACACCCTAGCAACCGCCTAGCAACCACCCAGAACACCCTAGCAACCGCCTAGCAACACCATAGCAACCACCCAGAACACCCTAGCAACCGCCTAGCAACCACCCAGAACACCTTAGCAACCACCCAAAACACCCTAGCAACCAAACAGAATACCCTAGCAACCGCCTAGCAACCACTCAAAACACCCTAGCAACCACCTAGCAACCACCCAGAACACCCTAGCAACCGCCTAGCAACACCATAGCAACCACCCAGAACACCCTAGCAACCGCCTAGCAACCATCCAAAATACCTTAGCAACCGCCTAGCAACACCATAGCAACCACCCAGAACACCCTAGCAACCGCCTAGCAAAAAAAACGTTCTGGTCCAAACTTTCTCAAGCCAACTTAAAGTTTGTCTCGACGAACTTTTGCATCTAGTTATTATTATTATTATTATTATTCTTCTGACCGTAAAAATTTACAACTCAAACTCCTCCTAGAGCTTTAACTCTACATACTCCAAACTCGGCACAGACACTCAAACTGATCTGACTCGCGTTGCTATATCTTTTCAGACTGATCCGACTTACGGTTTTCCTAAAAATGACGATCAAAACTCGAAAAAACTCATTCAAAAACTCCCATTGACTTACATTGGGGAGTTCTAAAAAATTCAAACCGACAAAATTTAAATCAAAATACCTTGAAGACTAAACCAAACTGCCATTCTATATACTATATGAGCCATTGAGACTCATTTAAACTAATGAACTCTAAACTCATACACTTATAAACTAATTAACTTATAAACTCATGAATTCATAGACTTATGAACTCTTAAACTCATAAATTAATAAACTCTGAACTCTTAAACTCATTTAAACTTATAAACTTTAAACTCATTAAAACTTATAAACTCTAAACTCAAAAACTCTTACACTTATAAACTCATCAATTTATACACTTATAAACTCTAAACTCATAAACTCTGAGTGTGTGTGTGTGTGTGTGTGTGTGTGTGTGTGTGTGTGTCATTTAAACTTATAAACTCAAAACTCAAAAACTCGTAAACTACTTTAAACTTCAAATCACTTCTTAAGTTTAAAGCTTCCAGCTCCCAAGCAACTCCATAGCAACCAAACTTGAGTACCCTAGCAACCGTTTTGCAAGACCTATATCTCTGTATCAGAACATCGTATAGAGATGAGGTTTGGCTCTTTTGACTCATGCTAGCAAACAGCACTTCCAACATGCTACACATGCTAGCACTGAATAGCTACATGCTAATAACGATTAGTTAAGTGCTATATCATGCCAAGATCATGCTAAGAACTCTATAAAGACTCCATAGTAACCATCTGTGACAACTACCAACCACCTAGCAACACCATAGCAACCGCCCAGAACACCCTAGCAACCGCCTAGTAACCGCCCAGAATACCTTAGCAACCGCCTAGCAACACCATAGCAACCACCCAGAACACCCTAGCAACCGCCTAGCAACCACTCAGAATACCCTAGCAACCGCCTAGCAACACCATAGCAACCACCCACTAGCAACACCATAGCAACCACCCAGAACACCCTAGCAACCGCCTAGCAACCACCCAGAATACCCTAGCAACCGCCTAGCAACACCATAGCAACCACCCAGAACACCCTAGCAACCGCCTAGCAACCACCCAGAACACCCTAGCAACAGCATAGCAACCACTCAGAACACCCTAGCAACCGCCTAGCAACCACCCAGAATACCTTAGCAACCGCCTAGCAACACCATATCAACCACCCAGAACACCCTAGCAACCGCCTAGCAACCACCAAGAATACCCTAGCAACCGCCTAGCAACACCATAGCAACCACCCAGAACACCCTAGCAACCGCCTAGCAACACCATAGCAACCACCCAGAACACCCTAGCAACCGCCTAGCAACCACCCAGAATACCCTAGCAACCGCCTAGCAACACCATAGCAACCACCCAGAACACCCTAGCAACCGCCTAGCAACCAGCCAGAACACCCTAGCAACAGCATAGCAACCACTCAGAACACCCTAGCACCCGCCTAGCAACCACCCAGAATACCTTAGCAACCGCCTAGCAACACCATATCAACCACCCGGAACACCCTAGCAACCTCCTAGCAATCACCAAGAATACCCTAGCAACCGCCTAGCAACACCATAGCAACCACCCAGAACACCCTAGCAACCGCCTAGCAACACCATAGCAACCACCCAGAACACCCTAGCAACCGCCTAGCAACCACCCAAAACACCCTAGCAACCGCCTAGCAACCACCCAGAATACCCTAGCAACCGCCTAGAAACAGCATAGCAACCACCCAAAAGACCCTAGCAACCGCCTAGCAACCACCCAAAAGACCCTAGCAACCGCCTAGCAAAAAGCGTTCTGGTCCAAACTTTCTCAAGCCAACTTAAAGTTTGTCTCGACGAACTTTTGCATCTAGTTATTATTATTATTAAGTTGGCTTGAGAGAGCCAACATATTGAAATCCTATTTAAACTTATTATTATTAAGTTGGCTTGAGAGAGCCAACTTACTGAAATCCTATTTAAACTTATTATTATTATTATTCTTCTGACCCTAAAAATTTACAACTCAAACTCCTCCTAGAGCTTTAACTCCACATACTCCAAACTCGGCACAGACACTCAAACTGATCTGACTCGCGTTGCTATATCTTTTCAGACTGATCGGACTTACGGTTTTCCTAAAAATGACGATCAAAACTCGAAAAAACTCATTCAAAAACTCCCATTGACTTACATTGGGGAGTTCTAAAAAATTCAAACCGACAAAATTTAAATCTAAACACCTTGAAGACTAAACCAAACTGCCATTCTATATACTATATGAGCCATTGAGACTCATTTAAACTAATAAACTCTAAACTCATACACTTATAAACTAATTAACTTATAAACTCATGAATTCATAGACTTATGAACTCTTAAACTCATAAATTAATAAACTCTGAACTCTTAAACTCATTTAAACTTATAAACTCTAAACTCATTAAAACTTATAAACTCTAAACTCATTTAAAACGTATAAACTCTAAACTCAAAAACTCTTACACTTATAAACTCATCAATTTATACACTTATAAACTCTAAACTCATAAACTCTGAGTGTGTGTGTGTGTGTGTGTGTGTGACACACACACACTAAACTCATTTAAACTTAAACTCTAAACTCATTTAAACTTATAAACTCAAAACTCAAATTCTCGTAAACTACTTTAAACTTCAAACCACTTCTTAAGTTTAAAGCTTCCAGCTCCCAAGCAACTCCATAGCAACCAAACTTGAGTACCCTAGCAACCGTTTTGCAAGACCTATATCTCTGTATCAGAACATCGTATAGAGATTAGGTTTGGCTCTTTTGACTCATGCTAGCAAACAGCACTTCCAACATGCTACACATGCTAGCAGTGAATAGCTACATGCTAATAGCGATTAGTTAAGTGCTAAATCATACCAAGATCATGCAAACAACTATATCAAAACTCCATAGTAACCATCTGTGACAACTACCAACCACCTAGCAGCACCATAGCAACCACCCAGAACACCCTAGCAACTGCCTAGCAACCACCCAGAACACCCTAGCAACCGCCTAGCAACACCATAGCAACCACACAGAA
This sequence comes from Scardinius erythrophthalmus, assembly GCF_964197995.2. Taxonomy (NCBI): domain Eukaryota; kingdom Metazoa; phylum Chordata; class Actinopteri; order Cypriniformes; family Leuciscidae; genus Scardinius; species Scardinius erythrophthalmus. The sequence continues at coordinate 43,652,854 of NC_138221.1, forward strand.
CACCCTAGCAACTGCCTAGCAACCACCCAGAATACCCTAGCAACCGCCTAGCAACACCATAGTAACCACCCAGAACACCCTAGCAACCGCCTAGCAACCACCCAGAATACCCTAGCAACCGCCTAGTAACCGCCTAGCAACCACTCAAAACACCCTAGCAACACCATAGCAACCACCCAGAACACCCTAGCAACCGCCTAGCAACACCATAGCAACCACCCAGAACACCCTAGCAACTGCCTAGAAACACCATAGCAACCACCCAGAACACCCTAGCAACTGCCTAGCAACCACCCAGAACACCCTAGCAACCGCATAGCAACACCATAGCAACCACCCAGAACACCCTAGCAACTGCCTAGCAACCACCCAGAATACCCTAGCAACCGCCTAGCAACCACCCAGCAACCACCCAGAATACCTTAGCAACACCATTGCAACCACCCAGAACACCCTAGCAACCGCCTAGCAACACCATAGCAACCACCCAGAACACCCTAGCAACTGCTTAGCAACCACCCAGAATACCCTAGCAACCGCCTAGCAACCACCCAGCAACCACCCAGAACACCCTAGCAACACCATAGCAACCACCCAGAACACCCTAGCAACCGCCTAGCAACCACCCAGAACACCCTAGCAACCGCCTAGCAATAGCATAGCAAAGCCTAGCAACACCCTAGCAACCACTCAGAATACCCTAGCAACTGCCTAGCAACACCATAGCAAACACCAAAACACCCTAGCAACCGCCTAGCAACACCATAGCAACCACCCAGAACACCATAGCAACCGCCTAGCAACCACCCAGAATACCTTAGCAACCGCCTAGCAACACCATAGCAACTACCCAGAACACCCTAGCAACCGCCTAACAACCACCCAGAACACCCTAGCAACCACCTAGCAACAGCATAACAACCACCCAGAACACCCTAGCAACCGCCTAGCAACACCATAGCAACCACCTAGAATACCCTAGCAACCGCCTAGCAACACCATAGCAACCACCCAGAACACCCTAGCAACCGCCTAGCAACACCATAGCGACCACCCATAACATCCTAGCAACCGCCTAGCAAAAAACGTTCTGGTCCAAACTTTCTCAAGCCAACTTCAAAGTTTGTCTCGACGAACTTTTGCATCTAGTTATTATTATTATTATTATTATTCTTCTGACCGTAAAAATTTACAACTCAAACTCCTCCTAGAGCTTTAACTCTACAAACTCCAAATTCGGCTCAGACACTCAAACTGATCTGACTCGCGTTGCTATATCTTTTCAGACTGATCGGACTTACGGTTTTCCTAAAAATGACGATCAAAACTCGAAAAAACTCATTCAAAAACTCCATTGACTTACATTGGGGAGTTCTAAAAAATTCAAACCGACGAAAATTCAAATCAAAATACCTTGAAGACTAAACCAAACTGCCGTTCTATATACTATATGAGCCATTGAGACTCATTTAAACTAATGAACTCTAAACTCAAAACGTGTGTGTGTGTGAGAGAGAGAGAGCGAGCGTGTGTGTGTGTGTGTGTGTGTGTGTGTGTGTGTGTGTGTGTGTGTGTGTGTGTGAACTCAAATACTCGTACACACTCATTTAAACTTATAAACTCTTAACTCAAAAACTTGTACACTTATAAACTCTAAACTCATATAAACTCTGAGTGTGTGTGTGTGTGTGTGTGAGAGAGAGAGAGAGTGTGTGTCTATGTGCGTGCGTGAGTGTGTGTGTGTGTGTGTGTGTGTGTGTGTGTGTGTGTGTGTGTGTGTGTGTGTGTGTGTGTTAATGAGCTTGTCTGTGTGTGTGTGAGTGAGTTAGTGAGTGTGTGTGTGAGAGAGATAGTGTGTGTGTGTGAGAGAGAGTGAGAGTCTGTGTGTGCATGCTTGTGTGTGTGTATGTCAAAAATTTAAATCTAAACACCTTGAAGACTAAACCAAACTGCCGTTCTAAATACTATATGAGCCATTGAGACTCATTTAAACTAATAAACTCTAAACTCATACACTTATAATTAGAATAAGTGTATGAGATTAACTAATTAACTTATGAACTCATGATTTCATAGACTTATAAACTATTAAACTCATAAATTAATAAACTCTGAACTCTTAAACTCATTTAAACTTATAAACTCTAAACTCATTTAAACTTATAAACTCAAAACTCAAAAACTCATACACTTATAAACTCTAAACTCAAACTCTTGAGTGTGCGTGTGTGTGTGTCTGAGTGTGTGTGTGTCTGAGTGAGTGTGTGAGCGAGTTAGTGTGTGTGTGTGTGTGTGTGTGTGTGTGTGCGTGTTTATCTATCTATTAACTTATCTATCTACCTGCCATAAACTTCAAACTACTGTAAACTACTTTAAACTTCAAACCACTTTAAACTTCTTATGTTTAAAGCTCCCAGCTCCCAAGCAACACCATAGCAACCAAACTTGAGTACCCTGGCAACCGTTTTGCAAGACCTATATCTCTGTATCAGAACATCGTATAGAGATGAGGTTTGGCTCTTTTGACTCATGCTAGCAAACAGCACTTCCAACATGTTACACATGCTAGCAGTGAATAGCTACATGCTAATAGCGATTAGTTAAGTGCTAATCATACCAAGATCATGCAAACAACTATATCAAAACTCCATAGTAACCATCTGTGACAACTACCAACCACCTAGCAACACCATAGCAACCACCCAGAACACCCTAGCAACCGCCTAGCAACACCATGGCAACCACCCAGAACACCCTAGCAACTGCCTAGCAACCTACCAGAATACCCTAGCAACCACCTAGCAACACCATAGTAACCACCCAGAACACCCTAGCAACCGCCTAGCAACCACCCAGAATACCTTAGCAACACCATAGCAACCACCCATAACACCCTAGCAACCGCCTAACAACACCCTAGCAACCACCCAGAACACCCTAGCAACCACCTAGCAACCACCCAGAACACCCTAGCAACCACCTAGCAACACCATAGCAACCACCCAGAACACCCTAGCAACTGCCTAGCAACCACCCAGAATACCCTAGCAACCGCTTAGCAACCACCCAGAATACCCTAGCAACCACCTAGCAACACCATAGCAACCACACAGAACACCCTAGCAACTGCCTAGCAACCACCCAGAATACCCTAGCAACCGCCTAGCAACACCATAGCAACCACACAGAACACCCTAGCAACTGCCTAGCAACCACCCAGAACACCCTAGCAACCGCCTAGCAACACCATAGCAACCACACAGAACACCCTAGCAACTGCCTAGCAACCACCCAGAATACCCTAGCAACCGCCTAGCAACACCATAGTAACCACCCAGAACACCCTAGCAACCGCCTAGCAACCACCCAGAATACCCTAGCAACCGCCTAGTAACCGCCTAGCAACCACTCAAAACACCCTAGCAACACCATAGCAACCACCCAGAACACCCTAGCAACCGCCTAGCAACACCATAGCAACCACCCAGAACACCCTAGCAACTGCCTAGAAACACCATAGCAACCACCCAGAACACCCTAGCAACTGCCTAGCAACCACCCAGAACACCCTAGCAACCGCATAGCAACACCATAGCAACCACCCAGAACACCCTAGCAACTGCCTAGCAACCACCCAGAATACCCTAGCAACCGCCTAGCAACCACCCAGCAACCACCCAGAATACCTTAGCAACACCATTGCAACCACCCAGAACACCCTAGCAACCGCCTAGCAACACCATAGCAACCACCCAGAACACCCTAGCAACTGCTTAGCAACCACCCAGAATACCCTAGCAACCGCCTAGCAACCACCCAGCAACCACCCAGAACACCCTAGCAACACCATAGCAACCACCCAGAACACCCTAGCAACCGCCTAGCAACCACCCAGAACACCCTAGCAACCGCCTAGCAATAGCATAGCAAAGCCTAGCAACACCCTAGCAACCACTCAGAATACCCTAGCAACTGCCTAGCAACACCATAGCAAACACCAAAACACCCTAGCAACCGCCTAGCAACACCATAGCAACCACCCAGAACACCATAGCAACCGCCTAGCAACCACCCAGAATACCTTAGCAACCGCCTAGCAACACCATAGCAACTACCCAGAACACCCTAGCAACCGCCTAACAACCACCCAGAACACCCTAGCAACCACCTAGCAACAGCATAACAACCACCCAGAACACCCTAGCAACCGCCTAGCAACACCATAGCAACCACCTAGAATACCCTAGCAACCGCCTAGCAACACCATAGCAACCACCCAGAACACCCTAGCAACCGCCTAGCAACACCATAGCGACCACCCATAACATCCTAGCAACCGCCTAGCAAAAAACGTTCTGGTCCAAACTTTCTCAAGCCAACTTCAAAGTTTGTCTCGACGAACTTTTGCATCTAGTTATTATTATTATTATTATTATTCTTCTGACCGTAAAAATTTACAACTCAAACTCCTCCTAGAGCTTTAACTCTACAAACTCCAAATTCGGCTCAGACACTCAAACTGATCTGACTCGCGTTGCTATATCTTTTCAGACTGATCGGACTTACGGTTTTCCTAAAAATGACGATCAAAACTCGAAAAAACTCATTCAAAAACTCCATTGACTTACATTGGGGAGTTCTAAAAAATTCAAACCGACGAAAATTCAAATCAAAATACCTTGAAGACTAAACCAAACTGCCGTTCTATATACTATATGAGCCATTGAGACTCATTTAAACTAATGAACTCTAAACTCAAAACGTGTGTGTGTGAGAGAGAGAGAGCGAGCGTGTGTGTGTGTGTGTGTGTGTGTGTGTGTGTGTGTGTGTGTGTAAACTCAAATACTCGTACACACTCATTTAAACTTATAAACTCTTAACTCAAAAACTTGTACACTTATAAACTCTAAACTCATATAAACTCTGAGTGTGTGTGTGTGTGTGTGTGTGAGAGAGAGAGAGAGTGTGTGTCTATGTGCGTGCGTGTGTGTGTGTGTGTGTGTGTGTGTGTGTGTGTGTGTGTGTGTGTGTGTGTTAATGAGCTTGTCTGTGTGTGTGTGAGTGAGTTAGTGAGTGTGTGTGTGAGAGAGATAGTGTGTGTGTGTGAGAGAGAGTGAGAGTCTGTGTGTGCATGCTTGTGTGTGTGTATGTCAAAAATTTAAATCTAAACACCTTGAAGACTAAACCAAACTGCCGTTCTAAATACTATATGAGCCATTGAGACTCATTTAAACTAATAAACTCTAAACTCATACACTTATAATTAGAATAAGTGTATGAGATTAACTAATTAACTTATGAACTCATGATTTCATAGACTTATAAACTATTAAACTCATAAATTAATAAACTCTGAACTCTTAAACTCATTTAAACTTATAAACTCTAAACTCATTTAAACTTATAAACTCAAAACTCAAAAACTCATACACTTATAAACTCTAAACTCAAACTCTTGAGTGTGCGTGTGTGTGTGTCTGAGTGTGTGTGTGTCTGAGTGAGTGTGTGAGCGAGTTAGTGTGTGTGTGTGTGTGTGTGTGTGCGTGTTTATCTATCTATTAACTTATCTATCTACCTGCCATAAACTTCAAACTACTGTAAACTACTTTAAACTTCAAACCACTTTAAACTTCTTATGTTTAAAGCTCCCAGCTCCCAAGCAACACCATAGCAACCAAACTTGAGTACCCTGGCAACCGTTTTGCAAGACCTATATCTCTGTATCAGAACATCGTATAGAGATGAGGTTTGGCTCTTTTGACTCATGCTAGCAAACAGCACTTCCAACATGTTACACATGCTAGCAGTGAATAGCTACATGCTAATAGCGATTAGTTAAGTGCTAATCATACCAAGATCATGCAAACAACTATATCAAAACTCCATAGTAACCATCTGTGACAACTACCAACCACCTAGCAACACCATAGCAACCACCCAGAACACCCTAGCAACCGCCTAGCAACACCATGGCAACCACCCAGAACACCCTAGCAACTGCCTAGCAACCTACCAGAATACCCTAGCAACCACCTAGCAACACCATAGTAACCACCCAGAACACCCTAGCAACCGCCTAGCAACCACCCAGAATACCTTAGCAACACCATAGCAACCACCCATAACACCCTAGCAACCGCCTAACAACACCCTAGCAACCACCCAGAACACCCTAGCAACCACCTAGCAACCACCCAGAACACCCTAGCAACCACCTAGCAACACCATAGCAACCACCCAGAACACCCTAGCAACTGCCTAGCAACCACCCAGAATACCCTAGCAACCGCTTAGCAACCACCCAGAATACCCTAGCAACCACCTAGCAACCACCTAGCAACCACCCAGAATACCTTAGCAACCGCCTAGCAACACCATAGCAACCACCCAGAACACCCTAGCAACCGCCTAACAACACCCTAGCAACCGCCTAGCAACCAACCAGAACACCCTAGCAACCGCCTAGCAACACCATAGCAACCACCCAGAATACCCTAGCAACCGCCTAGCAACACCATAGCAACCACCCAGAACACCCTAGCAACTGCCTAGCAACCACCCAGAATACCCTAGCAACCGCTTAGCAACCACCCAGAATACCCTAGCAACCACCTAGCAACCGCCTAGCAACCACCCAGAATACCTTAGCAACCGCCTAGCAACACCATAGCAACCACCCAGAACACCCTAGCAACCGCCTAACAACACCCTAGCAACCGCCTAGCAACCAACCAGAACACCCTAGCAACCGCCTAGCAACACCATAGCAACCACTCAGAACACCCTAGCAACCGCCTAGCAACACCATAGCAACCACCCAGAATACCCTAGCAACCGCCTAGCAACACCATAGCAACCACCCAGAACACCACCCAAAAGACCCTAGCAACCGCCTAGCAACCACCCAAAAGACCCTAGCAACCGCCTAGCAAAAAACGTTCTGGTCCAAACTTTCTCAAGCCAACTTAAAGTTTGTCTCGACGAACTTTTGCATCTAGTTATTATTATTCTTCTGACCGTAAAAATTTACAACTCAAACTCCTCCTAGAGCTTTAACTCCACATACTCCAAACTCGGCACAGACACTCAAACTGATCTGACTCGCGTTGCTATATCTTTTCAGACTGATCCGACTTATGGTTTTCCTAAAAATGACGATCAAAACTCGAAAAAACTCATTCAAAAACTCCCATTGACTTACATTGGGGAGTTCTAAAAAATTCAAACCGACAAAATTTAAATCAAAATACCTTGAAGACTAAACCAAACTGCCATTCTATATACTATATGAGCCATTGAGACTCATTTAAACTAATGAACTCTAAACTCATACACTTATAAACTAATTAACTTATAAACTCATGAATTCATAGACTTATGAACTCTTAAACTCATAAATTAATAAACTCTGAACTCTTAAACTCATTTAAACTTATAAACTTTAAACTCATTAAAACTTATAAACTCTAAACTCAAAAACTCTTACACTTATAAACTCATCAATTTATACACTTATAAACTCTAAACTCATAAACTCTGAGTGTGTGTGTGTGTGTGTGTGTGTGTGTGTGTGTGTGTGTGTGTACACACACACACACACACACACACACACACACACACACACACTAAACTCATTTAAACTTATAAACTCAAAACTCAAAAACTCGTAAACTACTTTAAACTTCAAATCACTTCTTAAGTTTAAAGCTTCCAGCTCCCAAGCAACTCCATAGCAACCAAACTTGAGTACCCTAGCAACCGTTTTGCAAGACCTATATCTCTGTATCAGAACATCGTATAGAGATGAGGTTTGGCTCTTTTGACTCATGCTAGCAAACAGCACTTCCAACATGCTACACATGCTAGCACTGAATAGCTACATGCTAATAACGATTAGTTAAGTGCTATATCATGCCAAGATCATGCTAAGAACTCTATAAAGACTCCATAGTAACCATCTGTGACAACTACCAACCACCTAGCAACACCATAGCAACCGCCCAGAACACCCTAGCAACCGCCTAGTAACCGCCCAGAATACCTTAGCAACCGCCTAGCAACACCATAGCAACCACCCAGAACACCCTAGCAACCGCCTAGCAACCACTCAGAATACCCTAGCAACCGCCTAGCAACACCATAGCAACCACCCACTAGCAACACCATAGCAACCACCCAGAACACCCTAGCAACCGCCTAGCAACCACCCAGAATACCCTAGCAACCGCCTAGCAACACCATAGCAACCACCCAGAACACCCTAGCAACCGCCTAGCAACCACCCAGAACACCCTAGCAACAGCATAGCAACCACTCAGAACACCCTAGCAACCGCCTAGCAACCACCCAGAATACCTTAGCAACCGCCTAGCAACACCATATCAACCACCCAGAACACCCTAGCAACCGCCTAGCAACCACCAAGAATACCCTAGCAACCGCCTAGCAACACCATAGCAACCACCCAGAACACCCTAGCAACCGCCTAGCAACACCATAGCAACCACCCAGAACACCCTAGCAACCGCCTAGCAACCACCCAGAATACCCTAGCAACCGCCTAGCAACACCATAGCAACCACCCAGAACACCCTAGCAACCGCCTAGCAACCACCCAGAACACCCTAGCAACAGCATAGCAACCACTCAGAACACCCTAGCACCCGCCTAGCAACCACCCAGAATACCTTAGCAACCGCCTAGCAACACCATATCAACCACCCAGAACACCCTAGCAACCTCCTAGCAATCACCAAGAATACCCTAGCAACCGCCTAGCAACACCATAGCAACCACCCAGAACACCCTAGCAACCGCCTAGCAACACCATAGCAACCACCCAGAACACCCTAGCAACCGCCTAGCAACCACCCAAAACACCCTAGCAACCGCCTAGCAACCACCCAGAATACCCTAGCAACCGCCTAGAAACAGCATAGCAACCACCCAAAAGACCCTAGCAACCGCCTAGCAACCACCCAAAAGACCCTAGCAACCGCCTAGCAAAAAGCGTTCTGGTCCAAACTTTCTCAAGCCAACTTAAAGTTTGTCTCGACGAACTTTTGCATCTAGTTATTATTATTATTATTATTATTCCGAGACTAAAATTTCTATATGAAACTCCTCCTAGAGCTTTAACTCTACATACTCCAAACTCGGCTCAGACACTCAAACTGATCTGACTCGCGTTGCTATATCTTTTCAGACTGATCGGACTTACGGTTTTCCTAAAAATGACGATCAAAACTCGGAAAAACTCCCATTGACTTGCATTGGGGAGTTCTAAAAAATTCAAATTTAGATTCAAACTCACCAACCGACGAAAATTCAAATCAAAATACCTTGAAGACTAAACCAAACTGCCGTTCTATATACTATATTAGCCAATGAGACTCATTTAAACTAATGCACTCTAAACTCATACACTTATAAACTAATTAACTTATAAACTCATGAATTCATAGACTTATGAACTCTTAAACTCATAAATTAATAAACTCTGAACTCTTAAACTCATTTAAACGTATAAACTCTAAACTCATTTAAACTTATAAACTCAAAGCTCAAAAACTCATACACTTATAAACTCATCAATTTATACACTTATAAACTCTAAACTCATAAACTCTTGAGTGTGTGTGTGTGTGTGTGTGTGTGTGTGCGTGTGTGTGTGTGTGTGTCTGAGTGAGTGTGTGAGCGAGTTAGTGTGTGTGTGTGGTGTGTGCGTGTGTGTGTGCGTGTGTGTGTGTATCTATCTAACTTATTAATCTATCTATCTGTCATAAACTTCAAACTACTGTAAACTACTTTAAACTTCAAACCACTTTAAACTTCTTACGTTTAAAGCTCCCAGCTCCCAAGCAACTCCATAGCAACCAAACTTGAGTACCCTAGCAACCGTTTTGCAAGACCTATATCTCTGTATCAGAACATCGTATAGAGATTAGGTTTGGCTCTTTTGACTCATGCTAGCAAACAGCACTTCCAACATGCTACACATGCTAGCAGTGAATAGCTACATGCTAATAGCGATTAGTTAAGTGCTAAATCATACCAAGATCATGCAAACAACTATATCAAAACTCCATAGTAACCATCTGTGACAACTACCAACCACCTAGCAGCACCATAGCAACCACCCAGAACACCCTAGCAACTGCCTAGCAACCACCCAGAACACCCTAGCAACCGCCTAGCAACACCATAGCAACCACACAGAACACCCTAGCAACTGCCTAGCAACCACCCAGAATACCCTAGCAACCGCCTAGCAACACCATAGTAACCACCCAGAACACCCTAGCAACCGCCTAGCAACCACCCAGAATACCCTAGCAACCGCCTAGTAACCGCCTAGCAACCACTCAAAACACCCTAGCAACACAATAGCAACCACCCAGAACACCCTAGCAACCGCCTAGCAACACCATAGCAACCACCCAGAACACCCTAGCAACTGCCTAGAAACACCATAGCAACCACCCAGAACACCTTAGCAACTGCCTACCAACCACCCAGAACACCCTAGCAACCGCCTAGCAACACCATAGCAACCACCCAGAACACCCTAGCAACTGCCTAGCAACCACCCAGAACATCCTAGCAACCGCCTAGCAACCGCCCAGCAACCACCCAGAATACCTTAGCAACACCATAGCAACCACCCAGAACACCCTAGCAACCGCCTAGCAACACCATAGCAACCACCCAGAACACCCTAGCAACCACCTAGCAACACCATAACAACCACCCAGAACACCCTAGCAACCGCCTAGCAACCACCCAGAACACCCTAGCAACCGCCTAGCAATAGCATAGCAAAGCCTAGCAACACCCTAGCAACCACTCAGAATACCCTAGCAACTGCCTAGCAACACCATAGCAAACACCAAAACACCCTAGCAACCGCCTAGCAACACCATAGCAACCACCCAGAACACCATAGCAACCGCCTAGCAACCACCCAGAATACCTTAGCAACCGCCTAGCAACACCATAGCAACTACCCAGAACACCCTAGCAACCGCCTAACAACCACCCAGAACACCCTAGCAACCACCTAGCAACAGCATAACAACCACCCAGAACACCCTAGCAACCGCCTAGCAACACCATAGCAACCACCCAGAATACCCTAGCAACCGTCTAGCAACACCATAGCAACCACCCAGAACACCCTAGCAACCGCCTAGCAACACCATAGCGACCACCCATAACATCCTAGCAACCGCCTAGCAAAAAACGTTCTGGTCCAAACTTTCTCAAGTCAACTTCAAAGTTTGTCTCGACGAACTTTTGCATCTAGTTATTATTATTCTTCTTGACGGAAAAAAATCTGACTCAAACTCCTCCTAGAGCTTTAACTCTACATACTCCAAACTCGGCTCAGACACTCAAACTGATCTGACCAAGTGTGCTATATCTTTTCAGACTGATCGGACTTACGGTTTTCCTAAAAATGACGATCAAAACTCGGAAAAACTCATTCAAAAACTCCCATTGACTTACATTGGGGAGTTCTAAACTCACCAACCGACAAAAATTTAAATCTAAACACCTTGAAGACTAAACCAAACTGCCATTCTATATACTATATGAGCCATTGGGACTAATTTAAACTAATGCACTCTAAACTCATACACTTATAAACTAATTAACTTATAAACTCATGAATTCATAGACTTATGAACTCTTAAACTCATAAATTAATAAACTTTGAACTCTTAAACTCATTTAAACTTATAAACTCTAAACTCATTTAAAACTTATAAACTCTAAACTCATAAACTCTGAGTGTGTGTGTGTGTGTGTGTGTGTGTGTGTGTGTGTGTGTGTGAACACACACACTCACACACACACACACACACACACACACACACACACACACACACACACACACACACTCTCTCTCTAAACTCATTTAAACTTGTAAACTCAAAACTCCTTACTTGTAAACTACTTTAAACTTCAAACCACTTTAAACTTCTTAAGTTTAAAACTTCCAGCTCCCAAGCAACTCCATAGCAACCAAACTTGAGTACCCTAGCAACCGTTTTGCAAGACCTATATCTCTGTATCAGAACATCGTATAGAGATGAGGTTTGGCTCTTTTGACTCATGCTAGCAAACAGCACTTCCAACATGCTACACATGCTAGCAGTGAATAGCTAAATGCTAATAGCGATTAGTTAAGTGCTAAATCATTCTAAGAACTCTATAAAAACTCCATAGTAACCATCTGTGACAACTACCTACCACCTAGTAACACCATAGCAACCACCCCGAATGCCCTAGCAACCGCCTAGCAACACCATAGCAACCACCCAAAACACCCTAGCAACAACCTATCAACCACCCAGAACACCCTAGCAACCGCCTAGCAACCACCCAGAACACCCTAGCAACCACACAAAGTACCTTAGCAACCATCTAGCAACACCCTAGCAACCACCCAGAACACCCTAGCAACCGCCTAGCAACCACCCAAAACACCCTAGCAACACCCTAGCAACCACCCAGAATACCCTAGCAACCACCTAGCAACAGCATAGCAACCACCCAGAACACCCTAGCAACCGCCTAGCAACACCCTAGCAACCACCCAAAATACCTTAGCAACCACCTAGCAACACCATAGCAACCACCCAGAACACCCTAGCAACCACCCAAAATACCTTAGCAACCACCTAGCAACACCCTAGCAACCACCCAAAATACCCTAGCAACTGCTTAGCAACACCCTAGCAACCACCCAGAACACCCTAGCAACCACCTAGCAACCAACCAGAATACCCTAGCAACCACCTAGCAACACCATAGCAACCACCCAGAACACCCTAGCAACCACCTAGCAACACCATAGCAACCACCCCGAACACCCTAGCAACCAGCCAAAATACCTTAGCAACCAACTAGCAACACCATAGCAACTACCCAAAATACCCTAGCAACCGCTTAGCAACACCCTAGCAACCAACCAGAATACCTTAGCTACCACCTAGCAACAGCATAGCAACCACCCAGAACACCCTAGCAACAGCCTAGCAACCACCCAAAATACCTTAGCAACCACCTAGCAACACCATAGCAACCACCCAGAACACCCTAGCAACCAGCCAAAATACCTTAGCAACCGCCTAGCAACACCATAGCAACCACCCAGAACACCCTAGCAACCGCCTAGCAACCACCCAGAACACCTTAGCAACCCACTAGAAAACCCCCAACAACTTTTTAACTTTAAACTACTTTAAACTTTAAACTAATTAAAACTTTAAGCTAATTTAAACTTCAAACTAATTTAAACTTTAAACTACTTTCAACTTTAAACTAATTTACTTCAAACTAATTTAAACTTTAGACTAATTTAAACTTTAAACTAAATTAAACTTCAAACTACTTTAATCTTCAAACTACTTTAAACTTCAAACTTTCCAGTACAAACTTTCTCAAGCCAACTTAAAGTTTGTCTCGACGAACTTTTTAATCTAGTTAGTGGTGCTTTTTTGAAAGCATCACTATTGTTATTGCTCATACTTATTATTATTCTTATTCTTATTATTCCGGACAAAAGTTCGGCGCGTAATGCGCCCCGCACCGTTTGTCACAGACCCCTGAGTGAGGCGTCAAATCGAGCGGCTCATTGAGGAGAGGTGTGCTATGACTTTTCTAAGCGATTGGGTGTACGATGTTCGCACAGCGGACGAAAAAGCGGCCAAAAAAGTCCCATTGACTTTACATTGGGAGTTCTAAAAATATTTGAATCCCAACCGACGTTTTCACACACACAGACTCCAAAGGGCCTGACACCCCTGCATCTCTCCCTCTCTCTCTCCCTCAGAGGATTTATATTATCAAGCAGCCAATAAGTAATGGCCTAAAATCTTCATAGCCACACCCTAGCAACCAGTTTCAGCACCCTAGCAACCACTAAGAGCTCCCTAGCAACCACCCTAAACCAAAAAAAAACATTTTTTTTTATTTTTTTTATTTTTTAAAGCAATTTTACTCTCGTGGCCTTGCGATATTGCTCCATGCTTGTGCCTATTCGGCCATAGGCACGAGGCCGCAGGCCGAGTGCCGTACAGAAGGCACTCGTTATTAAAGATTTTAAGAACTCTATAAAAACTCCATAGTAACCATATTTGACAACTACCAACCACCTAGTAACACCATAGCAACTAACAAAAACACCTTAGCAACCACCCTGAACACCCTAGCAACGTCTAGAAATGCTCTAGTAACCACAAAAAACTCTAGCAAGCACCCAGAACACCCTAGCAACTGCCTAGCAACCACCTAGAACACCTAGCAACTGCCTAGCAACCACCCAGAACACCTAGCAACCAACCAGAACACCCTAGCAACTGCCTAGCAATGCCCTAGTATCCACCCAGAATACCATAGCAACTGCCTAGCAACACCATAGCAACCACCCAGAACACCCTAGCAACCACCTAGCAACGCCCTATCAACCACCAAGAATACCCTAGCAACTGCCTAGCAACCACCCAGAACACCTTAGCAACTGCCTAGCAACACCATAGCAACCACCCAGAACACCCTAGCAACCACCTGGCAACAGCATCTTGCTAAAAACATGCTGGCAACATGCTAATCAAGCTAGCATCATGCTAGCAACATGCTAATCAAGCTAGCATCATGTTAGCAACATGCTAATCATGCTAGCAACATGCTAATCAAGCTAGCATCATGCTAGCAACATGCTAATCCTGTTAGCATCTAGCTAAAAACATGCTAGCAAAATGCTAATCATGCTAACATCATGCTAGCAACATGCTAATCAAGTTAGCATCATGCTAGCAACATGCTAATCAAGCTAGCATCATGCTAGCAACATGCTAATCAAGCTAGCATCATGCTAGCAACATGCTAATCATGTTAGCATCATGCTAGCAACATGCTAATCATGCTAGCATTATGCTACCAACATGCTAATCAAGCTAGCATCATGCTAGCAAAATGCTAATCATGCTAACATTATGCTAGCAACATGCTAATCAAGCTAGCATCATGCTAGCAACATGCTAATCATGCTAGCATTATGCTAGCAACATGCTAATCAAGCTAGCATCATGCTAGCAACATGTTAACCATGCTAGCAACATGCTAATCAAGCTAGCATAATGCTAGCAACATGCTAATCATGCTAGCATTAGGCTACCAACATGCTAATAAAGCTAGCATCATGCTAACAACATGATAATCAAGCTAGCATAATGTTAGCAACATGCTAATCATGTTAGCAAAATGCTAATCATGTTAGCATCTAGCTAAAAACATGCTAACAACATGCTAATCATGCTAGCATCTTGTTAAAAGCATGCTAACAACATGCTAATCATGCTAGCATCTTGTTAAAAGCATGCTAGCAACATGCTAATCATGCTAGCATCTTGTTAAAAGCATGCTAGCAACATGCTAATCATGCTAGCATCATCCAACCAACATGCTAATCCTGCTAGCATCATTCTAACAACATGTTAATCATAGTAAATCATGCTGGAATATGTTAAATCGTAATAAATCATCTTAGAAACATGGTAAATCGTGGTAAATAATGCTAAAATGTGGTATATCATGGTATCACAACATGTCAATTGTGTTAGCATCTGCCCAGTGGCGAATTTTGCCACTGCAAGCACCACTTCACATTTTCTTCAGGAAATGTACATTCTAGTTATTATTATTCTTCTGACCCTAAAAATTTACAACTCAAACTCCTCCTAGAGCTTTAACTCCACATACTCCAAACTCGGCACAGACACTCAAACTGATCTGACTCGTGTTGCTATATCTTTTCAGACTGATCGGACTTACGGTTTTCCTAAAAATGACGATCAAAACTCGAAAAAACTCATTCAAAAACTCCCATTGACTTACATTGGGAGTTCTAAAAAATTCAAACCGACAAAATTTAAATCTAAACACCTTAAAGACTAAACCAAACTGCCATTCTATATACTATATGAGCCATTGAGACTCATTTAAACTAATAAACTCTAAACTCATACACTTATAAACTAATTAACTTATAAACTCATGAATTCATAGACTTATGAACTCTTAAACTCATAAATTAATAAACTCTGAACTCTTAAACTCATTTAAACTTATAAACTTTAAACTCATTAAAACTTATAAACTCTAAACTCAAAAACTCTTACACTTAAACTCATCAATTTATACACTTATAAACTCTAAACTCATAAACTCTGAGTGTGTGTGTGTGTGTGTGTGTGTGTGTGTGTGTGTGTGTGTGTGTGTGTGTGTGTGTGTGTGTGTGTGTGTGAACACACACACACACACACACACACACTAAACTCATTTAAACTTATAAACTCAAAACTCAAATTCTCGTAAACTACTTTAAACTTCAAACCACTTCTTTAGTTTAAAGCTTCCAGCTCCCAAGCAACTCCATAGCAACCAAACTTGAGTACCCTAGCAACCGTTTTGCAAGACCTATATCTCTGTATCAGAACATCGTATAGAGATGAGGTTTGGCTCTTTTGACTCATGCTAGCAAACAGCACTTCCAACATGCTACACATGCTAGCACTGAATAGCTACATGCTAATAACGAGTAGTTAAGTGCTATATCATGCCAAGATCATGCTAAGAACTCTATAAAGACTCCATAGTAACCATCTGTGACAACTACCAACCACCTAGCAACACCATAGCAACCGCCCAGAACACCCTAGCAACCGCCTAGTAACCGCCCAGAATACCTTAGCAACCGCCTAGCAACACCATAGCAACCACCCAGAACACCCTAGCAACCGCCTAGCAACCACTCAGAATACCCTAGCAACCGCCTAGCAACACCATAGCAACCACCCAGAACACCCTAGCAACCGCCTAGCAACCACCCAGAATACCCTAGCAACCGCCTAGCAACACCATAGCAACCACCCAGAACACCCTAGCAACCACCTAGCAACCACCCAGAACACCCTAGCAACAGCATAGCAACCACTCAGAACACCCTAGCAACCGCCTAGCAACCACCCAGAATACCTTAGCAACCGCCTAGCAACACCCTAGCAACCGCCTAGCAACCACTCAGAATACCCTAGCAACTGCCTAGCAACACCATAGCAACCACCCAGAACACCCTAGCAACCGCCTAGCAACCACCCAGAATACCCTAGCAACCACCTAGCAACACCATAGCAACCACCCAGAACACCCTAGCAACCGCCTAGCAACCACCCAGAACACCCTAGCAACACCATAGCAACCACTCAGAACACCCTAGCAACCGCCTAGCAACCACCCAGAATACCTTAGCAACCGCCTAGCAACACCATATCAACCACCCAGAACACCCTAGCAACCGCCTAGCAACCACCAAGAATACCCTAGCAACCGCCTAGCAACACCATAGCAACCACCCAGAACACCCTAGCAACCGCCTAGCAACACCATAGCAACCACCCAGAACACCCTAGCAACCACCCAAAACACCCTAGCAACCGCCTAGCAACCACCCAGAATACCCTAGCAACCGCCTAGAAACAGCATAGCAACCACCCAAAAGACCCTAGCAACCGCCTAGCAACCACCCAAAAGACCCTAGCAACCGCCTAGCAAAAAGCGTTCTGGTCCAAACTTTCTCAAGCCAACTTAAAGTTTGTCTCGACGAACTTTTGCATCTAGTTAAGTTGGCTTGAGAGAGCCAACATATTGAAATCCTATTTAAACTTATTATTATTATTATTAGTGGTGCTTGCTGAAAGCAAGGCATCACTATTGTTATTGCTCATACTTATTATTATTCTTTTTTTTATCATTATTATTATTCTGGACAAAGTTTGGCGCGTAACTCGCCCCGCACCGTTTGTCTCAGACCCCTGAGTGAGGTGTCAAATCGACCGGCTCATTGAGGAGAGGTGTGCTATGATTTTTCTAAGCGATCGGGTGTACGATGTTCGCACAGCAGATGAAAAAGCGGCCAAAAAAGTCCCCATTGACTTTACATTGGGCATTCTAAAAAAATTCAAATCCAAACCGACGTTTTCACACACACACCACTCCAAAGGGCCTGACACCCCTGCGTCTCTCCCTCTCTCTCTCCCTCAGAGGATTTATATTATCAAGCAGCCAATAAGTAATGGCCTAAAATCTTCATAGCCACACCCTAGCAACCAGTTTCAGCACCCTAGCAACCAGTAAGAGCTCCCTAGCAACCACCCTAAACCAAAAAAAAACATTTTTTTATTTTATTTTTATTTTTTAAAGCAATTTTACTCTCGTGGCCTTGCGATATCGCTCCATGCTTGTGCCTATTCGGCCATAGGCACGAGGCCGCAGGCCGAGTGCCGTACAGAAGGCACTCGTTATTAAAGATTTTAAGAACCTTAGAAAAACTCCATAGTAACCATATTTGACAACTACCAACCACCTAGTAACACCATAGCAACTATCAAAAACACCTTAGCAACCACCCTGAACACCCTAGCAACGTCTAGAAATGCTCTAGTAACCACAAAAAACTCTAGCAAGCACCCAGAATACCCTAGCAACCGCCTAGCAACCACCCAGAACACCTTAGCAACTGCCTAGCAACACCATAGCAACCACCCAGAACACCCTTGAAACCACCTAACAACCACCCAGAACACCTTAGCAACCCTATTCATTTTGTAATCATAATGGTCGCCTGAGGGCGCTCAACGACCATGTCATCTGTGAGTGTGAGTTTCTAACAAAACTAAAAAAAAAACCTTTACAATAAATACATTACATAATTTACCATTGTTAATGTTTTTTTGTTTGTTTGTTTGTTGTTGTTTATAGTATTTAATGATTATACACACATTAAGCATAATTAACCAATTTAATCAATGAAACTACAAAGGTGGCACAGAGGTATAATTACAAAATAAAGTCATTATGATTGTTATTAATATTATTTTATAAACTAAGTAACATGTAAGGTAAAAGTAGTTTAATCACGTGAATACGTGTGACAAAGCCGTTTCTGTGACAGCTCGAGCTCTCCTACACACCGTGTATCAGGTCCGAATTCACTCACTTCAGTTCGTTCATTCCTTGCAGATAATGCACTCAGATGCCATAAGGATTAGTGAATGAGTGAACGAGTGAGTTTCGGACACAGCTATTTTACATCATTCACTCCTTGCATATATAGTGCACTTAAATTCCACACGCTATAGGGATTAGTGAATGAATGAACGAGTGAGCGGTAAGTAACTCGATAATCCCGAGTCATAGATTTGTTCACAATGAACGAATCGTTCATGGCCGATTCATCACTAGGTGCGATTCTATTGGTTGCTCAATCAAAGCTCGCCGCTGATTGGCTGCGAGATCGACTTCACTGGAGCAGAGCTGGTCAACTGTCCCATTATTCTCTTGAGGTGAGTGGAGACGGTTGTTTTCAAATATGCTGTTTTATAAAGCCTGTATTGTTAAATGCAGCTCTTTGTTTGAATTAAATGTAGGTAATATTATTCGTATTGTAATGAGTTGTAGTTAATTTTTAAAAAGCGTTTTTGTTTGCACTGAAGCTACCTTTTTCTAAGGGTAATAAACGTTATGTCTACACTTCAATCTTTGTGTTAAAGCGTAACATGATATTTTTGTACGTGTCTGATGGATATTACGTCATTTGGTTTTTGTTGTTTGTGTAGCTTACAATAGCTTAAATACTGCGTGAGGAGTGTGTTATTTTGGCGCTTAGTTTAAGCTAAAGCATGGTAGATTAAATGTAATGTACAATACTTCTGGTAACTGTTACTCTGTTGTATTAATGCATATGGACGCAGAAATATCATAATGAAAATTGTCGATTGATGCAGGTCGCTTCATGTCAAGCGCAGCGTCAAAGTTTCCTCATGTAATCAAAGGCAGTTAGATTAACGTTAGTCACCGGTGATGAAATCCGGTGAGACTGATAGAATTATCTAATCATAAACCACAAAGTGTAAATATAATGTATGTAACGTTAAGAAATTATTTTTTCTCTGTATTTAGCTTTTAATATAACGGGAGTTCCTTTTACTGGTATTTCTCAAGAGTGAGTTGATAACATTGCTTTTCGCGCCTTGCGGTCCCGTGCTTCATGTTAGCAGGTTACACAAATCCGCGTTTACAATCTGTTTGAATTGGTTTCAAGTAGGATAGACACCAGCTTCACTATATTTGCAGCCTTTTGGTCAATATTAAAGCATGATGTGAAGCATAACGCATCGATTACTATGTTGACGAGATTCACAGTATTTTGAGGAGTGGTGAAGAGACAAAATGAATATGTTTTTCTTCAGATATTCCTTATTGTGGGTCGGCCTCAGAACCTTCCAAATACCTTGAGTGTAACTTTTATCAATTAAAAATAATTTCACTATATTTTAGTTAAGTTATATTTAGAATATACTTTATGGTACTAAAGAATTATGATCAAATAATGTCGATTGGTGCATTACATCAGTTCATGGCTATCAAATGCAGTGTTGTTGAGCACTATAGCCAATCACATATAATTCTCTAATCATAAACCACAAAGTGCAAATATAATGTATGTAAGAAATTCATTTTGCACTGTAGATAGACAGCTTTGTTTCTGGGTTTTTCCTACATTGAAATTTTTTTTAGCCTTATTTGATCGGTGAGTGATGACTGCTGCGGTTGTGAAAGTGCGCGCACTGAGAGAGAGAGAGAGAGAGAGAGAGAGAGAGAGACTTTGACTTTTAACACACTTTATTAAAACATCCTAAAAACGAACACGTCATTTTACTTCACATATCATATTGCAAAAAATAAAAAAAATAAAATAAAAATAATAATAATACTAATAAATAAAACAAAAACCACTCAAACTAACCACCATACATCACCAATTAAACATTATTTCTCCTTCCTCAGAAAAAGACAGTAAAGCTCCATTTGCACACCATTTAAACTCAAACTCAATCAAGTTATTTGTCATTTGAAAAAACCTATGTTCCACTCTTATTCTGGATTCAACCAAAGCAGTAAACAGCAGAACAACATCTATGTTTCGTCCTTCAGCAGCCAGTCTGCAAGACTTCCAAATGGCTAATTTGGCTTGTCCAATTATGAAATTTGCTACAGTACACTGCTGTCGGTGCGCTCTAGAATACTTGCAACCATATATGAATAGTATCTTGTTAAAAACAAAGCCTAAAACCCCAAAAAGTCTTTCAAGCATCATAAATAATTGAGCTAATCTAGAACACTCAGTAAAAGCATGAAAAACAGATTCTGGTAAAGAACAGAATAAACAAAAAGGTAGTACATTCAAATTAAATTTAGAGACATGAGAATTAGTACACTGTAAAACATGAGAGCCCCATTAAGTTATATGAACTTACTCCTTGTCTTTAACTCAAATTGCAATGGTAAGTTGTAGAAATTGAACTCAAGTGTATAAGTTTTCTAAAATTAAACTTAAAGTTATACATTATGTTGACTACCTGTGATTTTTGTCTGGCTTGTAAAGTTCATTTAACTCGTGGCTGTAAGTTACGTTGGGGGAGGGGTGATACAGAGCAAATACCGCGAAACACAGAGAGAAGTTATCGCCATTTTGAGTTGACGCAGCTGCCAGCAGGAGCCATTACGTGAATTCGTGCTGAAAAACAAAATATCCGTGGAAGGTAAGTTTTTCTTTTTAATTTGTAATTATAATGAAGGACATTACGTTTTAATTCTTGTAAGCAGCACATTGACCGTTCTCTGCGAATTTAATGACACCATGGTGTTTTCCCTCACCAGTTCACCTTTTACCAGAACACCAAATGTAAAATAATTTAATTTATAACTTTGGTTCATAGCTTATACCGTATTTTTTGTTTTAACTCGTGCTTATATCGTAATTTTTTCGTATTTAACTCGTGGCTGTAAGTTACGTTGGGGGAGGGGTGATACAGAGCAATACCGCGAAACACAGAGAGAAGTTATCGCCATTTTGAGTTGACGCAGCTGCCAGCAGGAGCCATTACGTGAATTCGTGCTGAAAAACACAAAATATCCGTGGAAGGTTAGTTTTTCTTTTTAATTTGTAATTATAATGAAGGACATTACGTTTTAATTCTTGTAAGCAGCACATTGACCGTGCTCTGCGAATTTAATGACACCATGGTGTTTTCCCTCACCAGTTCACCTTTTTACCAGAACACCAAATGGTAAAATAATTTAATTTATAACTTTGGTTCACAGCTTATACCGTATTTTTTGTTAGTTGGTGGGTGTGTAGTAAACGCGTAGCTGCTATAACGTTACTGGAGCGGAAAATCATTGTTTGCCTTTGAACAAATGTCCGTTGCCAGCTAAGTTAGTTAACTTATAAACATTACACAGCTTACAGTTAATTTCTGGGCAATCTAAGTGGAAATCACATGGTGATGATCGTGTTTGAGGGGTTAGGCCTATATGTCTAGTGTAAGGTTAGGACTTAATATGAATTAAACAATCCGAAAATACTGCAGGGTTTTTCCGGCCTAGAAAATTAATATGGCAGGCGCTCGCTCGCAGCTACCTGTACACCTCTCGGTTGTTGAATTTGTGCGCGAGTACTTTTATCATGCCAGCTGAAGGTTCATTTTTGCGCGTTAGAGACGAATATTGACATTGCTTAATTCAAGTTCATGGAAACTCGTCTTCTCTCCGCTGCGGCTGTCGATAATTCTCTAACGTTGCTATAACTTGCTACAGCATTCAAACGGCGCGTCGCGTTCGGTAAGTTAACGACATTCAGCATGTTAAAACTATGCCATGATATATTCATAATACAAGGCTCGAAATTGCGACCATTTGGTCGCATATGCTCCCGAAATTTAATCTGTGCGACCTAAAAATATATTCGGGAGCGAGTGCAAATAGCTGCTAATGGTTGTGGCACGACCTGTTTTCAGGGAGCTGATTATCACGCGAAATTTAAAAGGCTTAATAAGAGAGATGATGAAATAAGGTTTTTAATAAGGCATTTAATTTTTTTTGGTCGGCCGCGAAAGCGAATTTAATCCCGCCAAGGCCTGTTTTGATCGGTAAGTGACAGATGACTGACTGCTGCGCTTGTGACAGCCGAAATAAAGGCGCACCTTACTAAAGGCGCATTACTGAAAGAACGAGCAGAGACTCCAGAGAGAGAGCCCCGGCCTCGCGCGCGCCCTCTCACCGTCTTCAAACTGTCTTGCTCTCTCTCTCTTGATTTTTAAACTGTTACTGGATTTATTTGTATCTTCGTAGAGATTAGTAATGCAGTGCAAAGGTGCTTAAAATATTACCTTCCATCTATATAATACTGGGTAATATAAAACTGGGTATATTAGATTTTAAGTATTACACTGACCTTCATTGAGAACGTGCAATACATTTTTTCTTAATTTTCTTCTTCTTCCTCTTGACAGATTTCAAGAATGTTCCCTTAATGAAGTGGAAATGTAAGTTTTGTGCATTCTCTACTAATCATCAGGGAAGAATACTACAGCACTACAAAGAGTTTCATGGGCATCATCGTAGGAGTTCAGGCCTCACCTGTATTCATAAAGACTGTTTAAAAACTTTTCAAACCCAAGCCGAACTTAAAAATCATTTAAAAGAACATAAAAAAGGATACAGGATTTTAACCAAATTATCCTGTGATTTATGTAAATTCTCAGAGTCTTGTGACATTTACAAATATTTCATCCATCTGAAGATTCATTTGAGAAACCGAGAACTTGTTAATTGTCCATTTGCAGGTTGTTTTTTCAAGTCTAGTGTGCTATCTACTTTTACTTCTCATAGAAGTCGCTATCATAAGCCTTCCACCTTAGAAAATTTCAGACCAGAGCTTGTGGCAGAGCTTGCTGTTTCTGTGCCTGTTGTTGAAGACGACTTTGTTTCAGACACTGAAGATATACTTGAAACTGAGTCTGTATTTGAGGCGGCTGGATCTGGACTTGAAAATGGCAAGGCCATCCAAAATCAGTTGGGATCTCTATTTCTCCGCATGCAAACACTTTTACATGTATCTAATTCAGCAGTACAGGAAATAGTTGATGAGTTATTTGACATTGGAGATTTTGCTCATCAAAACATAAAGACTGTCATTGATAACATTTTGAAAGACAACAATTGCAGTGTTGATCCCTCTGTTGTAACTTCATTGACTGAAGAATTACAAACTTTGAACCCACTCAGATTGCTCTCAAGGGAGGGGCCTCTTGGCACGGAGCGCAAAAGACAGTCATTTTATAAAAATAACTTTTCTGTTATTGAACCAGTTGAGTATGTGTTAAATGCACAAGAAAAAAATCATACTTTTGTTTATGTTCCTATTTTAGATTTGCTCAGTAAACTTTTGGAACGAAAAGAGGTACTTCAGACATTAGAAAGATCCAGTCAACTTGAAGGTAATTACGGTTCAATTCGAGATGGAGAATATTTTAAAGAAAACAAGATTCTCTCTGAAGAAAAGGGTATAGCTCTTGGACTATATATTGATGATTTTGAAATTTGTAATCCGTTAGGTACTTCAAAAAAAAAGCACAAAATTTGTGGGGTATATTGGGTGATTGCCAATTTACCCATACAACTTCGCTCAACATTATCATCAATTTATCTAGCTGTGTTGTGCAAAACTGTACACATAAAAGAATATGGTTACAGCAAGGTTCTAGAGCCTCTAATTAGGGATCTTGAGCTCCTTGAGAGAGAAGGTGTGTTTGTTCAGAGTCTTGGCTCTAATCTCAAAGGGACAGTTTTGTATGTATCTGCAGACAATTTGGGTGCACACTCACTTTCTGGATTTCAAGAGTCTTTCAATGTTGATAAGTTTTGCAGATTTTGTACGGCAAATCGTGTAGATCTTCAGCAGTATAATGTCAGAAGTGGGGTTTTTACCTTGAGAACACCAAGATTGTTCGATGAAGCCATTAATGTGCTAAAGCAAAGTGATCTTTCTTGTGTTGATGGTATAAAGAGAGACTGTCCTTTAAACAGACTGGCTCACTTTCATGCTGCAAAAGGATTTCCACCGGATTTTCTACACGATGCATTTGAAGGAATTGTACCCGTGGAGCTCTGCATATGCCTCTCAGATCTGATTGCTAAGAAGTATTTTACATTGAATGACCTTAATGAGAGAATAAAAACATTCCCCTTTCAGTTCTATGACAAAACTAACAGACCCCAGACAATACAAAAAAACTTTCAAAAAAACAAAACTATCGGTGGCAATGGACACGAGAACTGGGCACTTCTGAGATTTCTTCCACTGTTGGTTGGCCACTGTATTCCAGAGGGTGAAAAAACGTGGAATATAATTCTTGAATTAAAAGACATTGTTGAGTTGTTATCCAGCTCCTCATTCACAACTGAAACTCTGTGCTACCTGCAAGCCAAAATCTCTGACCATCGACAGTTGCTTTTAGAAGTTTTCCCATGTACTAAATTGCGTCCTAAACATCATTATTTGGAACATTATCCTATGTTAATCCAAAAATTTGGTCCCCTAATTGAATTTTGGACGCTAAGATTTGAGGCAAAACATTCTTTCTTTAAAAAGGTGGTCCGTGATGCTGGCAACTTCAAAAATGTTCTGCACACGTTGGCCACAAGACATCAACTAATGTTGGCATACTATCTGGAGATGCCAAGTGTTTTTAAACCAAGCATTGAAACTGGTCCTGTATCTGTTGTATCTGTGGACATCTTGGATGCTACTATCAGGGTGGCAATATGGGACAAGTTTAAAGGCCTGGACACTGTTTCATTCACATCCACCGTGTATTTAAATGGGACAAAATATTCCAAAGGAATGGTGATCTCAGTTGGGCACACAAGCGGACTACCAGATTTTGGGAAAGTACTCGAGATCTGTTTAGTGGATGGTCGCATACTTTTCATTACTGAACTGTTCACAGCTGGCTTCTTGGAACATCTAAGGTGTTACCAGCTCGCCAAAAAAGACCCTGCAGTAACTGTGGCTGTCCAACCTGAAGAGCTGAATGACTACATCCCCCTCGTCGCATACCTTGTTGATGGAAAGCTGCTCATTACTCCAAGGACATTCATGTTACAATAAGGTATAGTAAACATAAATCTTTAAAATCTTGCTGTTTAACTTGTTTACTTACTCCAAGCCTAATGCAATTACGCAACAAATTTAATGCAGACCATGCTGTTCTTTGAGTACAATTTCATGGGCTTTATATTGCTGCTTCTGATATCTGTTACTGTTTTTATTTATTTTTTTCACAGTTATGCTGTTGATTCCTCCTCGAAGTTATCACCTCAAGGCGTGTCACCCTACAGAGTGTTCCTGAGCCAGCCAGGAAGCTATATGAAGGACATTCATGATAAGATAAAATAAGGTAAGGTGAACTTTTTTAAATATTTTTATTTTTTACTGTTTTATTTGTGTACTCACTGCTGGCCTAATACAATGACACAGTGGGCCCTATTTTAACGATCTGAAACGCAAGTGTCAAGCGCAAAGCACAAGTAACTTTGTGGGCGGGTCTCGGGCACTGTTGCTATTATACCAGCGGGATAAATGACTCTTGCGCCCGGCGCAAATCTAAAATGTGTTGGTCTGAAGTAGCTTCATTATTCATAGGTGTGGTTTGGGCGTAACGTGAAATAAACCAATCAGAGCGTCATCTCACATTCCCTTTAAGAGCAGGCGCGCTTGTTCTAAAGCGGATTCCTATTATTTGCCAGGCGCACGCGAGGAGCGGTTCACAGCCGTGGAGAGCAACGCTCTCGTCAGGGACGTTGGGGATGGAGAAACGCACCCAAATTAACTTCGGTGAAACAGGCGTATGATAATTTGGGTAAATGTGTAAGCTAGATGTATGCTTTTATAATAAACTCTATCTATCTATCTATCTATCTATCGTAATGTATGATTTGCAAAAATAACTGCTGCGTCTGTGTGTAGATGAGAGAATTAAAGTGATTGATTATGGCCCAGCATGCGCCCTTAAAATAGCACATGAATAACATGCGCAATACGTCACTGACTTTAAACTGTTTTTTTTTTTTTTCGGCCAGTGGCGCAATTGTTTTATAAACCA
Organism: Scardinius erythrophthalmus; assembly: GCF_964197995.2. Taxonomy (NCBI): domain Eukaryota; kingdom Metazoa; phylum Chordata; class Actinopteri; order Cypriniformes; family Leuciscidae; genus Scardinius; species Scardinius erythrophthalmus. Next base: position 43,679,928 of record NC_138221.1, read on the forward strand.
TAGCATGAGGGAACGTTTGCGCCGGAACACGCCGCCTCTTTTGCGCTGAACTGCGCAGGGAGCGCAAGTTCATTCCCTAGTTTAGCGACGTGCTTCTGTGGAGGGAAAAGCGCGCTTTGCGTGGGTGCAAAATTGGAATGATACATGCGTCGGTGTACAAAGTCAATTGCGCTGGGTGCAAGATAGGGCCCAATGTGTTTAATTCAGTCATTGCTGTTCTTTATTCATTGTACAATTTCATGGCTTTTGTCTGTCAGAGGAGCATGTTTTCTCATCCGAGCATGTGGATATTGTTGAACGTGAAACTATAAACACAATAACCGACTTGAGTATATATGTTCGTTCTGTAAGATAAATGTCGACGTCTGCTTTATTAGCATTTTTTTCCCCACTCACTATGCTTGAGCTTAATACTTTGGCTCTTTTGTTTTTGATTACATATTGTTTAATGTTATCAGCTAAAAGAAGATATAATGTAAGCTTGTTGTGAAATTGACTAACCATCATAAGCTTGTTCAGAATTGGATAACTTGATGCATTAAAAAAAGTATTTCTCATTAAACGTCATTTAAATAAACTAATTTGAGTACAATACTCTTTAAAAATGCCCATCCCTACTTTTATCTATACTTTTACAACCTTTTGCTTTTGTTTTATTGTATTGTCATCTAGTTACAGCTGCTGATTCCTCCAAGATGCTTCTCAGAGTTATTGTGTCACCTCAAGAAATAAGGCGTGTTACCCTACAGAGTTTGCCTGAGTCCGTTGAGAAATTATGTGAAGCACTACGCACCAGTTTGGGTTTGCAAGGAAACTTCATTCTACAGTTTGAAGATCCAGATTTTGGAAATGAACTCTGCAATTTGACAGATATCAAAGATCTTCCAACTGATCGAGCAACACTGAAAGTTTTGTTCACATTTTCTGATTCAGTTTCTCACCCGACATTAGATTCTGCAAGCTTGAGTTCAGCTAATGCTTCATCAGTGGATTGGCCTGATCCTTTTGTAATTCCTGACTTCTCCCATGATGTTGAACTTCAACTGAGAGCAGCAAATGATTCCTATGCCAGAGATGGAACAGTCATTGTTATCTCCAAGGGTGTTAAGAGTGAAATACTGGACAAACTAGCTGATATGATATCAAAATACACTCCATATCCTAGTAAAGATCAGTATGAAAGTGTAGCCAAAGCTCTTGTAGCAAAGCACCCTTGTCTCCAAGAGCCAGGTTCTGCCAAAGGATGGTACTGCTGGGTGTTCAGTTTAAAATTCAAGATGGGCAATTACCGTCAGAAGTTGATGGCAGCTGGATGCCCTGAAGTTGTTGTAAATAAAAGAAAGCCTGGACAGACAAGCTGCAAGGCAGTCAAGAAGTCAAAGAAGGGAGAAATCCACTATTTGCCAAATCTACCTGAAGGACAATCTGCAGTCACTTTAGAGGAGAATCGGAAGACCATGCTTTTAGAGGTCCAAAAGTGTGATCCAGACCTGCAGCTTCTTGATGAACTGATGAATGCAACATTCTCTCAGCGAAGAAAGGAAATCATTGGTGACGAGCCGCTCATCTCTGTAGTCAGGGACAGATGGCCTGCACTCTTCAATGAGAGACAGGTAACCAGTGCCAACTCAGACATTCACAGCAATATAAATTACAAGGAAATTATGTATTTCCTTAAATGGGTAGTGACATGGCTGATTTAAATGAATTTGAGGTTCACATATGCCTGTGAAATAATTTTCATCTGTATGTGCTGTCCCTAACTACTCTGTCGCTCTTTTCCCTCTCTCAATCTTTGCTGTCTTATGTGTCTGTTTCAGATAAGTGGAGAGTTCAATAGACTAGTCACCACCGATCTACTGCAGTCATTCTTAAATGGACTAGATGCCTTGGTGCCAAGTCTTTTAGAGCTGTACAAAGTAGCTGTATCTTCAAGCAGGAGGTTGAGCCTTAGCAGTGTTATGCAGTGCCTTGATAAGGAGGTATGAATAACAATGAACTAATTATTTTACATTTTATTACTTAATTCAATTTTGGTTTCTAAAAAATACTGATAGGCCTACCTGAAAATCACTGATTATTTCATTATTATTAAATTATTTGTTCTTTTTTAATTAATAACTGTTTACTTTTTTAATAATCTTTGAAATTGATATTTGACCCTAATCAATATTTACTAACATATGGATTCTAATTTGTATAATGCCAGTCACTCTGTCTTGTTTACAATTGTTCGTAGGACACAAATCAGAACAGAAGAACAGCTGCCTTACTTGGTCTTCCACACTTCTTTACAGAGGATACTTCGGATATAATCAAGATGTGTGATGTAAGAAAATATATTTTCACATTGTTAACGCACTTATGATACTGAATTCATTGCAGAGTAGTAGGGATGGAGAAAAAAATGATTCTCTTAACTGTCATGATTTTGTTTTTGTGATATATATTTTTAAAAAAATAAAAAAATAATTAATTAGCTTCATTTTAGTCTTTGTTTATAATAAATAATTGCCCATACAGTGGCTTTTAGCCTAATTTGTGCTTCTCCAGTGGCTTGTTTTGACTGTCATCCCAGCCTTTTAGAGCATATATTGAAATGAAGTAAAATCATGATATGGCTTAGTGCAATTGTCATTCTTTTATTGCACCATTTCTATAATTTTATAGACCAAATCTATTACATGCCTTTTGAATTAGGATTGATACTGTCCATTTGTTTAAAGGTTCATGGTGAAACCCTGGATGTCATTATGAAGGGAATGCGTGTTGGACTACTGATTGGACACGAAGGTGTCCTGAATGATGCATTTCCTCTTGATGTCTCCAACGTGGCTGTGGTGGTAGAAGAGACAATTGTTCTCCATAATCTCAGAGACATACCCACTGGCTTTGCTCTGTTAATGGGCACAATCTACTGCCTTAACCTTGAATATCCCCGCAGTATGAGGTACTCCTTCGAATTCCTGCAGAAAGTAATCATGAAGATTAAAACTGACCACTGTTCTGCCAAGATACATGGACTTAGAAACAAACTGCTGAGATATCATTTATAGACTGGTCTCAAACCATACATCGGAGGGAACATGTTACATTTGCAGTCTTTGTCTTCAGTTACTTGACACTGTTCAAATTTGATATTACCGACCATTTCAAGTAAAACCCAAGTACTGCTGAAAAATCTCAGAATTATAAATGTTTAGATGTGTTTTTAATGCAAGGTTGTTAATTTTGAGAATTTCTGAAGCTTTTGCTGAGGGGACACTTATTGTTACTTTGCATTCTGTTCTTTAATTTAGCTGATTATAAGTGTTTTTAACTAACTGCTGGTGTTGTCATTTACAATTGCAAAGACTCTGTTCCTATAAGAAAGTATGTGAAAGATTAAATGGTTATACAATAGGTAACATAATGAAACTGTTAAATAATAATCCTTTACTTAAAACCTTTTTTTCCTAACATGAATTTTGATATTACCGACCATTTCAAGTAAAACCCAAGTACTGCTGAAAAATCTCAGAATTATAAATGTTTAGATGTGTTTTTAATGCAAGGTTGTTAATTTTGAGAATTTCTGAAGCTTTTGCTGAGGGGACACTTATTGTTACTTTGCATTCTGTTCTTTAATTTAGCTGATTATAAGTGTTTAACTGCTGGTGTTGTCATTTACAATTGCAAAGACTCTTTGTTATAAGAAAGTATGTGAAAGATGAAATTGTTGTGGAATTTTGTAACATAATGAAACCGTTTAATAATAATTCCTTACTTAGAACCTGTTTTCCTGACATAAATTGTATCATAAAACCAATGTTAAATTTATGCAACATTGAACTATTTACAATAAAAATATTTGAGCAGATGATTTGTTGATTATGAGTTTTCAATAATGTAACCTAGTAAGTTGTCTTAACTTGGAGAATCAAGTTGAAACAACGAATGTTCATAATGTAACCTAGTAAGTTGTCTTAACTTGGAGAATCAAGTTGAAACAACATTTGACAAAGTTGTTTAAACTCAGAGAATCAAGTTGAAACAACGAATGTTCATTAGCTAGTTAACTTGTAAAACAACATTTTGAGTTGAAACAAAGAATATATTTAAGTTGAGTTAACTCAAGTTTTTAAGGCAGCAGGTGAACTTTCGTTTCTAAGTTTAACAGACTTGAAATGTTTTACAGTGTAGGTAGTGCACAATGTAATAACCTCCACTGTAGGTCTCCAGATCGTTTAGGTAGTGGACCCTTATAAAAAAGCCTCCATGAAGGAGAAAGAGCTGCAGGAACTGTTAAAAATTCTCTCCATTTTGTATCAACTCTGTCCTTAATATTCTCAAAGTGATCCACTTTAACACATAACTGATATAGGTCTCTTTTCCCTACCAGCTGAAAATCAAGCTCTTGTAAACTGTTAAATGTCAGCAGCTTTCCTACATGATTATCTTCAAAACCAACCTTGGGAGAAACAAATAACTTAGGAAACAAAACTTCAGAAGGACCTCCAGACAGAAAACTGTTAACAAACAGGAGGAGTGTGGAGGGAAAAGCCGCCTTCAACCCACCAATAAGCCTCTCTATTGTCCTGACTGATTTAATACCAGCCTGATTAGCAATCTCTATGATTGACCTCCATTTTTTAGACAAGGTATCGATCAAGTCTGAAACTTTAGTCAGTCCTTTTTTCAAAAAAAATTTTAACAATTGAATTAGATGTACAAATGTTATCACCCAATATTGAGTTGTAAAACAGTGGTTCTTCAAGGCCAAAATGATTATTCCCATTTCTAATCAATTTAAAACCTGACCAGGAGTTTAACACAGAAGAATAAAATGTTACATTAGCTGAAAACTTTCCATCATAAGAAGACATTAAAAACAAATGCCTATCAAGACCGAACCCACCAAAACTTCTGAGCAATGCCAGACCAAACGAAACCCATGGCTTAAAATCCACAGGGTAGAGTAGGCTCTGAATTGTCTTTAACCTCATAGCTTTAACCTTGGCTGCCAAATCAATCAACCCTTGGCCCCCTTCATTAACTGGCAAATACAGAATTGCAGGGGGAAACCAATGGTAACCATCCCAGAAAAAATCAACAAAAGTCTTCTGTAGACGTTGCAACAAATCTTTTGGTGGGTCAATCACATTTAAGCGATGCCACATCATGGAAGCTGCTAAGTTGTTAATAATGAGCACTCTTCCTCTATATGACAATTGAGTTAGTATCCATTTCCATTTTTGTATACGCCCAGAAACTTTTTCAAACAATCCATCCCAGTTTTTCTGGATATATTGGTCAGTCCCAAGGAAAATTCCCAACACTTTAAACCCCTCTAGACTCCAGGAACAGTTCTGAGGAAGTGCTGGAGGGCCTCCATTCTCCCATTCACCCAATAAAAAAGATGCACACTTTTGCCAATTAATTCGAGATGAGGAAGCTTTCTGATAAACCTCCAAAGATTCTCTCAAAGTCCTGACATCCTGAGCAGATCTGATAAAAACAGTGACATCATCAGCATAGGCACTAAGCTTAACAGTTTTTGGGTCTGAGGTGGACGGACACACTGTTGATATGCCACCCAGCTTGTTTCTCAGTGCGACCAAAAAAGGTTCAATTGCAATTGCATACAGGATTCCTGAGAGTCCACACCCCTGCCTTATGCCTCTGCTTACTCTGAAAGGTCTTGTAATGGTACCATTAATTTTCAGCATGCTGTATGTGTCAGTATACAACAGTTTAATATAAGCAATAATAGATGGACCAAATCCAAAAGCCTCAAGGCACTTAACCAGGAAACCATGATCGACCCGATCAAATGCTTTCTCCTGATCCAAAGACACAAAACCAATGTCAAAATTCTGTATCTTTGCAAAAGAAATCAGGTCTCGAATCAAAAAAAGGTTATCAAAAATAGTCCTTCCTGGAATGCAATATGACTGATCCGGATGAATCACTGAGGAAATGTACAATTTAACTCTGTTAGTTAAAGACTTCGAAAAAATCTTATAGTCTACTCCGAGTAATGAGACTGGACGCCAGCATCTAATATCTTCAAGATTACCCTTTTTAGGTAATAGGGTGACCACAGCTCTTCGTAAACTCAAAGGAAGTGTACCTCTATTAAAACTCTCCATGAAAACAGAAAACAAATCCTTTCCGATGACTGGCCAGAAATGTTTATAAAACTCTGCATTAAGTCCATCCAATCCCGGAGCTTTGCCAGAACTCAGTTCATTAACAGCAACAGATAGTTCATCAAAAGTCAATAGTTTATCAAGCTTGGTTTTCTCTCCTTCTGAAAGCTGAGGTAAATCCTTAAAGAGAAGTTCAGCCATCTCATCATCGCAAGATTCAGCTCTGTAAAGATCCTCATAAAAAGATAGTGCGTAAGAAATAATCCCATGACCATCAGTAACTTTCCTCCCCTCTGGAAGTTTCAAACAGCCTAAAATCTTCTTATCCACAGTCTTCTTCTCTAAATTAAAAAAGAACGAAGTAGGAGAGTCCATGCTATTGAAAGATACAAATCTTGCACGAATCAGCGTCTCCTGGGCTCTTTCCTCCAGTAGATTCCGCAAAAGAAATTTATTCTGTTTCAAAGACTCAGTGTCACTGTCCCCTTAAAAATTAAGTAGAAGTATATCCTGTTCAAGCTGTTCCATCTTCTTGCCCAGAAGACTTTTATTGTAAGAAGAGTAACTCTGGCAAAACAATTTAATTTGAGTCTTGCCAATATCCCACCACTGACTCAGGGACTTATACTGTGTTTTACTCTCTCTCCAGATCTCCCAGAAATGAGTGAAAGAGTGCACAAAATTCTGATCTAATAATAGTCTGTTATTAAATTTCCAAAAAAAATTCTTACACGTGCTCTCTGCAGTAAAGACATCAATAGATAAAAAATGGTGATCAGACAAAGCAGTAGGAAATATACAGCTATTATAAAAGTGATCTCTTTTGCTTTTTTGTACATAGATCCTGTCCAACCTAGCCCCAGATACCATATTAGAATTTATTTTCACCCAGGTGTATTGCCTGACCTGAGGAAAAGATTCTCTCCAAACGTCTATAAGATTGTGGTAAACAATTAAAGACCGAAGCTCGTCAGCAGATTGACTGTGGGGCTCTTCATGATTCCTATCTAAAATATGACTTAAAGTGCAGTTAAAATCTCCTGCCAGAACAATGGTCCTATCATGAGAAATGTCACATAGAGCAGTTTTAAGTTTTTTTAAAAAAATAACACGTTCTGACCCAATATTCGGTGCATATACATTGACAAAGGAAAAATTATTACCCTGAACAGTTACATCAACTCTCAGTAAACGACCAGAAACGAGTTCAAACACACTAACAGGTTGCTCTTTATATTCAGGTGTCAGCAGAACAGCCACCCCTGCACTGACACTAGAGCCGTGACTCAATATAGCCTGACCCTTCCATTCACTCAGCCACTGTATCTGATTTTTCTCATCTGTGTGCGTTTCCTGTAGAAAAACTACACTAGCGCTTTTCATCACTATATAATCAAAAAGACTAGCCCTTTTCATAGCATCACGACACCCATTAACGTTCAATGAACAAATCCTCAAAGGTGCCATGAAAATGAGTATAAGAAAAACGCACAATACAACTAATCGACAAAAGTTTTTAGGTAACCAAAATATATTCATTTTTTACCTTGTAAAGTCAAAGAACCTCTAACATTGCTAAGAAGCTTTTTAAGACGGTACCGTTTGGGTTTGTCAAGCTCTTCCAAGGAAGCTTTTCTCATCGCCATGGTGCCGGACAACAAAAACAATTTTAAGTCAGGAAAAAATACCTCAATTTTCGGTTTACGGTGTCCTTTGGTTGTATCCAAAAAATGATTAATCTGCTGAAACGAATAAAGTTTTGTCTTACCTCCAGCGATGAGCTCCGAATCCTCCGCGTTATTTCCCATTAACTCTGTATAATCGTGTTCATTGTCAGAGTCATCCATTAAATCCACAGATTCTTGAGATAAAATATCATCTTTTCTCAATTTTAATGAATCATCGGCAACTTTAATTGTATCATTCCCAATCTCATCAGGCTGCGTTTGTTTTCCTTCAGAAATCAAATTATTTTCAGACATTGCCTGCAAACACACCTGTCCCGGACTCGTCTCTGCCTGCGTTACAGCGGGAACATGACTCGGACCGGTCTCCTCCTCAACAGCCTCAGCCAGGCCGTCTCCAGAGGCCCCTGGCACCGGTCTCCCCTCGGGCAAGTCACCGGGCACAGAGATCGCTCCGTCCAACTGCGGTTCAGACGCCACAGCTGTCGCAGCCAGAGCCGGATTAACGCAAAGGCAAACTAGGCACGTGCCTAGGGCCCGATTGGCGGGATGGGGCCCAGACAGAGGGACAAAAAAAAATAATAATAATATAATGTAAAAATATCCTATCTACAATTTATTTCAATATTTATTAATTAACTAAAAATAGTGACGATGTTTATCTTCACCATAGACTGTTACATTACTGCAGTTAAACCAATTAATGTGTCCGTTACAAAGCGGGTGCCGGCTTCTGAAAGTATGTGTAACGAACGCATCCATCAGGTGCTGCGAGGCAAGCACACAAAGAAGCACAGCTCAAAATGCAGGTGTGTGAGTTGTCGTCATCTATTTTGGAGTGATTGCAATGTATTCTAAATATAAACTTGTCCTGTAGATCAGCGTCATTTCTGTAAAAATCATTCACCGCTTTATTACGAGTTTAAAAGAGCGCGAGCGTCATTAACGTGCCCAGACGCGACGCTTTGAATTTGCGCGTACAATGAATGAATAACATCGCGTCGGGAGCTGACTAGTAAAAAAGCTACAAAATTAAAAGACAAGGCGTCTGTATTCTAAGTTAAAAAGCCAACACACTACAACATTTTTAAATGTTTCAAATAAAGGATCTCATGGGTCTATCTTCTAAATTCTGCTATTAGATTATACCCTGACATTACGCCAATAATATCAGTTTATACATTTTCTTCTGCTCAGTAGCGATCGTGTCTTTCTCTTCCACTTGATTTGTGTATAGCATATTTAAAGTAGCAATGCGATATAAAAGCACTTATGCTCATTTACTGAAGTGGGATTCTGGAACTGTGAATAAATTGAATAAAACAGCAAAATAACAACAACAACAATAACATCTTCATTAAACAAAAAAGAGATTACCTTAGATAAAGTTTGATTAATATGTACATACAGTAGGCTACCGGTAAAAGTCTGGACCCATTACTATTTTTAATGTTTTTTGAAAGAAGTTTATTATAATGCTCTACAAGCCTGCATTTATTTGATCAAAAATACAGAAAAAAAAACAGGAATATTCAGCAAGGATGTGTTAAATATATAAAAAATGATAGTGAAGACTTTTTTAAAACAACTTTTTAATAATCAAAAATCCTGAAAAAAAGTATCACAGATTATAAAATAAATATTAAGCACCCTTTCTAACATTTGATAATAAATCAGAATGATCACTTGACACTAAATTCAGCTTTGCATCACAGAAATATAAAGTATAGTAAAATAGAAAACCATTATTTAAAATTTTAATAATATTTCACTATATTATTTTTCTGTATTTTTGATCAAATAAATCCAGGCTTGATGAGCATAAGAGACTTCTTTCAAAAACATTAAAAATAGTAATGTGTCCAAACTTATGTACTGTGTAAGTAAAAATATACTGCTTTTAAAATTAAATGTTGTATAAATAAAAAGGTTAGGAATCATATTTGTTTCAAGTGTTTTTTTTATTGGGGGTGGGGGGCCTCCAACATGAATTTTGCCTAGGGCCTCCTAATGTCTAGAACCGGCTCTGGTCGCAGCAACATCCGCACCGGCCGCCCTCTCGCTGTTCTCCGCACCTGCAGCCGGAACTGGCCTGTCTCGCCTCGGACAAGTTTGTCTGACATGTCCAAACTCACCGCACACAAAGCATTTCATTGATTCTGAACTAATAAAAACAGTGTAATCTTTGCCATCGATGCTTAATTTCACTGACAGATTTAATGGATCACTCTGAGAGTTTAAAATCATTAAAACCTGACGCCGGAAAGACATTACGTGTTTAATCTCGGGATTTTTACATCCAAGAGGGATCATTTTAATAGCACTCACTAGTTTACCATACCTCTGGAGTATTTGTTCTAATTTTTCGTTTTTAACAAACGGCGGTATGTTTGATAAAATAACTTTCTTGGCCGGGCTTGACAAAGGCAAAACAGGCACGAAAATGTCATTGATTACCAAACCAGTTTCAATCAATTCGTCCACCATTTGGCTTTCACTAAGAAAGAACACAATGGCTTTATTCATACGGGAGGCAGATTTAATGTTTGCACCACCGATCGCTGCACTCACAGCTATCAGGCAATCTTCCACTGACACCGCGGCCTCAGGCATACACTTACAACCATGTTTGATGGTTAACTGTGAGAGATCCCCCGTTTCCGACCCCATTATCCCCACTCTCTGACCGAAGTCAGGGGAAAGCTAAACTAAACTATTATCTATAACTATAAAAAAAAAAGAAAAAAAAGGAAGGAAAAAGAAAAAGTAAAGAAAACTCACTCAAACAGAGGAACGCTTTCACTCCCAACAACCGGCTCCTTCCACACTCACTCCGCACATGCGCACAGAGAGAGAGAGAGAGAGAGAGAGAGAGAGAGAGAGAGAGAGAGAGAGAGAGAGAGAGAGAGAGAGAGAGAGAAGAGCCCCGGCGGCACTCTCACGTCTTCAAAGCGATGTCTTGCTCTCTCCCTCGCGCAATTTATCAAAATCGAATGATACGATGGTAAAAGGTCGAAAGAACAAAGTTTTACATCGAGCATTCTGAGATTTTTTTTCCCCTGAAATACCACTGGGTGTGAATTCTGCTGAAAAAAAAAAAAAAACCGTTGCCTTATTTTCTCTGAAAAGCGTTCCTCACATTCAAATGACATAAAACACACTTTCAGTAAACTATTCAGTGATGAAATGTGTTCAATCTTGTGCGATGTCCTAACTGCTGGGATAATCAACGCGTATCCGACTAGCAAACTAATGACTCTTTTGAACCGATTCACTTTATGAATTGTTAAAACAATTGATCTGTCCACAAGACGTCTGAATCGGTGTATAACAGACCGGTAACACTTTACAATAAGGTTCCATTTATCAAACTCTTGTTAAAGGACAAGTTCGGTATTTTACACTTAAAGCCCTGTTTACAACATTAACTATTAATAAACTAGTAATCTTTGTCAATGTTAATTTCACCATTTACTAGTAGCCTACATTATTGAAATCAAAAGTTGTATTTGGTAACATTAGTAAATGCACTGTGAAGAAACATGAACAAACAATGAAAAGCTTTATTTTTATTAACTAAGATTAACAAAGATTAATAAATACAGGAACAAATGTATTATTCATGGTTAGTTCATGTTAGTTAGCCTAATACATGAACTAATGTTAAATCAAACCATACTGTAAAGTGTTACAAACAAATAATTTACTCAGAAGTGCTTACCCCATTTTTTAAAAAATATTATTAATAGTGGTTAGCAAGATTTGACCTTAATAAACTACAGTATTTTTAGGTTATTTATAAAACAATGTGTCGATTTTTGTAGAAAATGACAAACATTTTTTTTTGAAATCATGTAGTTTAGACTGGAGTGAGGTGAACATTGTCAGCTTTTTTCCAGTGTTATTATTTGCAATGAAAGTTCAAGTTACATGGTTTGTGAGTGTGGTGTTGAGTTTTATGACACTCTTTTTCTCTGTTTCAGAATACTGATTCACAAGCATTCCTTACTGCATTTCAAAGGTAAAGGGTTAATTAGGGACATGGCCACAAATACAAAATGCTTCAGATTTGGCTTGTTGATTATATTTTAAAAATTATCAGAAATATAAAAGCTATTAGAAAAAGTACCACAAATAATTAAGAGTGTTTATGCCACAAATAATTAAGACTACATTTACCCATCCATTCTCCAAACCATTTGTCCTATATAGTAAACCTGTTGGATGGTCGGTCAGTCACAGGTTTTAGGCCGCATATTTGACATAACTCAGCTTCAAGATTTTTTTTTTTTTTTTAAAAGACATTCTTGAGATAAATTCCTAAAATTATCTGTATTCTACATATAGATAACATATCATAAATTATCATAAAGTCATATCATAAAATTATCATATCTCATTATGTTGTCATTATTTTTTTCAGACTGACTGATCAGAGCACAACCTGCATTTTCTGCTGCACTTTTCTCTCTGGTTAGTATTAATATTGTTTCTTAAGCTGTATTATGGTATTTTCATCCCATCGCCATAATTGTAGTCCCTGTGCCTTAATATGTCTGTTTTTATATCTTTTTCAGGTTCCTCGGGTTTTGCAGTATTCTACAGAGAGCAGTTTATTTCATTTCTTACCCCACGTCCTCTACCTTCACCACCTTCACCCCCACCCCACCACACGACCTACCCCCTCCACCTTCACCCCTCACTCAACCCACCGACCCACCACCTACCCCCCCCCCCCCAAAAAAAGGGAAAAAAAACAATTTACAAGTTTACACATTGTCTCTTTTGTTGTTCTTGTTTAACTGTTTGTTTTCTTCCTGAGAGTACTACAGGTTTTGTCTTTTTAGGCTCAACAGCTGTTACATCTGGAGAACGTTCAAAGTATGTGCCTACCTAAGTGAGAGTGTCCAATTAAAATGAATTTGACTAACAAATAAATGCATTTAAATATGTATTACTTTTGAATATTAAAAAGGAAATCCATGGCTACTTTTTATGATTTGAGACTTGAAAGTAAAATCTCTACTTTTAGAAGTTAGTTAATTTACTCAAATTAGTGAGTTAAACAGATAAATGTGTCAATAATCATTTTTTTGTCATTTCTTTTTATCTCTTCATATTTTAAAAGATGCCGCGGAAAGGAAAGAGATCTCAGGCTCAAAAAATTCGTTGGAGAAAGTTGGACCTGGAGGATGACCAGACCAGACCCTCCAGGATTAACCAGGTACTATTGATATCTGTGTCTTGCAACATGCTCATTTCAGGGCACCTTTATGTTTGGGACTAGGGCTGTCACGATTTCACAAATGCGACCACATCAAATTTTAACTCGCAAATTCTCAAAAAATAGTCGTATATGACGACATTTTTGGTCGCAGCCTGGAGCCCTGCAATGCTAATCATAATGACTTTATCACTCTATACAACACTTTAAAATAATATAATTTCTGCCTTATTCAGTGATTTTCAAATACACCTTTTATAAGTGACTCAAATTTACAGTGCTTGCAGAGATGGAGTACTGTGAACCGGTCGATCCACTTTGATCTCAGTGCTGCGCATATACTTATGTAATTAAAATATTGCAATTTTTTAAATAATCACACTAAGCCAAATTGTGATTTCGATTTAATTTCTGTTAATTGTGCAGCTCTAGATATAAAAAAATACAAAAAAAAACAACAATGCTCACTTGCTATAAGTATATGAATATCAGTAGATTGCTGATTGATAATCTCCATTAGGGATGCACCAATATCAGTATTGGGCCCAATACTGAGCTCATGTACTCGTACTCTTAAAAATGCTCCGAAACCAATAACCAATACCAGGCAGCGTGTGTAGGCTACAGTACAGTGTTTGTGTCCATTCAAAGAATCACTGACAACAGAGGGGATAAACAGAAGGGATGAAAAAGAAGGCTGTTTATGAAGTAAATGTATCTTATTAGTGGAATATTAAACAAAATATAATAACACATAGCTGTGGTACACAAGCTGATCAGAGAAAAACATGCAGTGTTTATTACAATGTAAATTGTTAATCAAATAAATTAATTAATTAATCTTTAATTTTAAATGCCTTTTTAGTTTTTTAGTTTATCTTTAATACTGTTTAGCAAAAATGTCTTTGTCCCAAACACTATGAAGTGCAAGTTAAAATTTAACACAGATTCTATAACACTAATTTTTACCAACAGCCTAATTCCATGAATGATTATTTACAGGTTGAACAGGCAAGCACCAGTGCAGCTGTAGCTCAGTTTTCGGGTAGAACGTATTCAGAAGGTGGTGATATTGCACCCAGGGTTTTGTCTGTGCAGGCATCTCATTGTCAAGGTGATGATAGGTATGACAGTTTCTCTAGAAATCATCAGTGCACGTGCGTTGCGTTGACATTTTTAGCTAATCAGAGTGAAGGGATTACGTTCAAGATGCCTGACCTTGATAGAGTTTTAGAGGAAGGAGATGCGTTATATGTCTTTATTAAAATGCAGCTTATTGCTGAAAGGAGGTTTAAGCGCAACCATCTGACAATGGAGGAAGTACCGTTGAGCGTTGAGTCATTTCACCGGACACATAATGTGCTGAAGTCAGGAGTGATGTTTGGATACCTCAGAGCCACAGGGACCCCTGGCACTGAAGAGTGGTGGATTCCTCTCACTGAAAGGCTACAGTGTCTCTCAACAGATGTCAGTCATGCTCTTCTCCTTGTTGCTCCAGAGTGTATTGCTGTGTTCAGAGACAGATCTGGAAGGTACGGATACTTTGATTCACACTCGAGGACTGCTGCAGGCTTGCCCCATCCTACTGGCCATGGAACTGCTGTCATGTTGACTTTCACCCACCTGAGTGACATGGCAGACAGAGTTCTCCAGATCTTCCGGGATCGTGGTGATGAGACCAGCTATGAATTCATGCCTGTGTCTTTTGAAACAGAGCTGTCTGTCCAACTGCCTTCACCATCTGTTTGTGAACAGGTATCACAAGTGATTTCAGCTCTACCAGAACCAGCAACAAATGTTGGAGCCAAAGTAAATCTTGTTGGCTCAGGAGCTGAAAACCGAGATGTGGCAGATAAAACAAATAAGCACAGAAGAAGAAAAGAATTGCGTAAAACATTTAAAATGTCAAAACAAGGCAGAGAACCCGGCTGCAACTTTTGCCACCAGGAAACGTAAAAAAAGGGATTGTGAGAGACAGAGGTATGCCACTTCTTTGCAATACCAATCAAAGAAAAAAGAAGCAAATAAGGTAAAGTATAATCAAGATGTTCTCTTCCGAAACCAAATGAAATGGTCTATAGTGAGAAGATACAGCACGGATACGTCTTCCAGAGGAAGATGAAAGAAAACATGAAGAAGAGGTACAGCACAGATGCTCTCTTCCAGAAGAAGATGAAAGAAAACATGAAGAAGAGGTACAGCACAGATGCTCTCTTCCAGAAGAAGATGAAAGAAAACATGACGAAGAGGTACAGCACAGATGCTCTCTTCCAGAAGAAGATGAAAGAAAACATGACGAAGAGGTACAGCACAGATGCTCTCTTCCAGAAGAAGATGAAAGAATACAGTAAGAAGAGGTACAGCACAGATGCTCTCTTCCAGAAGAAGATGAAAGAATACAGTAAGAAGAGGTACAGCACAGATGCTCTCTTCCAAAAAAAGAAGAAAGAGTACATCAAGAAGAGGTACAGCACAGATGCTATCTTCCAGAAGAAGCAAAAAGAGTACATGAAGAAGAGGTACAGCACAGATACTCTCTTCCAGAGGAAAATGAAAGCCTACATGTTTAAGAGATATGCAGGTGACCCAGAGTTCAGAGCACATCACATCCTGCGATGTACCCTACGCAAAACCCAGAAATGTGCCAGTGATGTTACATATCATGTTCTTCATCGATTGCAATGCGCACTGAGGATCAAAAATAAATATAAACCGTACATCCGTCCCAGCCAGGAAACACCCCAGCCTTGTGTTAACAAAGTGATGGAAAGTGCCATACATGCATTCCGGTGTAAGATTCAGCATGGCCCTACACATGTCTGCACAGTCTGTCACAGAGCCCTGTTTCCTAATCAAGTCAAGGTCTGTAATAGAACAAGTTATAACAAAAACGTTCATGTTGCAGCGTCTTGCCTAACCGGGAAGTATGTTCACGCGTGTGATAGTGCCTGCTCAGGTTCATGCGTAGTTCCGGAAGAGAGAAGACAGGAATGGATTTGCCACACTTGTGACAGCCACCTCAAGAGAGGACAGATGTCTTCAATTGCAGCAGCCAACAAACTGGAGTTGCCACCAATCCCTGCGGAATTGGATGAATTAAATGTCCTTGAACGTCAACTCATTGCAAAAATTTTACCATTTGCAAAAATAGTTGCATTACCCAAAGGACAGCAGAGAGCAGTACGTGGTGCCGTCGTGTGTGTGCCCTCCGAGATGGAGAAGACTGTCAACTCTCTGCCAAGACCAAGAAGTGAGGCCCAGCTGCTGCAGGTGAAGCTGAAGAGACACGTTAAGTTCAAAGGATACCAGCAGTTCCACACGGTAAACATGCATAACGTACTTGCAGCTTTATCGAAGCTGAAAGCAATGCATTCGGAATACAGGAATATCTCCATAAGAGAAACGGCTATATTCGAAAGTCCCATAGATGAGGAAGCTGATGTCTCTGAAAGTCACCTAGACGAGGAAGCTGAAGTCTCTGAGATGCAACAAGAAGTCGATGTTGCTGAGCAGGATGAGCAACACGTTAGCGTCGAGGAAAAGGATGAGCAACACGTTAGCGTCGAGGAAAAGGATGAGCTTCGACCCGGGCTCACATTAGACACGTGCATGCAGCCGCCCGACATCGGACAGGAGATCTTGTCGTACGGTGAGGGAATATTTAGTATCGCACCTGCACAAGGACAAAAGCCTGTTGGATTTTTCAAAATCCCAAAGCTGGAAGCCATGGCTTTCCCTGTTCAATTCCCCACTGGACAAAATTCCATTGATGAGGAAAGACAAATTTCAATATCTCCCAGTATGTATTTCAACGTGAGATTGTTCAGCGTGGACACGCGTTTTGCAAAAGATCAGAGTTATCTTTTCTTTGCACAGTTTGTAACAGAAACGCAACTGGCTAGAAACAGCATGTCTATTCAGTTGCGAAAAGGCAAACCTCTCACAAGAGATGGCCGAAGAATTTCTAACAGACTGCTTCAAGACAACCGGGAGATTGAAAGATTGGTACACAACAGAGACGCCACACGGTTCATGCAACCACTGAGAGGCTCTCCAGCGTATTGGGAGAAAACTTTGAGGGATCTACAGGCTATGATAAGACAGTTAGGAACCCCTACGTTTTTTTGCACATTCAGTGCAGCCGAAATGAGATGGCCTGAAGTAATTACAGCAATCAAGGCCCAGCAAGGTGAACACGTCGACTTTTCCGAGCTTGACTGGACGACAAAGTGTGAAATCCTCCGAAGCAATCCGGTCACTGTCATGCGTATGTTTGAGAAGCGGGTGGATGCGCTAATGACTCATCTGCTTTTGTCGCCTGCCCAACCCATTGGTAAAGTTGAGGACTACTTTTACCGAGTGGAGTTTCAAGCTAGAGGAAGCCTACATATCCATCTTCTTGTTTGGATAAAGGACGCACCCGAGTTTGAAAAGGACTCTGATAAGGATGTTTGTGACTTTATTGACCGCAACATAACCTGCCAGTTGCCCGATCCCTCGGCTGATCCTGAGCTTCACAAGATCGTCACAGAGGTCCAGCTTCACAGCAGGAACCACTCAAAGTCCTGTAAGAAGGGAAATCTATTGTGTCGATTTGGGTTCCCCAAACTACCGGTGTCTAGCACCACGATCACTCGTCCGCGACCACAGCGTCCTGAAGAAGAGGATGACACGGACACTTCTCCATCTGGAAGCTGCATGTTTGCATCTAAACAACCACAGCGTCCTGAAGAAGAGCATGAGAAAGAGCAAAAGCAAGCAGACAGAAGAAAGTTGAGACGGGAGGCTGCTCAAAAGGCAATGAGCGAAGCCAGGACAAAACTCAAGCCGGTGTGGGATCTGTTGAATGACCCCCAAGCCTCTTTTGACAGCTTGTCAGACCTACTGACAAAGAGTAAGTTGTCCATCGATGACTACAATGAGAACGTTGAAGCATTGTCCAATGCCAACGTGATTCTGCTGAAGCGTGATCCAAAGGAGTCTTGGGTGAATGGATACAATCCCGATTTGTTGAGGGCATGGAACGCTAATATGGACATTCAGTTCGTTCTTGACGCTTTTAGCTGCGTTATGTATATGCTTTCGTATATTTCCAAGCCGGAGCATGAAATGGGCGATTTACTTAAGAACGTAATCAAGAGTGTGCGTGAGACGAACGTTAGCGAGGAAGATGAAATGAAGCAGATAATGCAAGCCTACTCAAAACACAGGCAAGTTAGCGCTCAGGAGTCTGTGGCACGAACATGCAGCTTACCGTTGAAGAAGTGTTCACGAAGTGTTGTGTTTCTACCGACGGACGATGACGCGCTTAAGATGAGTCTTCCCCTAAGCGTCCTACAAAACAAAAATCCTGATTCGGAGGATGTGTGGATGTCAGGGATGATAGAGAAATACAGAGCAAGGCCTCAAACGCGTGACTTTGAGAAGATGTGTCTGGCAGAATTTGCTTCGGAGTGCCGCATCGTGTACGGTCAACAAACAAAAGGCAAGAATGTTCACCAGCTGCTCTACGGCATGGGCTTTTTTCAGAAAAGAACTGGGAAGGCTGCAGTTATTAGGTATGCACGTTATTCGGAGGAAAAACAACCCGAAAAGTTTTACAGTAGATTACTTAAGCTTTATATGCCACATCGAAGCAACGAGCAGCTAAAACCGCCTAGATTTCCGACATATGAAACATTTTACAAGAGTGCAAAGGTGGAACTACCCTGGACAACCCCTGGTTTGCTTTTCCCTGTCTGCGCCATAGTGCAAGCACACAAGGAAAAATTCGAAAAACACAGCGACGAGGTGGATAAGGCGTTCGATCAGCTGCAACAGCAAGGGCCACCCGAGAACGCATGGGCCGCCTTTGCACCAGAGATTGAAGTGGATCATTTAGAGTGCGTTGCAGAACGACAAGACATCAATCAAGATGATGAGGATGTACAAGATGATGTCCCAGAATTTCAGATTCTTAAACATGGAGATGGAGTCGTGCCACAAATAGAGGCACCGCAGATGAGCATCGAATTTGTCAGGAGGTTGTTTAGAAGTCTAAACGAGACGCAGGCAGCCATATTCTACACGGTCTGCCAGTGGTGTCAGAAGCGTGTGTGGGGTCATAATCCGGAACAGTTTTTCTACTTCGTGTCAGGTGGTGCTGGTTGTGGCAAATCACACGTCATCAAGTGCATATACACGGAAGCGACCAAGATTCTGCGACAACTGCCTCGACTACGAGAGGAAGGAGATCTATCCGTGCCTACGGTGCTCTTGAGTGCGTTTACTGGAACGGCAGCGTTCAACATATCCGGTAAAACTCTGCATTCCATCTTGAAACTTCCAAGGAATCTGAAGCCACCGTATCAAGGACTTGGAAATGCCCTAGATGAACTACGAGCAAGACTACGCGACGTGGAGATTCTTATCATCGATGAAGTGTCCATGATTTCCAAGGATCTTTTTGCCTACATAAACTGGAGATGTCAGCAAATCAAAGGTAGCAAAAAACCTTTCGGGGGAATCTCTGTCCTCGCCGTGGGCGACTTTTACCAACTTCCACCTCTGGGTAAAGCCAAACCACTCTGCGTGTACGAAGAGGATGTTTTGGACTTCTGGAAAGACCATTTCCAAATGATTACCCTCACCGAGATCATGCGTCAGAAAGAAGACCTGGCTTTTGCCCAACTTTTAAACCGCCTACGGGTGAAGCAGAAGACCGACGATCTCGCCGAAGAAGATAGAGCTTTGCTACTCCAGGCAGTGAAGGACCCCAAAGACTGCCCGTGTGATGCACTGCACATATTTGCCACAAACAAGGAAGTTCACGAACACAATACGAAAACAATCCATGCTCTTCACACTGACATCATTACCATCGATGCCGAAGACTACAGGAAAGACCCAAGAACAGGAGGGATGAAGAGACAAATGAAGCCCATCACCGGAAAAAAGGATGACTTGCCTGACACCATACAAATTGCGTTGGGAGTACGCATAATGGTGACTAGGAATCTGGATGTTGAAGATGGAATTGTCAACGGGTGTTTTGGAAAGATTGCAAACATTGTCAATAAGACAAAAGATGGAATCAACACCGTGCAAATGTTAGGACTTCAGCTTGACAATCCAAACGCAGGCAAGAAACACCGCAAAAGGGTGCAAGGTGAAGAAGATGACTTGGTTTACATCGAGAGATCCGAAGAAACTCTTAGGAAAGGGGCAGTTCGTCGACAATTCCCCATCAAGTTAGCCTACGCCTGCACAGCTCACAAAGTCCAAGGCATGACGATGGAGAATGCCGTTGTCTCACTGAAGAAGATTTTCGAGCCGGGAATGGCCTACGTTGCCCTCAGCAGAACGACCTCGCTTCGTGGACTGCACATTATGGACTTCAGTGAAAAGAAGATATATGCAGATCCTACTGTCACTGCCTCATTGGGAAACATGACAAGAGCGACGTTTAAAGGAATCATGCCACTTTTGCAGCAGGTGAGGGAAACCAACATGGATCAAACGCTTAAAATCATCCATCACAACACAGAAGGACTGTCATCCCACATTGAAGACATCAGATGCCATCATGAACTGCTTCTATCGGATATTCTTTGCATGACGGAAACTCACCTGACCGGATCATTCACTACACCTCACGTCCAATTGGATGGATACAACATGTTTCTGCGTAACAGACATGTCTCCTACTCGACACACCAAGAAATTGCACAGAAAGCTGGCGGTGGAGTCGCAATATATTGCAAAGAGCATATATCAGCTCAGGCTAGGCAGTTTATTCAAAATGTGACTGATCTGGAGTATGTCGTCATCAAAGTAGATAGCCCGATCAAAGCAACAATCGCTGCTGTCTACAGGCCACCACACTACGGATTCGAAGGATTCCTGGAAAACTTGAAGAGTCTGCTGGATTATTTGGACATCGTGGACGAACATCCTGTAATAATCTGTGGAGATTTTAATGAGGATCTCTGCGCAGGGAAAAAAACTGTTCTGGAATTGTTTCAATCTAAAGGATACACGCAACTGATCAACACAGCAACAACCAAAAAGAACACTCTATTGGATCATATTTACATCTCTCATCCGGATTTGTGCCTTCAGTCAGGTGTCTTGCATAGTTATCATAGTTATCACAATCCCGTGTACTGTATTTTGCGTAAATGAGTTTTTGTGATGGACCGGTATTGTTGTGTGTTGCGGTAGGTTAGTATGCCATACGGAACCGTTTGCCACTGCTAAAACTGCTTTATAACGCTCCAGTGGGGCTTCGACAGCCTTATTCAAACGGTTGGGCGCGTATGGTCGTGTTGCGGTGAGATTGTGGCGTTAGAGATTGTGGTTAGGAGATTGTGGTTAGATGATGTCAGGGGATTTATGCCACTGAGCTACAAGGAAGGAGCAACCTCAGCAGCAGAAAGGATGGAGGAGTAGTGTGACAGCTCCAGGGAGGACACAGACAGTCAGAGCAACAGTGGCAGTAAGTTATAAAAGACACAGCAAGGTAAAGGGAGAAGCAGCAAGGCACCATTGTAATGTATTTGATTTGATTTGTTTTGATTTTGACATTATAACATTGTACCTTGAATTTATGTTCAATTTATACAATTTGTGACAATCTGTACGGGATATGCATTTCTATGATTTTCCCTGCTATTCTATGATTGATCTGTGCCCTTCTGTAAAGTTGCAGGAAGAATTGGGAGACCATAGCAGTCCTGTCCGGATATGAGTGTGCAATATATCTTCTAAAGCTAAGTGTTAAAAGATTTTTCTTCAGTCTGTGTACTACTGCTTTTCATAACCACATTTGAATGGAAATGTTATATTTTAATCTAATTTTAAATTTGATGTTTTTCAGGAACCAGCCAATTGAAGTCAGATTATCTGAGAAGATCACGTGTGCTACTACAATGATTATGGCAAGCTGGTGTTCATTTCTTTCCGTAAGTTTTATTTCTGAGTACTTTCTTGCTTTTTTTAATTTATTAGTACTGATGTATGTAGTAATTCCATTATTCATTCATGCCCAGAGGACGGGACCAACTGTCTATGACATTGAGGACAATGTTGAAGAATAAAGAGGCAGAGAAAGAAGTACACTGAGGTAAAGTTTGTCAATACTTCTGGTAAGGTCTAGTGTTTCAGTGCATTTTATTATACAATGGTTTTAGGGTTTTTCCTGGGTCAAAAATGCAGCAGTCATCTACATCACTAGTAATAAATCTCAATAACTGATCAAATAAGGTTTTTTTTATTTTTATTCGATGCAGGAAAAACCCTGGGGTTTGTTCAGAGACATGTGATTTGATGTGAAAGCTTAGATTTTAAAGTGTATGATGGTTCTCAGAAGTGAGAGAGGAAAAATTGTCTCTTGCAAGAAACTGTATGCTCCATAAGTCTTGGAGAATCAGAAAAAATCAATCACTAACATTATCATATCTGTCATATCTGTCTACCTCAGGATATCCAGCCTGTATGCAGTGTCAGATCCAGCGGCTAGATGGCGGGAGATTCTTCATTAGACCACTGATTGCATCTCATCATTGGATGCACAATTAATTTTAATATATTTATAAATGTTTTTTTATTATATTTAATAATTGTTTTACATTTCAAGATATAAATCATATATTAGCTTGAATAAGAAAGTTATTAATATTATAATGTGTACGCCATGCCATAGGAGGATGGGCTTCCCCTGCTGAGTCTGGTTCCTCTCAAGGTTTTTTTTTATCTCCCTTAAGGAGTTTTTTCCTTGCCACTGTCGCCATTGGCTTGCTCACTGGGGGTGTTGTGCCAGGTCCTGTCCCTCCCGGGTCTACCGACCAGGGTTGCCAAAAAAAATAATATATATATATATATATATATTGACAGATATTATCATTTAAATTATAAAAATGTACATTTGATTCATTTTACATCAAAATTAAATCATGTTATAGCTTAGTCACTTAAAGCAGTAAGCCCTGTGAAGCCATTGTATATAGCGATTTCAGAACAGCTTATGGGCTTTGTTAAAATGTTCTGAAATCAGTGTAGATCATAACTTCACTGGGGTTATGGTCTTACTCCTTTTATAAATACGTTCGCAGCAATAGACCGAATATAGTAATACAGAATATTTTAAAATGTACTTTTGTGAGTAGAAACATTTACCTTTATTCTGCCAAAATTAAAGTTTGAGGGTTAGAAATGATAAAAGCAAAGAATTTAAAACAAGAAAATTAAAAGTGAATAATTTAAAACAAATGTTAGTATTGTGTAAAATAAGTTATCAAATAAGCTTTTATAAATTATAAATTGTATTATTAATTGCAACATTAATGCCTTCCATTTTTATAATCTTAGGGGTAATGCTGTAAATATAATTTTAATATAAAGTATATCTATATATAACTAGTAGAATCTAATCTAATAGGATCTAATCCATTTGCTGGGTGGGATTTGGCACAACAGGCGTTTAAAAAATCTTTTAAATAAACATTTGGTTAATTGGGACATACTGTGTTTTTGTCTTTATTGAATTTTATTGAAAGTTACTCATTGGCACATTAAGAATATTTTCTTGTGAACTTCAGAGAAGATCCAGGTATATTCACAGATGGTTCTTTAAGATGGTAAGAGGGTCATTTAAAAGCTTACATTTAAATGAGCTTCATATACTCAACATTTATAAAATCAAGACCACAACATGTACAGGATATCAACGATCAATTAATATTGGATGCTTTGAAAAGAATAACATGCATTCATATTCAGACATGTCTGTCTTCACACAGCTTCACTGAACAACTTTTAATCCAGAAGTGTGCATAATTGGAGGAATATTGATACATTTAGAAGTTTATTTCATTTATTTAGACAAAATCATTTCTATTCATATTCCAATAAACTATGCGATCTGATGAGCATAAGTGGCTGCAGCGATCGCTGTTTTGACCAAAGTGTGGTGTTGTCATATAATTTTCTCATTCCGTAATTCTAAACTTTACAGTACAGTTGTTTCAACTATTCAACTATTTTTTGGGGGGGGGGAAAACAATAAAAATGAACTACCGTTTAACACACCTGAATGATTAGTTCAAACAAAAAAAAAGGAAAAATGTGCAGTGCGATCGATGGGGTGTCAGAGTTAAGTGCCTTTTATAAAGTAACTGCGCATGATGCGTCCGGTCCTTCACACAAACGAGTCTGCCGTTTAAAATAATACAAATGATGCACTGTTGCTTAGTATTAAGTTATAGCTTGGGCTGTATGATTTTTTATTTGCTGCCAGCTGCAGGATACACAAGAAGCTCGTGCAGGGACGCACAACCGTCTGGGTTGTCGTGGTAACGAACACAATATAAACCTCTTGCGCGTCTGTGCTGAGCTTCCGGTGGAATAACAACAAAATGCACACTTAAGTGTCTGTTTGATATGTACGGAAGCGTATTGCATTCACTTGAGGAAAAATAATCTACTCTGTTTTTATGAATTAACGAGTTTATCTCAGAATTACGAGATCATTTTTCATGAATAAAAAGTTTTTGCTCTGTTTTTCTGAATTAATGACTTAACTATCTCATAATTATGACATAATTAAGTCATTAATTCAGAAAAACAGAGCAGATATTTTTATGAAAAATTATCTCATAATTTTGAGATAATTAAGTCATTAATTAAGAAAAACAGAGCAAAAACTTTTTATTCATGAAAAATTATCTCGTAATTCTGAGATAATTAACTCGGTAATTCAGAAAAACAGAGTAGATTATTTTTCCTCAAGTGAATGCAATACGCTTCTTCTGTAGATATGCAACCACTAATGTGACTATTCTGTTTGGTTAGTAAAAAAATAAAAATAAATACTGATTGCGGATTAGAACAGAGAACCTCTGACATCCGTGGCAAAAACTCGACCACTGGCCCAGTAATATATAGAGACAAATGACGCGGATCTGCATTTAGGACCCTAGCAACCGTTTATCAAGACCCATGTCTCTGCATCAGAACATCATATAGAGATGGGGGTTGGCTCTTTTGTTTTGGTTGGGAAACAGTCTGTAAATTTCACCATGGTAACTTTGTATTCACACCCTAGCAACCGTTTACAGCCACCTAGCAACCATATTGCAACATAAAGAAGCCATATTTCAGCTCCACAACAGCGTACAGACATGGTTGTTGGCTCGTATGCGATCATGTACAACACCCTAGCAACCGAGTGCCGAATTTTGCCACTGCAAGCACCACTTCACATTTTCTTCAGGAAATGTACATTCTAGTTATTATTATTATTCTTCTGACCGTAAAAATTTACAACTCAAACTCCTCCTAGAGCTTTAACTCCACATACTCCAAACTCGGCACAGACACTCAAACTGATCTGACTCGCGTTGCTATATCTTTTCAGACTGATCCGACTTACGGTTTTCCTAAAAATGACGATCAAAACTCGAAAAAACTCATTCAAAAACTCCCATTGACTTACATTGGGGAGTTCTAAAAAATTCAAACCGACAAAATTTAAATCAAAATACCTTGAAGACTAAACCAAACTGCCATTCTATATACTATATGAGCCATTGAGACTCATTTAAACTAATGAACTCTAAACTCATACACTTATAAACTAATTAACTTATAAACTCATGAATTCATAGACTTATGAACTCTTAAACTCATAAATTAATAAACTCTGAACTCTTAAACTCATTTAAACTTATAAACTTTAAACTCATTAAAACTTATAAACTCTAAACTCAAAAACTCTTACACTTATAAACTCATCAATTTATACACTTATAAACTCTAAACTCATAAACTCTGAGTGTGTGTGTGTGTGTGTGTGTGTGTGTGTGTGTGTGTGTGTGTGTGTGTGTGTGTGTGTGTGTGTGTGTGTGTACACACACACACACACACACACACACACACTAAACTCATTTAAACTTAAACTCTAAACTCATTTAAACTTATAAACTCAAAACTCAAAAACTCGTAAACTACTTTAAACTTCAAATCACTTCTTAAGTTTAAAGCTTCCAGCTCCCAAGCAACTCCATAGCAACCAAACTTGAGTACCCTAGCAACCGTTTTGCAAGACCTATATCTCTGTATCAGAACATCGTATAGAGATGAGGTTTGGCTCTTTTGACTCATGCTAGCAAACAGCACTTCCAACATGCTACACATGCTAGCACTGAATAGCTACATGCTAATAACGATTAGCAACCACCCAAAACACCCTAGCAACCGCCTAGCAACCACCCAGAATACCCTAGCAACCGCCTAGAAACAGCATAGCAACCACCCAAAAGACCCTAGCAACCGCCTAGCAACCACCCAAAAGACCCTAGCAACCGCCTAGCAAAAAGCGTTCTGGTCCAAACTTTCTCAAGCCAACTTAAAGTTTGTCTCGACGAACTTTTGCATCTAGTTATTATTATTCTTCTTCTGAGCCAAATTTTAGACTGCATCTCCTCCTAGACCGTTAAAGCTACGACCACCAAACTCGGGTCATACCTTCATACTGTTCTGACTTGGTGTGCTATATCTTTTCAGACAGATTTGAGTTTCAGTTTTCTTAAAAATTAATATTAAATACCATAAAAATCCCATAGACTTACATTGCAGACTGTTCAAATTGAGCCAAGACTACGGTGGCCCATTAGTGTACCAGCCAAAAACTCAAATCTAAACTCCCTGAAGCCCTAGACTCAATTAAACTACTATTCTATGTACTAATAATGTACTAATCTATCTATCTATCTATCTATCTATCTATCTATCTATCTATCTATCTATCTATCTATCTATCTACCTTTCTAACTAATCTATCTATCTTTCATTCTTACTATCTAATCTCTTTTTTCTTTTTCTTTCTAACTAATCTATCTATCTTTCTTTCTAACTAATCTTTCTTTCTTTCTTTTTAACTAATCTATCTTTCTGACTAATCTAACTTTCTTTCTTTCTAACTAATCTATCTTTCTTTATTTTTCACTATCTATCTATCTATCTATCTATCTATCTATCTATCTATCTATCTATCTATCTATCTATCTATCTATCTATCTATCTCTCTTACTAACTAATCTCTTTTTTCTTTTACTTTCTAACTAATCTATCTATCTTTCTTTCTAACTAATCTTTCTTTCTCTTTTTAACTAATATATCTTTCTGACTAATCTAACTTTCTTTCTAACTAATCTTTCTTTCTTTCTTTCTTTCTTTTTAACTAATATATCTTTCTGACTAATCTTTCTGACTAATGTACTAATAATGTACTAATCTATCTATCTATCTATCTATCTATCTATCTATCTATCTATCTATCTATCTATCTATCTATCTATCTATCTATCTATCTATCTATCTATCTATCTTTCTTTCTAACTAATCTATCTATCTTTCATTCTTACTATCTAATCTCTTTTTTCTTTTTCTTTCTAACTAATCTATCTATCTTTCTTTCTAACTAATCTTTCTTTCTTTCTTTTTAACTAATCTATCTTTCTGACTAATCTAACTTTCTTTCTTTCTAACTAATCTATCTTTCTTTATTTTTCACTAATCTATCTATCTATCTATCTATCTATCTATCTATCTATCTATCTATCTATCTATCTATCTATCTATCTATCTATCTATCTATCTCTCTTACTAACTAATCTCTTTTTTCTTTTACTTTCTAACTAATCTATCTATCTTTCTTTCTAACTAATCTTTCTTTCTCTTTTTAACTAATATATCTTTCTGACTAATCTAACTTTCTTTCTAACTAATCTTTCTTTCTTTCTTTCTTTCTTTTTAACTAATATATCTTTCTGACTAATCTAACTTTCTTTCTAACTAATCTATCTTTCTTTTCACTAATCTATCTTTTTTCTTTCTTTTTAACTAATCTATCTATCTATCTATCTATCTATCTATCTATCCATATTTCTTTCCTTCTTTCTTTCTTTCTTTCTTTCTTTCTTTCTTTCTTTCTTTCTTTCTTTCTTTCTAACCATCTTTCTTTCTTACCATCTTTCTTTCTTTCTTTCTTACCATCTTTCTTTCTTTCTTTCTTACCATCTTTCTTTCTTTCTTTCTTTCTTTCTTTTTCTTTCTTTCTTTCTTTCTTACCATCTTTCTTTCTTACCATCTTTCTTTCTTTCTTTCTTACCATCTTTCTTTCTTTCTTACCATCTTTCTTTCCTTCCTTCCTTCCTTCCTTCCTTCCTTCCTTCTTTCTTTCTTTCTTTCTTTCTTTCTTTCCTTCTTTCCTTCTTTTTTTCTTTCTTTCTTTCTTTCTCTTACCATCTTTCTTTCTTTCTTTCTTACTTACCATCTTTTTCTTTCCTTCTTTCTTTCTTTCTTTCTTACTTACCATCTTTTTCTTTCCTTCTTTCCTTCTTTCTCTTACCATCTTTCTTTCTTTCTTTCTTTCTTTCTTTCTCTTACCATCTTTCTTTCTTTCTTTCTTTCTTTCTTTCTTACTTACTTACCATCTTTTTATTTCCTTCTTTCTTTCTTTCTTTCTTTCTTTCTTTCCTTCTTTCTCTTACCATCTTTCTTTCCTTCTTTCTTTCTTTCCTTCTTTCTTTCTTTCTTTCTTTCTGTCTTTCTTTCTATCCTTCTTTCTTTCCTTCCTTCTTTCTTTCTTTCTTTCTTTCTTTCCTTCCTTCTTTCTTACCATGTTTCTTTCTTTCTTTTTTCTTTCTTTCTTTCTTTTTTCGTTCTTTCTTTCTTTCTTTCTAACCATCTTTTTCTTTCGTTCTTTCTGTCCTTCCTTCTTTCTTTCTTTCTCTTTCTTTCTTTCTTTCTTTCTTTCTTTCTTTCTTTCTTTCTTTCTTACCATCTTTCTTTCCTTCTTTTTTTCTTTCTTTCTTTTTCATTTTTTCTTACCATCTTTCTTTCCTTCTTTTTCCCTTCTTTCTTTCTTTCCTTCTTTCTTTCTTTCTTTCTTTCTTTCTTTCTTTCTTACCATCTTTCTTACCATCTTTCTTTCCTTCTTTCTTACCATCTTTCTTTCCTTCTTTTTTCTTTCTTTCTTTCTTTCTTTCTTTCTTTCTTTCTTTCTTTCTTTCTTTCTTTCTTTCTTTCTTTCTTTCTTTATTTATTTATTTCCTTCCTTCTTTCTTACCATCTTTCTTTCCTTCTTTCTTACCATCTTTCTTTCCTTCTTTTTTCTTTCTTTCTTTCTTTCTTTCTTTCTTTCTTTCTTTCTTTCCTTCCTTCCTTCCTTCCTTCCTTCCTTCTTTCTTTCTTTCTTTCTTTCTCTTACCATTTTTCTTTCTTTCTCTTACCATCTTTCTTTCTTTCTCTTACCATCTTTCTTTCTTTCTCTTACCATCTTTCTTTCCTTCTTTCTTTCTTTCTTTCTTTCTTTCTTTCTTTCTAACCATCTTTCTTTCTTTCTTTCTTTCTTACCATATTTCTTTCCTTCTTTCTTTCTTTCTAACCATCTTTCTTTCTCACCTTCTTTCTTTATTTCTGTCTTTCTTTCATTCTTTCTTACCATCTTTCTTTCTTTCTTTTTCTTTCTTACCATCTTTCTTTTTCCTTCTTTCTTTCCTTATTTCTTTCTTTCTTACCATCTTTCTTTCTTTCCTTCTTTGGTTCTTTCTTTCCTTCTTTCTTTCTTTCTTACCATATTTCTTTCCTTCTTTCTTTCTTTCTTTCTTTCTTTCTTTCTTTCTTTCTTTCTTTCTAACCATCTTTCTTTCCTTTTCTTGCCATCTTTATTTTTTTCTTTCTTTCTTACCTTCTTTCTTTCCTTCTTTCTTACCATCTTTCTTTCTTTTTTCTTTCTTTCTCTTTCTTTCTTTCTTTCTTTCATCTTTCTTTCTTTCTTTCTTTCTTTCTAACCATCTTTCTTTCTTTCCTTCTTTCTTACCATCTTTCTTTCTTTCTTTCCTTTCTTTCTTTCTTACCATCTTTCTTTCTTTCTAACCATCTTTCTTTCTTTCTTTCTTTCTTTCTTTCTTACCATCTTTCTTACCTTTCTTCTTTCTTTCTTTCTTTTTCTTTCTTTCTTTCTTTCTTACCATCTTTCTTTCTTTCTAACCATCTTTCTTTCTTTCTTTCTTACCATCTTTCTCACCTTTCTTTCTTTCTTTCTTTTTCTTTCTTTCTAACATCTTTCTTTTTTCTTTCTTTCTTACCATCTTTCTTTCTATCTTTCTTTCTTTCTTTCTTTCTTTCTTTCTTTGAAATCTTCTTATCTTGATCTATCCATCCAACCACCCATGGTCATGTTAAAACATGGTAAATCATGCTAGCAATGTGGTAACCCATACTAGAAACATGGTAAATCATGGTAAATCATGGTAAATCATGGTAAAACTTTTTCAAACTTTCTGGCTAGGCTTTTTCAAGCCAACTTAAAGTTTGTCTACGAACTTTACCATCTAGTTTATACATATTGTTCACCATGGCTGGTAATCACAATTGCCTCCTTACTGTATCGTTTTTGGATCATACCTCTTTCTTCCAACTTCATATCCAATTCAACCTGTAGAATTCTCATTTTCATTTCATGTTCTTCCTTCAGATATTTCATTTTTTCCTCATGAAATTCTCTGGCTAACTTTTCATGGATGGTCATCTTGCTTGTTCTCTGCTGAAAGGTGGTGGCAGCATCTTTTCTCAGGGATGCAGGAGCAGATGTGGAAGGCACACACTCACTGTGCTCTGGCTTTTCCAACCCGTTCAGATTCCTTTCTTCTGTGGGGAAAAACAGAGGCACAAATAAATTCACATGATCCTTACAATGAAAGAAGAATAAAAATTGACAGAGTGGAATATATGTACCAAAGGAAGAAATCAATTTCTTTCTAACATACCATTTGTGCTCAGATCTTCATCTGAACTGTTCAAGTGATCATCATCTGGTATACCATCCAGAGGTTGCTGGTGCTATATTATTCCAGACAGCAAGTCACTCAATTCATCAGTTTTGTCTTTATTTGGTGGTCCACCACCAGTAGTAAATCGCTGTCTTCTGATCTCTGCATTCTGTCGTTTTAAAGCCAGTTTAAGGTTCTTCCACAGAGTCTATACAGGCAAAAATCATTCATTATAAATTGTCCCAAAAATATGAATATGAGAAATGAGCAATGATAATAATGAAGAAATCTCACCTGAAGTTGTTGTATTGTTCTTGTGGTTGCATTTTCATTTGCATTAAATTCATTGCAAATTGCATTCCAAGCACTCCTTTTCTTTTGCTCACTAGCAGTAGTGTGGATTTTACTTTCAATAACTGGATGGTTGGTCAAAATTTGTTTCAGTAATGTTTTTTCATACTCACTGAAGTTTTTGGAACGAATTCTTTTTGCATCTGCCATTGCTTTGTGTCAAAATGTACACCGATAATAATGTTTTCTGGTCCATTCCAGGTTTTTATGAGCACCATCAGCCCAACGGCATGTGCTTATACTCAACTTAATCAGGCCTATCCCAGGTGTTTTCATTTAAGCTTACTTAATTTACTCCAATGCTGCGTTCCAGTCCAAAATTGTCATGCCCTTCACTCGCTAACTTCCCTTCGTCTCGTTCACTCGGATGTACGTCATCGCGAGTGCCCACTACTGGCGGAAACTGCAATGGTCTGAACTGGAACGTCCTAAGCCCTTGATCACTTAGAATCAGCTGTGGAGTTGATTTATTATTTACATTTTTTTCCCTTTAATAATTTGTTTAATGCAGCATCCAAATGTTTATAGGTGTGTTTGGGTTGTTTTAAATAAAACAAATATATAATTAATATATCACAGAGTTGTCTGTGTGGTGGTGATTAGACGAGATATGTGGTGACGTCACAATCGTACTGCATTGTGGGACATATAGGTGCCTGAAGTGTACATTCGAAGCAGACTCGCTCCCTCGGTCAAAATCGAGGGAACGAGGGTTTGTCCATATAAACTTCCCTCATCCACTTCATGAAGTGGAACGCACTTCAAAATGGCGGCAGGGATTCCCCTAAGGGGAAGTGCTTAGGGAAGTTCGCAAGTGCGTGTCTAAAAGTGGACTGGAACGCAGCACAGGACTCTGTAGTCTCAGACTAACTAAGCTTATTTTAAGACACGTTCATGAAAGGTACTTAAATGCCCCAGTTTAACTAGTACACATTAAGGCCTACTCCTGGCTTATGCTAAGCCATGTCTGTGAAACCGGGCCTTAAAGTATTAATTTTATTAAATTGAACAAGCACAACATTCGGCATTCAATCAAATATTATTAAAGATTTATTATTATTAATAATGTTATTTTAACACAATATCTCAATATCACATGTGTGCCGAGTGTGCGTGCAATAAGCAAGATGTGCATTTGTAAATCCAGTGACACGCGTGCATTGATTTTTAAACTAGTGTTTTCTGTCAGTGTCTGCTGCAAAGATGAAGTTGACAATCGCCATCTCCGTAGTGAACGCGCCTATAACCTAGAGAGAAATGCACATCTTGGATTACATAATCAGAGAGTATAGCCTATTTCTTTTTATTTTGAATTGTTTCGTTTAAAGACATTTAAAGCTTTCTTAAGATAGGCTATATTTCTCATGTTCACGTGCAATGCCGTCTGCGGCACGCCGGTGCCTACATGTCATGATTTATATTGTCTGCTATATATGCTTCTTATGTATTAAATCCAGGCAATTGGTTGATGAAAAATGTATTAAAATTAAGATACAATTTATACAAAACGAAATTCACTTTAAAGAAAGGTTCTTTCTACAAAACAAAACTTAATGAAGAAAATTAAGTTTAATCATGTCTGACCCATTAACAAAATCATGTCTGACCCCACTATGTCTCCCGATGCATCCTATCATGGTGTTCACTTTTCATAATCAACATAGATGGAAAAAATTATTATTTGAACAAATAATATTTGAACAAATATGAAACTAAATGCTATTTAATGGCTACAACAAATATAGTAGGCCTCTGTACAAATTGCTGCACATTCAAGTTAATTTTCAAATTAATTTTCAAATTATTGAAAACAATAAACATACCACTTAAAAATATATACAGTTGTACTGCAGTTTTTTCTAAGTAGCGTTACAAGAAACACTCTTTCTGCGTAGAGGGTCCGTTTATGTTGGAAACAGCTCCCATTCATTAAATCCTTCAGTTTTCGCGTGTTTTTTTGTACACCTGACAACGTTACACGTTGAGCCACAAGGAGCCATTGCTTATCTGTCAGCATTACTACTTGTCAGTAATCAGTTTCACCCGTTTTTACCGCGACGCGAGATTTTTATTTTTAAAGGCCATACTTCATGGATCCAGGATACTATGCATCCTGATAAAGTTCCCTTGGCCTTTGGAGAAGGCCTATGGTGAAGGCTATGTGATGATGTGGGGCTATTTTAATTCCAAAGGCCAAGGGAACTTTATCAGGATGCATAGTATCCTGGATCCATGAAGTAACTGGCCTTTAAAAATAAAAATCTGCCTGCCTCTATGGGAATTTAACATAGGGGTGTCCAAACTTATGCACCCTGTATTTCAAGGAAGAACATTTATTTATTTACGATACATTATTCATTCACAAAGAAATTTGGTGTCCTTAAAGGTTGGATTTTTCCTAATTTTTTTAATTAAGGCATTAAGTTCAATTACCAAAAGATGTTTTTTTATTCCTATATAGCAAGGGTGCCTAAACTTATGCATAGCACTGTATAACATTGATACTGGACTGACCTGCTGGCTAATGGATTTTTTAACAGTGAGGTCACAAAGGGTGAGAGTGAACAGTGTCTTATCAGATGTACTTTTTCTTCTACTGGGTCCCCCCAGGGCTGTGTCCTCTCCCCTCTCTTATTTGTTTTATACACAAATGAATGCCAAAGCCATCATGAACGGCGCCATATTATTAAATTACAATGTCCCCAAACATGGTCCTGTAGCGCAGGATTTTATGGATTGGTGCAAATCCTCCTTTTTAAACATTAATGTGGAAAAACTAAAGAAATGTGCATCGACTTTAGAAGAAATCACACTGTTATTTCCCCTGTTTTGATGGACAACCAGCCAGTTGAACTAGTGCAGCAGTATAAATATCATACTAAAATAAATACTGTAATCGACAGTAAACTGTGCTTTGAGTCCCAGGTTGATGCTGTGTGTAAAAAAGCACATCAGCGCATGCACTTTCTTCATAAGCTTCGCAGTTTTAATGTTGACACTGTTTTTATGGAAATGTTTTATTCCTGTTTTATTGAATCAGTTCTCACTTTTTCTTTTATCTGTTGGCACGGGTCACTGTCTATTAAACAGAAAAATCGCATGCAAGGTATTGTAAAGGTATGCAGCAAAATTGTTGGCACACCCTTAAATTACCTACATGACCTGTATAAGGTCAGATCCCTGAAGAAAGCGAGAGCCATTCTGGCTGACCATAGTCATCCCTTGCGGTATGAATTTATGCTGCCATCTGGGCGCAGATACAATTTGCCGCGATGCAGAACAAACAGATTAAAAAGGTCATTTATCCTGACTGCCATCACCATTGTTAACAAATTTAAATTATGTTCTTTGGTGCTTATGTTCATTGTTGTTGTTTCATTGTTTGATTGTTATACTGTTACTGCTGGCTGCAATCTAATAAAGTTACCTTGAACCTTGATTTATATAAATATTCCTTTGACATAAAATCCATATAGCCTATAAATGTACTATATGAATGAAAATGAATATTTCAAAAGTATATTTTACATTACACTATAGGAAAATTACAATACTTTTGTCTTAATTTCTTCACTTGCAAGAAATAAACCCTTGAGCTTTTATTTTGGAGAAAACACCAGATCACCATGCTGATCGCGTGAACAAAGTGCGCACTTCTCTTTAAATCACGCAGCACAAACAGAATGCCATATTATATAGGCTATATAGGATACTTAAAGTCTTTTGCTGTTTTTGGAATATTTTATTTTAGCTTTTTAACTGTTACATAAACAAAAGAAAACAGACAAAAAACTCACACAGCTTATTGCACAAAATAAGACAGAGATTAGTCCAAACAAAACAACCAAACGTCAAAAATAAATAAATAAATAAATAAAATAAAAATACACACTATACAGTACAATGGGATGATACAGGATATCGTAAATATACGGTATAAAGCCTCACTCGAGAAGAGAATCCAACCGGTCTATTGAAGTTTCTTCCATATAGCGGAAAAAGGGTTGCCAAATTTTATTAAATATTTTACTTTTTTTTTCTTAACCAGTATGTTATTTTTTCCAGTGGTACACAGTTATTAACCTCAGATAACCATAAATTTATAGGAATAACAGTATCAGATTTCCACTTAATTGCAATGCACTTCTTAGCAATTATTAGCAGAATTTCTGTGAGTCTTATGGCATAATCTTGTGTAATATTGGAATTGGTGTATTTACCCAATAAACATACTTCTGGGTCTGGTGGAAAACTTACTCCATGGATATCAGAAGTAAAATTACATACTTTTTGCCAAAATCCCTGAATGAGAGGGCAAGTCCATGTGGAATGCAAAAAAGTTCCTTCCTCCACACCACATCGAAAGCAAAGAGGTGAAATTTTTTTGTTAAACTTATAAAGCTTAGATGGTGTGATATACATCTGATGAAGGAAGTTAAACTGAATCATTCTATATCTAGAGTTCAGTATGATGTAACACCATTTTGACACAGTTCACCACGTTTCTCCTTCAATGCTAATGTCCAAGTCTTGTTCCCATCTCACTTTAGATTTATCTAATTCAGGCAGTGGTTTATTTATCATAAGAGATTTATATATTCTAGAGATTATTTTGTGTAGCGGTTGACTTGAGTAGACATATTGCTCCAGTTGTGTTAAACTAGGTAGTTTCAGTTGGGTTTTAACTCTTAGAAAGTCTCGCAATTGCAAGTACCTAAAAAACTCTTTATTATTTAAATTGTATTTGGATTTAAGCTGCTCAAAAGACATCAGTATTTCATCCTCAAAACACTGTTGTAGATGAGAAATTCTATTATCAGCCCATAGTTTAAAATGCTTATCCTGGAAACATTTTGGGAGCAATCTATTGCTCCATAATGGTGTCTTAGGGGAAAGAGTCCCTTTCTGTCCAAATGTCTGTTGCATCCTTACCCACAAACTGACTGTATGAATAATCATTGGGTTTCTGATTTTTTTTATCAATTTCTCATCCCATTTATATAAAATATCTGTGGGGTCTTTCTCTTTTAATTCACATAATTCTATTTTAAGCCATGAGGGGGTGGGCTCACTTCCAAATATTTGGGCCAGATATCTTGAATGTGCTGCCCACCAGTACATTTTAAAGTTTGGTAATTTTAATCCCCCTTGATTATACTCTAAAGTCAATTTATCAAGACTTAATCTGGGTGTTTTACCACGCCATATAAAACATCTGATCAAACTATTAAGTAGCACCAAATCATTGCAGGGTCTAAACGGAGCCAAGAAAGAACCGCTTGCGTCAGAGGCTGGGGGCGGGGTTACCGTGACCAACAAGACGAATAGAAACTTGTGACCGCCATTTTTAAATAGCAGCTAGTCGAGCTAATAGCGGCTCGATTATAATATCCGTCTATGTAACTTATGGCGAGCTGCACGAACGCGTTGGATTCCGATGTATTTTTGCAAACCCATGAGCATCCATTGTATTGCAACGTCCGTTATTGTTGATGGCTTGTTCGAGATGCATCGGAGCGGCGAGGACCGATCGGAGCTGCGGGAGTGTTTGGAGAGCATACGACTCCTTGTGCTTTTAGATCGCTATCGCAGTGCTTTGATGTGGCGATCGATCTGCGAGAAGCCGATGCATCTCGAACAAGCCTGGCGTGTTTGTGTTTGGCGCTACCGCACTAGCGGTTGCTGGGCAACATGAGACGTAGGCTATGTGACGTAAGATCTGGCTCTGTTGTGGCTCTCTAGCCGGTGGAAAGGCAAACCGGTTCTTAGTAAGCTCGTCAGTCGAACCAACTCTGAACCAGCTCTGGCTCTGGCTCTGAACCAGCACCCGGTTCTTGTTGGTGGAAAAGGGGTAAATAAGACCGTAAAAGGAAACGTGATCGGAGATTACAAAAACAAGGGTTATATAATGTCGGGATAGCTAATGCAGGAGAAAGCTTTCAAAAGAGACGCTGAAGTTGCCTGCTTTCTTCTCGACAGGTAAGTCAATGTTAAGGTCTTAATTACAGGCTTTTTATTTTTATTTTTTTATTAGCCTATATCCACGGTTGTCAAACTGGGGTACGCGTACCCCCAGGGGTACGTGGACTGATTTCAGGGGGTACGCGAAATAGGGCTGTGCCGGTAATCTTGACAAACGCACCACCGCGGTTGTAAAGCGCCACCGCGGTGGCTGAGTATTAGACTACTGGCGATGGTTTGCCAAATATATGAATGCTGTTTTACATTAATATTATGACACACAAAGCTTTGTTTACAAAAGAAATAATAGGTTAGCAATTAAATGTTATATCGCAGCCATGGAAAAGTTTGAATTCATGACTAATGAGAGAGTTGTGCGTGAGCCCATAAACTTAAGCTTTTTCGGCTTTGAATTCTGGTTTGCGATCACCCGATTATTAGTGAATTTAAAAATATATGGTTATTCCTTATAGAAAGCTTGAATTGTCTACTTTTAAACAAAACAATTCAAAACGAAAATAAACCGACTAGCATATCCGTATGAAGTGTGCATTTCTCTCTATAGGCGCGTTCACTGCGAAGATAACGAGTCAGCAACTTAATCTTTGCAGCCCGACACTGACACAAAAAAATAAACACTTTATTAATAAACTATTCAAATGTCTCATTCCTATATTTGACACATTCATAATCATTACTTTTGCCGGCTCTTTGTGACAGCTGTTATGTGCGTTATTGGCAGCGTCACCCTCTGGTTACACGAACTCGTCACCACCGCATCAGCACCAGAACATGGAGATTTAATTTTAGAGAAAGATCGCACAACAGACATTAGAACATTAGATAGTCTATAATTAAATAAACTAATCGAATATTCAAAAATCGTGACTTATCCCTGCATGGAATCTCTTGTTTCTTTTCCTATATCTTCACTCGCGTCTCACCCATTTCC
This sequence comes from Scardinius erythrophthalmus, assembly GCF_964197995.2. NCBI lineage: Eukaryota > Metazoa > Chordata > Actinopteri > Cypriniformes > Leuciscidae > Scardinius > Scardinius erythrophthalmus. The sequence continues at coordinate 43,718,045 of NC_138221.1, forward strand.
AAAGGGGATTAGGCATAAAGTTTCTTCCTTTGTTCGCTTTTAGGTCAATTATTTTCGTATTCTTTACTGTGTTAAAGTAGCCTAGAAAAACGCTGTAGGACAAATAGCCTACATTTTTACTTGTACGTCAAATTCTTTTTAACACAGTTTGTTCTTGTTATTAGACATATGATAATTGGTAAGGCGCGTCAAGTTCATTTGTAAAGCGCGTTTCACACGCGCGGGTGATTTTAGTTTGGCTTTCTCTGGCAGCGCGCAAACATAGCCTAAATGCCTTGCCCCTGTGGAAGATAGAATTCGCTCTTCATACCTCTTACAAGTAGAAAACTGAAGATATCAGAAAATAGATCGATGGTCTCTTTCCTGCTCGTGTCCCACATCCCTCTCAAAGAGCAGAGCGGTAGGTTGTATCACGCGTCTTTGTGTGGAAAATTTAACGAAAGTTTTTATTTATTTATTATTTTTTTTAAATAGATTCAACTTTATTATATTATGTAAGTTACCAGTATTTACTGATATTTATTTCAATGCTTTGCAGGCTTTAGTGTGTTGTTTCTTTTCTTTTCTTTTCTTTTTCTTTTTTTTTTTTTTTAAACAACGTCCCCCGACCACCGCAACACCGCCGGTATTTGGGTCCATTACTACCGCGGTGGTAAAAAACTGCCACCGTCACAGCCCTATATCATATGTTGACTTTTGATGAGATTTATCATATGTTTATGATTCTATTCACTGTTCTCGACAAAATTGATAAAAATAAATATAATAATAATAATAATAAATTAAAGCTGCAAGCAGCATTTATCGGGGTTCAAGCATTTAAGGCCTTTAGGCACATAAGCATTTAAGACATTAAGATTTATTTAGAAAGCTTTTAACCACTGAAATAATAGATGGAAAAGTCCATTTACAGCCAATACAGGCAATTTACCATAGGAAATATGTGTTTTTTAAAGCTTTTTAACAGTTATAGCACCATCTATAGTCCGATCTCCATGAAATTTTGCATGCTTGTTAATGATGTTATGGCACATAAGCTCACCAATTTTCGTGAAGTTCTGAGTTTTCGTTTAGGATTTATAGGCTTTTGAGTGCATTTTGCCACGCCCATTTTCTTTATGACCCAATATACCCATGCGAAAAATGCAAAAGTTCAACTTTTTTTTGATAATTATTGATCTTGAGAGTCCATAGAATTGTCCTAGACTCGTTTGGTTCTGATCGGGCGAAAAACCTAGGACTAGTTCGCAAAAGTAGGTTTTTAACATAATTACGAATATTTAATGAACGGTTTGATTGACAGCAATGGTTCTTGAGGCAAAGTTGTTCAACAAGAGGAGATCTATCAAATGGTATGCATTTTGTGACAATAAGTGTAACACCACGTGATTACAGAGCCATAAAACTCGTTAGCGCCAACTAGTGGCCGATTTCTTTTAAAATTCTTACAGACCTCTAGGGCCATGAGTCGAACATGCCCACCGAGTTTCGTTCCGATAGGCCTCCGTTAACCTTGTCTAATAGGTGCTCAAACTTCATTGGCCGATGGCGGCCATGTTTTTTGAGATACACCAATGTCCTCATAGACATACATGGCACCTTGGACCAAGACACTGCATACCAATTTTCAAGTCAATCGGACTAACGGTCAGGTGGTTATAGCCTGTTTTATGTTTTTTTCATGTTATAGCGCCACCATGTGACCAATCGCCGCGATTTTTTTACCGTGACCTCATATTGACGTCTTACACATGTGTACCAGGTTTGGTTAAAATACCTCTTTTACTTCTGGAGTTATAGCCATTTTAGTAAAATAGGCTCCTCCCACAACGTTAATTTTGCACCCCCTAGCGACCGTGAATCGAAATTTCAACTTTTTTTTGATAATTATTGATATTCAGACTCCAGAGAACAATTCTGCACTGGTTTGGTTCCGATCGGGCAAAAAACCAGGGACTAGTTCGCAAAAGTAGATTTTCGACAAAATTCAAAATGGCGGAAAATCTATCATGGCGGAAATAAAATCGGAGATATACGTTTTGTTCGTCAGGCGTCCAGCTTTCCAATGATATAAGACACTTGAGTCTATGACTTACGGTCTAGGAGTTATGAGCAGTTTCGCGCTTTTGGTTGCTATAGCGCCACCTATGGGCCAATCGGGGTCATAATTTGATAACCTCTCCTCGATTTTTGTACTACCATATGGCAAAGTTTCAAAGCTCTAGCCCTTACGGTTTGGGCTGCACGATGCGTTTTACGGCAGAATAATAATAATAATAATTAAAGCTGCAAGCAGCATTTATCGGGGTTCAAGCATTTAAGGCCTTTAAGCACATAAGCATTTAAGACATTAAGATTTATTTAGAAAGCTTTTAACCACTGAAATAATAGATGGAAAAGTCCATTTACAGCCAATACAGGCAAGCTTTTTAACAGTTATAGCGCCACCTATAGTCCGATCTCCATGATATTTTGCATGCTTGTTAATGATGTTGTGGCACATATGCTCACCAATTTTCGTGAAGTTCTGAGTTTTCGTTTAGGATTTATAGGCTTTTGAGTGCATTTTGCCACGCCCATTTTCTTTATGACCCAATATACCCATGCGCAAAATGCAAAAGTTCAACTTTTTTTTGATAATTATTGATCTAGAGTGTCCAGAGAATTGTCCTAGACTGGTCTGGTTTCGATCGGGCGAAAAACCTAGGACTAGTTCGTAAAAGTAGGTTTTTAACATAATTACGAATATTTAATAAACGGTTTAATTGACAGCATTAGTTCTTGAGGCAAAGTTGTTCAGCATGAGCAGATCTATCAGATGATATGCATTTTGTGACAATAAGTGTAACACCACGTGATTACAGAGCCATAAAACTCGTTAGCGCCAACTAGTGGCCGATTTCTTTCAAAACTCTTACAGACCTCTAGGGCCATGAGTCGAACATGCCCATCGAGTTTCGTTCCGATCGGCCTCCGTTAACCTTGTTTAATAGGTGCTCAAACCTCATTGGCCAATGGCGGCCATGTTTTTCGAGATATGCCAATATCCTTTTAGACATACATGGCCCCTTGGGCCAAGACACTGCATACCAAATTTCAAGTCAATCGGACTAACGGTCAGGTGTCTACATGTTTTTTTTGTTTTATAGCGCCACCATGTGGCCAATCGACGCAATTTTTTTACTGTGACCTCAGATTGACCTTCTACACATGTGTACCAAGTTTGGTGAAGTTTACTGAATTACTTCTGGAGTTATAGCCATTTTAGTAAAATAGGCTCCTCCCACAACGTTAATTTTGCACCCCCTAGCGACCGTGAATCGAAATTTCAACTTTTTTTTGATAATTATTGATATTCAGACTCCAGAGAACAATTCTGCACTGGTTTGGTTCCGATCGGGCAAAAAACCAGGGACTAGTTCGCAAAAGTAGATTTTCGACAAAATTCAAAATGGCGGAAAATCTATCATGGCGGAAATAAAATCGGAGATATACGTTTTGTTCGTCAGGCGTCCAGCTTTCCAATGATATAAGACACTTGAGTCTATGACTTACGGTCTAGGAGTTATGAGCAGTTTCGCGCTTTTGGTTGCTATAGCGCCACCTATGGGCCAATCGGGGTCATAATTTGATAACCTCTCCTCGATTTTTGTACTACCATATGGCAAAGTTTCAAAGCTCTAGCCCTTACGGTTTGGGCTGCACGATGCGTTTTACGGCAGAATAATAATAATAATAATAATAATAAAAATCAGCACAATTACAATAGGGTTTCAGCACTTCGTGCTTGAACCCCTAATAATTAAAGCTGCAAGCAGCATTTATCGGGGTTCAAGCATTTAAGGCCTTTAGGCACATAAGCATTTAAGACATTAAGATTTATTTAGAAAGCTTTTAACCACTGAAATAATAGATGGAAAAGTCCATTTACAGCCAATACAGGCAATTTACCATAGGAAATATGTGTTTTTTAAAGCTTTTTAACAGTTATAGCACCATCTATAGTCCGATCTCCATGAAATTTTGCATGCTTGTTAATGATGTTATGGCACATAAGCTCACCAATTTTCGTGAAGTTCTGAGTTTTTGTTTAGGATTTATAGGCTTTTGAGTGCATTTTGCCACGCCCATTTTCTTTATGACCCAATATACCCATGCGAAAAATGCAAAAGTTCAACTTTTTTTTGATAATTATTGATCTTGAGAGTCCATAGAATTGTCCTAGACTCGTTTGGTTCTGATCGGGCGAAAAACCTAGGACTAGTTCGCAAAAGTAGGTTTTTAACATAATTACGAATATTTAATGAACGGTTTGATTGACAGCAATGGTTCTTGAGGCAAAGTTGTTCAACAAGAGGAGATCTATCAAATGGTATGCATTTTGTGACAATAAGTGTAACACCACGTGATTACAGAGCCATAAAACTCGTTAGCGCCAACTAGTGGCCGATTTCTTTTAAAATTCTTACAGACCTCTAGGGCCATGAGTCGAACATGCCCACCGAGTTTCGTTCCGATAGGCCTCCGTTAACCTTGTCTAATAGGTGCTCAAACTTCATTGGCCGATGGCGGCCATGTTTTTTGAGATACACCAATGTCCTCATAGACATACATGGCACCTTGGACCAAGACACTGCATACCAATTTTCAAGTCAATCGGACTAACGGTCAGGTGGTTATAGCCTGTTTTATGTTTTTTTCATGTTATAGCGCCACCATGTGACCAATCGCCGCGATTTTTTTACCGTGACCTCATATTGACGTCTTACACATGTGTACCAGGTTTGGTTAAAATACCTCTTTTACTTCTGGAGTTATAGCCATTTTAGTAAAATAGGCTCCTCCCACAACGTTAATTTTGCACCCCCTAGCGACCGTGAATCGAAATTTCAACTTTTTTTTGATAATTATTGATATTCAGACTCCAGAGAACAATTCTGCACTGGTTTGGTTCCGATCGGGCAAAAAACCAGGGACTAGTTCGCAAAAGTAGATTTTCGACAAAATTCAAAATGGCGGAAAATCTATCATGGCGGAAATAAAATCGGAGATATACGTTTTGTTCGTCAGGCGTCCAGCTTTCCAATGATATAAGACACTTGAGTCTATGACTTACGGTCTAGGAGTTATGAGCAGTTTCGCGCTTTTGGTTGCTATAGCGCCACCTATGGGCCAATCGGGGTCATAATTTGATAACCTCTCCTCGATTTTTGTACTACCATATGGCAAAGTTTCAAAGCTCTAGCCCTTACGGTTTGGGCTGCACGATGCGTTTTACGGCAGAATAATAATAATAATAATAATAATTAAAGCTGCAAGCAGCATTTATCGGGGTTCAAGCAGTTAAGGCCTTTAAGGCATTTAAGCACAAAAGCATCAAAAGTTATTAAGATTTATTTAGCAAGCATGTAACCACTGACATAATAGATGGAAAAGACCATTTACAGCCAATACAGGCAATTTGCCATGGGATATATATGGTTTTAAAGCTTTTTAACAGTTATAGCGCCACCTATGGTCCGATCTCCATAAAATTGTTTACTGTGACCTCAAATTGAACCCATACACATGTGTACTGAGTTTGGTGAAGATATCTCATTTACTTCTTGAGTTATAGCCATTTGAGTAAAATAGGCTCCTCCCACGACGATTTGCCACATTCTAGAATTATTTAATATGATTCTAGCATGATTTACTATCATATACCATGTTCCAGAATGATTTATTAGGATTCTAGCATGATTTACCTTGATACACCTCATTTCAGTATTATTTACTATGATTTACAATGTTTCTAGCATGATTAACCACATTACTAGCAATTATGTGAAGTGTCAGTGCAAATGAGGTGATGAACACTGACAAAATATTATTGTGTTATAATAGTTAGTTATATACGTGATTTTTAGTGTGTGTCCAAGTATGAATGCAAAAGCACATGTAAAATATTTCATTATTAAGTAGAATGGCCAGCAGAGGGCACTAGAAGACCACTTATTGGCTCACTTTCACTTTAAACCAGTTTTCTGCACTAAAGCAAACCAGTTTTTCCATGTTAACTCAATGCATGCTTACACACACACACACACACACACACACACACACACACACACACACACACACATACACACACACACACACATACACACACAGCATAGTTAACCATGATTTACCATGATATACCACGTTCTAGTATTATTTACCAGGAGATAAACGACAATCTAGTATTATTTACTTTGATTTACCATGTTTCTAGCCTGATTTATCACATTACTAGCAATTATTTGAAGTGTCAGTGCAAATAAAGTGATTAACACTGACAAAATATGATTGTGTTATAATAGTTATTGCTATATAAGTGATTTTTTTAGTGTGTATTCAAGTATGAATGCAAGCACATGTTGAAATATTTCATTAATAAGTAGAATGGCCAGCAGAGGGCAGTAGAAGACCACTTATTGGCTCACTTTCACTTTAAACCAGTTTTCTGCACTAAAGCAAACCAGTTTATCCATGTTAACTCAATGCATGCTTACACACACACACACACACACACACACACACACACACACACACACACACACACACAGCATAGTTAACCATGATTTACCATGATTTACCACATTACTAGCAATTATTTGAAGTGTCAGTGCAAATAAAGTGATTAACACTGACAAAATATGATTGTGTTATAATAGTTATTGCTATATAAGTGATTTTTAGTGTGTATTCAAGTATAAATGCAAGCCCATGTGGAAAAAATTAATTAATAAGTAGAATGGCCAGCAGAGGGCAGTAGAAGACCACTTATTGGCTCACTTTCACTTTAAACCTCATGATTTTGACCAGTTTTCTGCACTAAAGCAAACCAGTGTTTCCATGTTAACTCAATAATGCATACTTGCTACATATGCTACACACAATAATGCTACACACACACACACACACACACACACACACACACACACACACACACACACACACAAATGTTTCAGTGATATTGGTGTCACATTCACCTTCATCACATTCACCTTCTGTCTTCATCACATTCACCATCTGTCGTCATCACCTGCACCTGCTCCTCATCACCCTCCTCATCATCACCTGCTCCTCATCATCATAACCGTCACCTGTTGTCCTTGTCTTGATCTGTGTATTTAAGTTCCCCTCTCATCCATTATCATTGTCGGTTATTGTTTGTGCACTAGCACTCTGTTATGTTTGTTTTCATGTTGGAAAATAAAACCTTTGTTATATTTGTACCACACACACACACACACACACACACACACACACACACACACACACACACACACACACACACACACCATCATTTATCATGATTTACCATGGCTGATACCAATACCAATATGAGAAAATGACTATTTTAAACAGCAGGGGGCAGTAAAATACCACTTATTGGCTTAACATGCCATTAAATCATATCATTTTCACCTTTTTAACTGTTATAGAGGCAAATTTTGTCCGATCTGTCTGAAAATTTTCATGCTTGTTCAGGGTGATATTTCACACGTTCTGACTTGTTTTTAAGAAGGTCTGAGCATTGATTAAAGAGATATAGGCTTTCGGGGACACTTGGTAAAGGCCAGATTTTGAAGTGAACCTATTATAGCTATCCAAATGAAGTAGTTCAACTTTTTCTGACAATTATTGATCTAGTGAGTCCAGAGAATTGTATTGCACTAGTTTTGAACATTATGATATGAAAATTATATGATCAGACATGGAAAAGACCATTTACAGCCAATACAGGCAGTTTACCATAGGAAATATATGGTTTTAAAGCTTTTTAACAGTTATAGCGCCAACTATTGTCCAATCTCCATAAAATTTTGCAAGCTTGTTTGTGATGTTATGACACATATGCTCACCAATTTTTGTGAAGTTCTGAGTTTTCATTTAGGATTTATAGGCTTTTGAGTGTATTTTGCCACACCCATTTTATAAATGACCCTATTACAGCCATACAAATACAAAAGTTCAACTTTTTTTTGATAATTATTGATCTAGAGAGTCCATAGAATTGTCCTAGACTGGTCTGGTTCCGATCGGGCAAAAAACCAGGGACTAGTTCGCAAAAGTAGGTTTTTAACATATTCATGAATATTTAATGAACGGTTTGATTGACAGCAATGGTTCTAGAGGCAAAGTTGTTCAGCATGAGCAGATCTATCAAATGATATGCATTTTGTGACAATATATCTAACACCACGTGATTACAGAGCCATAAAACTCGTTAGCGCCAACTAGTGGCCGATTTCTTTCAAAATTCTTACAGACCTCTAGGGCCATGAGTCGAACATGCCCACCGAGTTTCGTTCCGATCGGCCTCCGTTAACCTTGTCTAATAGGTGCTCAACTTCATTGGCCAATGGCGGCCATGTTTTTTGAGATACACCAATGTCCTCATAGACATACATGGCACCTTGGACCAAGACACTGCATACCAATTTTCAAGTCAATCGGACTAACGGTCAGGTGGTTATAGCCTGTTTTATGTTTTTTTCATGTTATAGCGCCACCATGTGGCCAATCGCCGCGATTTTTTTACCGTGTCCTCAGATTGACATCTTACATATGTGTACCAAGTTTGGTGAAAATACCTCATTTACTTCTGGAGTTATAGCCATTTTAGTAAAATAGGCTCCGCCCACAACGTTAATTTTGCGCCCCCTAGCGACCCTGAATCGAAATTTCAACTTTTTTTCGATAATTATTGATCTTCAGTCTCCAGAGAACAATTCTGCACTGGTTTGGTTCCGATCGAGCAAAAAACCAGGGACTAGTTCGCAAAAGTAGGTTTTCGACAAAATTCAAAATGGCGGAAAATCTATCATGACGGAAATGAAATCGGAGATACACGTTTTGTTCGTCAGACGACCAGCTTTCCAATGATATAAGACACTTGTGTCTACGACATACGGTCCAGGAGTTATGACCACTTTCGCGCTTTTGGTTGTTATAGCGCCACCTATGGGCCAATCGAGGTCATAATTTGATAACCTCTCCTCGATTTTTGTACTACCATCTGGCAAAGTTTCAAAGCTCTAGCCCTTACGGTTTGGGCTGCACGATGCGTTTTACGGCAGAATAATAATAATAATAATTAAAGCTGCAAGCAGCATTTATCGGGGTTCAAGCAGTTAAGGCCTTTAAGCACAAAAGCATCAAAAGTGATTAAGTTTTATTTAGCAAGCATGTAACTACTGACATAATAGATGGAAAAGACCATTTACAGGAAATACCATAGGAAATATATGGTTTTAAAGCTTTTTAGCAGTTATAGCGCCACCTATGGTCCGATCTCCATAAAAATTGGCATGCTTGTTAATGATGTTATGTCACATATGCTCACCAATTTTTGTGAAGTTCTGAGTTTTCATTTAGGATTTATAGGCTTTTTAGTGTTTTTTTGCCATGCCCCTTTTCTAAATGACCCTATTACAGCCATCTACATGCAAAAGTTCAACTTTTTTTTGATAATTATTGATCTAGAGTGTCCAGAGAATTGTCCTAGACTGGTCTGGTTTCGATCGGGCGAAAAACCTAGGACTAGTTTGCAAAAGTAGGTTTTGAACATAATTACGAATATTTAATAAACGGTTTAATTGACAGCATTAGTTCTTGAGGCAAAGTTGTTCAGCATGAGCAGATCTATCAGATGATATGCATTTTGTGACGATAAGTGTAACACCACGTGATTACAGAGCCATAAAACTCGTTAGCGCCAACTAGTGGCCGATTTCTTTCAAAACTCTTAGAGACCTCTAGGGCCATGAGTCGAACATGCCCATCGAGTTTCGTTCCGATCGGCCTCCGTTAACCTTGTCTAATAGGTGCTCAAATTTCATTGGTCGATGGCGGCCATGTTTTTCGAGATACGCCAATGTCCTCATAGACATACATGGTACCTTGGACCAAGACACTGCATACCAATTTTCAAGTCAATCGGACTAACGGTCACGTGGTCATAGCCGTTTTCATGTTTTTTTCATGTTATAGCGCCACCTAGTAATCAATCGTCGCGATTTTTTTACTGTGACCCCAGATTGAACTCATACACATGTGCACCAAGTTTGGTGAAGATATCTAATTTCATTCTCGAGTTATAGCCATTTTAGTAAAATAGGCTCCTCCCACAACATTAATTTATCACCCCCCGGCGATCAGGAATCGAAATTTCGACTTTTTTTCGATAATTATTGATATTCAGACTCCAGAGAACATTTCTGCACTGTTTTGGATCCAATTGGACAAAAAACCTAGGACTAGTTCGCAAAAGTAGGTTTTTAACTAAATTCAAAATGGCGGACAATTTGCATACAGGAAATGAAATCGGAGATATACGTTTTGACCTTCAGGTTTCCAGCTTTCCAGTGATATAAGACACTTGAGTCTACGTCATACGGTCTAGGAGTTATGAGCAGTTTCGCGCTTTTGGTTGCTATAGCGCCACCTATGGGCCAATTGGGGTCATATTCTCTGAACCTCTCCTCGATTTTTGTACTACCATCTGGCAAAGTTTCAAAGCTCCAGCTCTTACGGTTTGGGCTGCACGATGAGTTTTACGGCAGAAGAAAAATAATAATAATAATAATAATAATAATAATAATAATAATTAAAGCTGCAAGCAGCATTTATCGGGGTTCAAGCATTTAAGGCCTTTAGGCACATAAGCATTTAAGACATTAAGATTTATTTAGAAAGCTTTTAACCACTGAAATAATAGATGGAAAAGTCCATTTACAGCCAATACAGGCAATTTACCATAGGAAATATGTGTTTTTTAAAGCTTTTTAACAGTTATAGCACCATCTATAGTCCGATCTCCATGAAATTTTGCATGCTTGTTAATGATGTTATGGCACATAAGCTCACCAATTTTCGTGAAGTTCTGAGTTTTTGTTTAGGATTTATAGGCTTTTGAGTGCATTTTGCCACGCCCATTTTCTTTATGACCCAATATACCCATGCGAAAAATGCAAAAGTTCAACTTTTTTTTGATAATTATTGATCTTGAGAGTCCATAGAATTGTCCTAGACTCGTTTGGTTCTGATCGGGCGAAAAACCTAGGACTAGTTCGCAAAAGTAGGTTTTTAACATAATTACGAATATTTAATGAACGGTTTGATTGACAGCAATGGTTCTTGAGGCAAAGTTGTTCAACAAGAGGAGATCTATCAAATGGTATGCATTTTGTGACAATAAGTGTAACACCACGTGATTACAGAGCCATAAAACTCGTTAGCGCCAACTAGTGGCCGATTTCTTTTAAAATTCTTACAGACCTCTAGGGCCATGAGTCGAACATGCCCACCGAGTTTCGTTCCGATAGGCCTCCGTTAACCTTGTCTAATAGGTGCTCAAACTTCATTGGCCGATGGCGGCCATGTTTTTTGAGATACACCAATGTCCTCATAGACATACATGGCACCTTGGACCAAGACACTGCATACCAATTTTCAAGTCAATCGGACTAACGGTCAGGTGGTTATAGCCTGTTTTATGTTTTTTTCATGTTATAGCGCCACCATGTGACCAATCGCCGCGATTTTTTTACCGTGACCTCATATTGACGTCTTACACATGTGTACCAGGTTTGGTTAAAATACCTCTTTTACTTCTGGAGTTATAGCCATTTTAGTAAAATAGGCTCCTCCCACAACGTTAATTTTGCACCCCCTAGCGACCGTGAATCGAAATTTCAACTTTTTTTTGATAATTATTGATATTCAGACTCCAGAGAACAATTCTGCACTGGTTTGGTTCCGATCGGGCAAAAAACCAGGGACTAGTTCGCAAAAGTAGATTTTCGACAAAATTCAAAATGGCGGAAAATCTATCATGGCGGAAATAAAATCGGAGATATACGTTTTGTTCGTCAGGCGTCCAGCTTTCCAATGATATAAGACACTTGAGTCTATGACTTACGGTCTAGGAGTTATGAGCAGTTTCGCGCTTTTGGTTGCTATAGCGCCACCTATGGGCCAATCGGGGTCATAATTTGATAACCTCTCCTCGATTTTTGTACTACCATATGGCAAAGTTTCAAAGCTCTAGCCCTTACGGTTTGGGCTGCACGATGCGTTTTACGGCAGAATAATAATAATAATAATAATAATTAAAGCTGCAAGCAGCATTTATCGGGGTTCAAGCATTTAAGGCCTTTAGGCACATAAGCATTTAAGACATTAAAGGGATACTTCACCTCTGGGAAGATGAATGTGTATTTAAAATAGGTCATTTAAATAGAAGAAATGTGGAGAAATTTTTGAATTTGGAGCTTTCTAGACTGAGAAAAGCCAGAAAATGTATTTTTGGCTTATGTGGATGAAAGACAACAACTCCCAGAATGCACTTGCTTCGCTGCCTTAGGAGGCCACGCCAACCGGTTAGAGAGCACAGTTGAAAACAACAAGGCTAGCCTAAGTAAGTGATGAGTTTGCCAGGGATTTAGAGACCCAAAATGTCCGGGATTCGGCTTTTGCGTTCTACAATCGCCATTCATCATGTTTACTGTGGCGAGCAGGACGAGGCTGACGGCCGCGGGAGGACGGCGCGAGGCCGGTGGCTTCATTACTGAGACGCGCCGGGTCTCGCATCTCTCACAGAGGAGCCGGAATTTTCTTAGCAATGTTAAAACGCACATCAACTGATCACTTGTTTAGCGTTCATGTAAACACTACAGTCAGATTCACCGATCGGAATTAATTCAGTTAGATTGAAACGAGAGGTGTGCATGTAAACAATGAATGGCGACCGCAGAACGCAAAAGCCGAATCCCGGACATTTTTAACAGTCTCGCCCGCCGGACAAGTCCGGGAAAAGGAAGATGGTAACCCCTACTTACTCAGCTTTCTCCTATTATTCAGCTTTCTCCACAGAACAAGAGCATGCTAGCTTAGCTTCCAAAGAAAGACGGCTGACACTGTGTACATTCTGTGAGTGAGATCCCACCCTGTATGGGCGGGTTGAAAACATGCGGAACAACGCCATCTACTGGCTGTAGTCTTTAGCCTCTGGACAGAAAATCCTCCGATGACGCAAAATGACGATTTTTGCGTCATCGGAGGATTTTTTCCAGACAAAAAATACATAAATCTCTCCTCTCAGGGGGATATGAGGGGGGAAAGCATGGTAATTCGAAAATACTACAGGTTTTCTACTAATACAAAGCTTAATGCTAAATCCTGAAGTAACCCTTTAAGATTTATTTAGAAAGCTTTTAACCACTGAAATAATAGATGGAAAAGTCCATTTACAGCCAATACAGGCAATTTACCATAGGAAATATGTGTTTTTTAAAGCTTTTTAACAGTTATAGCACCATCTATAGTCCGATCTCCATGAAATTTTGCATGCTTGTTAATGATGTTATGGCACATAAGCTCACCAATTTTCGTGAAGTTCTGAGTTTTTGTTTAGGATTTATAGGCTTTTGAGTGCATTTTGCCACGCCCATTTTCTTTATGACCCAATATACCCATGCGAAAAATGCAAAAGTTCAACTTTTTTTTGATAATTATTGATCTTGAGAGTCCATAGAATTGTCCTAGACTCGTTTGGTTCTGATCGGGCGAAAAACCTAGGACTAGTTCGCAAAAGTAGGTTTTTAACATAATTACGAATATTTAATGAACGGTTTGATTGACAGCAATGGTTCTTGAGGCAAAGTTGTTCAACAAGAGGAGATCTATCAAATGGTATGCATTTTGTGACAATAAGTGTAACACCACGTGATTACAGAGCCATAAAACTCGTTAGCGCCAACTAGTGGCCGATTTCTTTTAAAATTCTTACAGACCTCTAGGGCCATGAGTCGAACATGCCCACCGAGTTTCGTTCCGATAGGCCTCCGTTAACCTTGTCTAATAGGTGCTCAAACTTCATTGGCCGATGGCGGCCATGTTTTTTGAGATACACCAATGTCCTCATAGACATACATGGCACCTTGGACCAAGACACTGCATACCAATTTTCAAGTCAATCGGACTAACGGTCAGGTGGTTATAGCCTGTTTTATGTTTTTTTCATGTTATAGCGCCACCATGTGACCAATCGCCGCGATTTTTTTACCGTGACCTCATATTGACGTCTTACACATGTGTACCAGGTTTGGTTAAAATACCTCTTTTACTTCTGGAGTTATAGCCATTTTAGTAAAATAGGCTCCTCCCACAACGTTAATTTTGCACCCCCTAGCGACCGTGAATCGAAATTTCAACTTTTTTTTGATAATTATTGATATTCAGACTCCAGAGAACAATTCTGCACTGGTTTGGTTCCGATCGGGCAAAAAACCAGGGACTAGTTCGCAAAAGTAGATTTTCGACAAAATTCAAAATGGCGGAAAATCTATCATGGCGGAAATAAAATCGGAGATATACGTTTTGTTCGTCAGGCGTCCAGCTTTCCAATGATATAAGACACTTGAGTCTATGACTTACGGTCTAGGAGTTATGAGCAGTTTCGCGCTTTTGGTTGCTATAGCGCCACCTATGGGCCAATCGGGGTCATAATTTGATAACCTCTCCTCGATTTTTGTACTACCATATGGCAAAGTTTCAAAGCTCTAGCCCTTACGGTTTGGGCTGCACGATGCGTTTTACGGCAGAATAATAATAATAATAATAATAATAAAAATCAGCACAATTACAATAGGGTTTCAGCACTTCGTGCTTGAACCCCTAATAAAAATCAGCACAATTACAATAGGGTTTCAGCACTTCGTGCTTGAACCCCTAATAAAAATCAGCACAATTACAATAGGGTTTCAGCACTTCGTGCTTGAACCCCTAATTAAAGCTGCAAGCAGCATTTATCGGGGTTCAAGCAGTTAAGGCCTTTAAGGCCTTTAAGCACAAAAACATCAAAAGACATCAAGTTTTATTTAGCAAGCATGTAACCACTGACATCATAGATGGAAAATACCATGTTTTAGCATGATTTACCATGATTTACCATGATTTACCCTGTTCTAGCATAGTTGACCATGAATTTATCTTAGTTTACCTTGATTTACCATGTTCTAGCATGATTTACCATGATATACCACATTGTAGCATGATTTACTATAGTTTATCATGATTTACCATGGTTTACCATGATTTACCATGGTTTACCATGATTTACCCTGTTCTAGCATAGTTTACCATGATTTACCATGGTTTACCATTATTTACCCTGTTCTAGCATGATTTACCATAATATACCACGTTCTAGAATGATTTATCAGGATTCTAGCATGATTTACCTTGATACACCACATTTTAGATTTATTTACTATGATTTACCATGCTTCTAGCGTGATTTACCATGATTTACAACACGTGAAGTGTCAGTGCAAATGAAGTGATAAACACTGACAAAATATGATTTTGTTATAATAGTTATTGTTATATAAGTGATTTTATAAGTGTCTAGAGTGACGCAAAATCACCTGTGAAAAGACTTCATTAATAAGTAGAATGGCCAGCAGAGGGCACTAGAAGACCACTTATTGGCTCAGGTTCACTTTAAATTTCATTATTTTCACCAGTTTTCTCCACTAAAGCTAAACACGGAATGGTTGCAGGAAGGCACGCGGAGACAAGGATGAACATACAAGATGCAGGTTTAATAGGAATTAAACTCAGGATATCGGAACAGGCAGCAACACACTCTAATTACAGCATAGAACTGACAAAGAACAAGGCAAAACTCAGGGCTTAAATACATGGGAGAACTGATCAGGGAAACAAGACACAGCTGACAAGACTAACGAGGAAACAGGTGTGACAGATGCACTAAATGACAGTTACCGTGGAAACCAAGGAGTGGCGGGAAAACAGAACAAAGGAAGACATGTGATCAGAGACAACAATACTCAGACAGAACACAACTGTGACAAAAGCAAACCAGTTTTACCATTTTAACTTAATGCATGCTTACACACACACACACACACACACACACACACACACACACACACACACACACACACACACACACACACACACACACAAAGACAAATGTTGTTGTTGTTGTTTTTTCAATGCTATTGGGATATGTCATTATGAAAATATATTTGAATGGTCAATTAACATTTCACAAAGTCTTTGTAAGCTATTAATCAGACGATTCAGAATTTATTCAGAAACCTAAGACTACACACACATTATGTTGTAGATACAGACAGTTGAACTATATGATGTGATCAAACTGTCAGTACTAATACTTTAACAGATAGATTTTGACTAAATGTAATTGTAAATGTTAAAATAGGGATTTTATAAAGTCTAAATATAAATTATAGAACAATATGACAAAATTCCTATTTTAAACAGCAGGGGGCAGTAAAATATCACTTATTGGCTTAACATGCCATTATATTCATATCATTTTCACCTTTTTAACTGTTATAGAGGCAAATTTTGTCCGATCTGTCTGAAAATTTTCATGCATGTTTAGAGTGATATTTCACATGTTCTGACTTGTTTTTAAGAAGGTCTGAGTAATTCATTAAAGAGATATAGGCTTTCGGGGACACTTGGTAAAGGCTACATTATGAAGTGAACCTATTATAGCTATCCAAATGAAGTAGTTCAACTTTTTCTGACAATTATTGATCTAGTGAGTCCAGAGAATTGTATTGCACTAGTTTTGAACATTATGATATGAAAATTATATGATCAGAGATGGAAAAGACCATTTACAGCCAATACAGGCAGTTTACCATAGGAAATATATGGTTTTAAAGCTTTTTAACAGTTATAGCGCCACCTATCGTCCGATCTCCATAAAATTTTGCATGCTTGTTAATGATGTTATGTCACATATGCTGACCAATTTTTGTGAAGTTCTGCATTTTCATTTATGATTTATAGGCTTTTGACTGTATTTTGCCACGCCCATTTTATAAATGACCCTATTACAGCCATCCAAATGCAAAAGTTCAACTTTTTTTTGATAATTATTGATCTAGAGAGTCCAGAGAATTGTCCTAGACTGGTCTGGTTCCGATCGGGCGAAAAACCTAGGACTAGTTCGCAAAAGTAGGTTTTAGACATATTCGTGAATATTTAATGAACGGTTTGATTGACAGCAATGGTTCTTGAGGCAAAGTTGTTCAGCATGAGCAGATCTATCAAATGATATGCATATTGTGTGGATGAGTGTAACACCACGTGATTACAGAGCCATAAAACTCGTTAGCGCCAACTAGTGGCTGATTTCTTTCAAAATTCTTACAGACCTCTAGGGCCATAAGACGAACATGCCCATCGAGTTTCGTTCCGATCGGCCTCCGTTAACCTTGTCTAATCGGTGCTCAAACTTCATTGGCCGATGGCGGCCATGTTTTTTGAGATACGCCAATGTCCTCATAGACATACATGGCACCTTGGACCAAGACACTGCATACCAATTTTCAAGTCAATCGGACTAACGGTCAGGTGGTTATAGCCTGTTTTATGTTTTTTTCATGTTATAGCGCCACCATGTGGCCAATCGCCGCGATTTTTTTACTGTGACCTCAGATTGACCTCTTACACATGTGTACCAAGTTTGGTTAAAATACCTCTTTTACTTCTGGAGTTATAGCCATTTTAGTAAAATAGGCTCCTCCCACAACGTTAATTTTGCACCCCCTAGCAACCATGAATCGAAATTTCAACTTTTTTTCGATAATTATTGATCTTCAGACTCCATAGAACAATTCTGCACTGGTTTGTTTCCGATCGGGCGAAAACCCAGGGACTAGTTCGCAAAAGTAGATTTTCGACAAAATTCAAAATGGCGGAAAATCTATCATGGCGGAAATAAAATCGGAGATATACGTTTTGTTCGTCAGGCGTCCAGCTTTCCAATGATATAAGACACTTGAGTCTATGACTTACGGTCTAGGAGTTATGAGCAGTTTCGCGCTTTTGGTTGCTATAGCGCCACCTATGGGCCAATCGGGGTCATAATTTGATAACCTCTCCTCGATTTTTGTACTACCATATGGCAAAGTTTCAAAGCTCTAGCCCTTACGGTTTGGGCTGCACGATGCGTTTTACGGCAGAATAATAATAATAATAATAATTAAAGCTGCAAGCAGCGTTTATCGGGGTTCAAGCAATTAAGGCCTTTAAGGCCTTTAAGCATAAAAGCATCAAAAGTTATTAAGATTTATTTAGCAAGCATGTAACTACTGACATAATAGATGAAAAAGACCATTTACCATAGGAAATATATGGTTTTAAAGCTTTTAACAGTTATAGCGCCACCTTTGGTCCGATCTCCATAAAATTTGGCATGCTTGTTAATGATGTTATTTCACATATGTTCACCAATTTTTGTGAAGTTCTGAGTTTTTATTTATGATTTATAGGCTTTTTTATTTATTTTGCCCCGCCCATTTTATAAATGACCCTATTACAGCCATCCAAATGCAAAAGTTCAACTTTTTTTGATAATTATTGATCTAGAGAGTCCAGAGAATTGTCCTAGACTGGTTTGGTTCCGATCGGGCGAAAAACCAGGGACTAGTTCGCAAAAGTAGGTTTTTAACATATTCATGAATATTTAATTAACTGTTTGATTGACAGAAATGGTTCTTGAGGCAAAGTTGTTCAGCATGAGCAGATATATCAAATGATATGCTTTTTGTGACGATAAGTGTAACACCACGTGATTACAGAGCCAAAAAACTCGTTAGCGCCAACTAGTGGCCGATTTCTTTCAAAATTCTTACAGACCTCTAGGGCCATGAGTCGAACATGCCCATCGAGTTTCGTTCCGATCGGCCTCCGTTAACCTTGTCTAATAGGTGCTCAACTTCATTGGCCAATGGCGGCCATGTTTTTTGAGATACGCCAATGTCCTCATAGACATACATGGCACCTTGGACCAAGACACTGCATACCAATTTTCAAGTCAATCGGACTAATGGTCAGGTGGTTATAGCCCTTTTCATGTTTTTTTCATGTTATAGCGCCACCTAGTGTTCAATCGTCGCGATTTTTTTACTGTGACCCCAGAATGAACCCATACACATGTGTACCGAGTTTGGTGAAGCTATCTTATTTACTTTTTAAGTTATAGCCATTTTA
Source organism: Scardinius erythrophthalmus (assembly GCF_964197995.2). Lineage (NCBI taxonomy): Eukaryota > Metazoa > Chordata > Actinopteri > Cypriniformes > Leuciscidae > Scardinius > Scardinius erythrophthalmus. The sequence goes on from NC_138221.1 coordinate 43,737,140, forward strand.
GTAAAATAGGCTCCTCCCACAACGATTATTTTGCGCCCCTTAGCGTCCATGAATCGAAATTTCAACATTTTTTCGATAATTATTGATCTTCAGACTCCAGAGAACATTTCTGCACTGGTTTGGCTCCGATCGGGCAAAAAACCAGGGACTAGTTCGCAAAAGTAGATTTTCGACAAAATTCAAAATGGCGGAAAATCTATCATGACGGAAATGAAATCGGAGATATACGTTTTGTTCGTCAGGCGTCCAGCTTTCCAATGATATAAGACACTTGAGTCTGCGACATACGGTCTAGGAGTTATGAGCAGTTTCGCGCTTTTGGTTGCTATAGCGCCACCTATGGGCCAATCGGGGTCATAATCTCTGAACCTCTCCTCGATTTTTGTACTACCATCTGGCAAAGTTTCAATGCTCTAGCCCTTACGGTTTGGGCTGCACGATGCGTTTTACGGCAGAATAATAATAATAATAATAATAATTAAAGCTGCAAGCAGCATTTATCGGGGTTCAAGCAGTTAAGGCCTTTAAGGCATTTAAGCACAAAAGCATCAAAAGTTATTAAGATTTATTTAGCAAGCATGTAACCACTGACATAATAGATGGAAAAGACCATTTACAGCCAATACAGGCAATTTGCCATGGGATATATATGGTTTTAAAGCTTTTTAACAGTTATAGCGCCACCTATGGTCCGATCTCCATAAAATTGTTTACTGTGACCTCAAATTGAACCCATACACATGTGTACTGAGTTTGGTGAAGATATCTCATTTACTTCTTGAGTTATAGCCATTTGAGTAAAATAGGCTCCTCCCACGACGATTTGCCACATTCTAGAATTATTTAATATGATTCTAGCATGATTTACTATCATATACCATGTTCCAGAATGATTTATTAGGATTCTAGCATGATTTACCTTGATACACCTCATTTCAGTATTATTTACTATGATTTACAATGTTTCTAGCATGATTAACCACATTACTAGCAATTATGTGAAGTGTCAGTGCAAATGAGGTGATGAACACTGACAAAATATTATTGTGTTATAATAGTTAGTTATATACGTGATTTTTAGTGTGTGTCCAAGTATGAATGCAAAAGCACATGTAAAATATTTCATTATTAAGTTGAATGGCCAGCAGAGGGCACTAGAAGACCACTTATTGGCTCACTTTCACTTTAAACCAGTTTTCTGCACTAAAGCAAACCAGTTTTTCCATGTTAACTCAATGCATGCTTACACACACACACACACACACATACACACACAGCATAGTTAACCATGATTTACCATGATATACCACGTTCTAGTATTATTTACCAGGAGATAAACGACAATCTAGTATTATTTACTTTGATTTACCATGTTTCTAGCCTGATTTATCACATTACTAGCAATTATTTGAAGTGTCAGTGCAAATAAAGTGATTAACACTGACAAAATATGATTGTGTTATAATAGTTATTGCTATATAAGTGATTTTTAGTGTGTATTCAAGTATAAATGCAAGCACATGTGGAAAAATTTAATTAATAAGTAGAAGGGCCAGCAGAGGGCAGTAGAAGACCACTTATTGGCTCACTTTCACTTTAAACCTCATGATTTTGACCAGTTTTCTGCACTAAAGCAAACCAGTGTTTCCATGTTAACTCAATAATGCATACTTGCTACATATGCTACACACAATAATGCTACACACACACACACACACACACACACACACACACACACACACACACACACACACACACACACAAATGTTTCAGTGATATTGGTGTCACATTCACCTTCATCACATTCACCTTCTGTCTTCATCACATTCACCATCTGTCGTCATCACCTGCACCTGCTCCTCATCACCCTCCTCATCATCACCTGCACCTCATCATCATAACCGTCACCTGTTGTCCTTGTCTTGATCTGTGTATTTAAGTTCCCCTCTCATCCATTATCATTGTCGGTTATTGTTTGTGCACTAGCACTCTGTTATGTTTGTTTTCATGTTGGAAAATAAAACCTTTGTTATATTTGTACCACACACACACACACACACACACACACACACACACACACACACACACACACACACACACACACACACACACACACACACCATCATTTATCATGATTTACCATGGCTGATACCAATACCAATATGAGAAAATGACTATTTTAAACAGCAGGGGGCAGTAAAATACCACTTATTGGCTTAACATGCCATTAAATCATATCATTTTCACCTTTTTAACTGTTATAGAGGCAAATTTTGTCCGATCTGTCTGAAAATTTTCATGCTTGTTCAGGGTGATATTTCACACGTTCTGACTTGTTTTTAAGAAGGTCTGAGCATTGATTAAAGAGATATAGGCTTTCGGGGACACTTGGTAAAGGCCAGATTTTGAAGTGAACCTATTATAGCTATCCAAATGAAGTAGTTCAACTTTTTCTGACAATTATTGATCTAGTGAGTCCAGAGAATTGTATTGCACTAGTTTTGAACATTATGATATGAAAATTATATGATCAGACATGGAAAAGACCATTTACAGCCAATACAGGCAGTTTACCATAGGAAATATATGGTTTTAAAGCTTTTTAACAGTTATAGCGCCAACTATTGTCCAATCTCCATAAAATTTTGCAAGCTTGTTTGTGATGTTATGACACATATGCTCACCAATTTTTGTGAAGTTCTGAGTTTTCATTTAGGATTTATAGGCTTTTGAGTGTATTTTGCCACACCCATTTTATAAATGACCCTATTACAGCCATACAAATACAAAAGTTCAACTTTTTTTTGATAATTATTGATCTAGAGAGTCCATAGAATTGTCCTAGACTGGTCTGGTTCCGATCGGGCGAAAAACCAGGGACTAGTTCGCAAAAGTAGGTTTTTAACATATTCATGAATATTTAATGAACGGTTTGATTGACAGCAATGGTTCTAGAGGCAAAGTTGTTCAGCATGAGCAGATCTATCAAATGATATGCATTTTGTGACAATATATCTAACACCACGTGATTACAGAGCCATAAAACTCGTTAGCGCCAACTAGTGGCCGATTTCTTTCAAAATTCTTACAGACCTCTAGGGCCATGAGTCGAACATGCCCACCGAGTTTCGTTCCGATCGGCCTCCGTTAACCTTGTCTAATAGGTGCTCAACTTCATTGGCCAATGGCGGCCATGTTTTTTGAGATACACCAATGTCCTCATAGACATACATGGCACCTTGGACCAAGACACTGCATACCAATTTTCAAGTCAATCGGACTAACGGTCAGGTGGTTATAGCCTGTTTTATGTTTTTTTCATGTTATAGCGCCACCATGTGGCCAATCGCCACGATTTTTTTACCGTGTCCTCAGATTGACCTCTTACATACGTGTACCAAGTTTGGTGAAAATACCTCATTTACTTCTGGAGTTATAGCCATTTTAGTAAAATAGGCTCCGCCCACAACGTTAATTTTGCGCCCCCTAGCGACCCTGAATCGAAATTTCAACTTTTTTTCGATAATTATTGATCTTCAGTCTCCAGAGAACAATTCTGCACTGGTTTGGTTCCGATCGAGCAAAAAACCAGGGACTAGTTCGCAAAAGTAGATTTTCGACAAAATTCAAAATGGCGGAAAATCTATCATGACGGAAATGAAATCGGAGATATACGTTTTGTTCGTCAGACGACCAGCTTTCCAATGATATAAGACACTTGTGTCTACGACATACGGTCCAGGAGTTATGACCACTTTCGCGCTTTTGGTTGTTATAGCGCCACCTATGGGCCAATCGAGGTCATAATTTGATAACCTCTCCTCGATTTTTGTACTACCATCTGGCAAAGTTTCAAAGCTCTAGCCCTTACGGTTTGGGCTGCACGATGCGTTTTACGGCAGAATAATAATAATAATAATAATAATAAAAATCAGTACAATTACAATAGGGTTTCAGCACTTCGTGCTTGAACCCCTAATAAAAATCAGTACAATTACAATAGGGTTTCAGCACTTCGTGCTTGAACCCCTAATAATTAAAGCTGCAAGCAGCATTTATCGGGGTTCAAGCATTTAAGGCCTTTAGGCACATAAGCATTTAAGACATTAAGATTTATTTAGAAAGCTTTTAACCACTGAAATAATAGATGGAAAAGTCCATTTACAGCCAATACAGGCAATTTACCATAGGAAATATGTGTTTTTTAAAGCTTTTTAACAGTTATAGCACCATCTATAGTCCGATCTCCATGAAATTTTGCATGCTTGTTAATGATGTTATGGCACATAAGCTCACCAATTTTCGTGAAGTTCTGAGTTTTCGTTTAGGATTTATAGGCTTTTGAGTGCATTTTGCCACGCCCATTTTCTTTATGACCCAATATACCCATGCGAAAAATGCAAAAGTTCAACTTTTTTTTGATAATTATTGATCTTGAGAGTCCATAGAATTGTCCTAGACTCGTTTGGTTCTGATCGGGCGAAAAACCTAGGACTAGTTCGCAAAAGTAGGTTTTTAACATAATTACGAATATTTAATGAACGGTTTGATTGACAGCAATGGTTCTTGAGGCAAAGTTGTTCAACAAGAGGAGATCTATCAAATGGTATGCATTTTGTGACAATAAGTGTAACACCACGTGATTACAGAGCCATAAAACTCGTTAGCGCCAACTAGTGGCCGATTTCTTTTAAAATTCTTACAGACCTCTAGGGCCATGAGTCGAACATGCCCACCGAGTTTCGTTCCGATAGGCCTCCGTTAACCTTGTCTAATAGGTGCTCAAACTTCATTGGCCGATGGCGGCCATGTTTTTTGAGATACACCAATGTCCTCATAGACATACATGGCACCTTGGACCAAGACACTGCATACCAATTTTCAAGTCAATCGGACTAACGGTCAGGTGGTTATAGCCTGTTTTATGTTTTTTTCATGTTATAGCGCCACCATGTGACCAATCGCCGCGATTTTTTTACCGTGACCTCATATTGACGTCTTACACATGTGTACCAGGTTTGGTTAAAATACCTCTTTTACTTCTGGAGTTATAGCCATTTTAGTAAAATAGGCTCCTCCCACAACGTTAATTTTGCACCCCCTAGCGACCGTGAATCGAAATTTCAACTTTTTTTTGATAATTATTGATATTCAGACTCCAGAGAACAATTCTGCACTGGTTTGGTTCCGATCGGGCAAAAAACCAGGGACTAGTTCGCAAAAGTAGATTTTCGACAAAATTCAAAATGGCGGAAAATCTATCATGGCGGAAATAAAATCGGAGATATACGTTTTGTTCGTCAGGCGTCCAGCTTTCCAATGATATAAGACACTTGAGTCTATGACTTACGGTCTAGGAGTTATGAGCAGTTTCGCGCTTTTGGTTGCTATAGCGCCACCTATGGGCCAATCGGGGTCATAATTTGATAACCTCTCCTCGATTTTTGTACTACCATATGGCAAAGTTTCAAAGCTCTAGCCCTTACGGTTTGGGCTGCACGATGCGTTTTACGGCAGAATAATAATAATAATAATTAAAGCTGCAAGCAGCATTTATCGGGGTTCAAGCAGTTAAGGCCTTTAAGGCATTTAAGCACAAAAGCATCAAAAGTTATTAAGATTTATTTAGCAAGCATGTAACCACTGACATAATAGATGGAAAAGACCATTTACAGCCAATACAGGCAATTTGCCATGGGATATATATGGTTTTAAAGCTTTTTAACAGTTATAGCGCCACCTATGGTCCGATCTCCATAAAATTGTTTACTGTGACCTCAAATTGAACCCATACACATGTGTACTGAGTTTGGTGAAGATATCTCATTTACTTCTTGAGTTATAGCCATTTGAGTAAAATAGGCTCCTCCCACAACGATTTGCCACATTCTAGAATTATTTAATATGATTCTAGCATGATTTACTATCATATACCATGTTCCAGAATGATTTATTAGGATTCTAGCATGATTTACCTTGATACACCTCATTTCAGTATTATTTACTATGATTTACAATGTTTCTAGCATGATTAACCACATTACTAGCAATTATGTGAAGTGTCAGTGCAAATGAGGTGATGAACACTGACAAAATATTATTGTGTTATAATAGTTAGTTATATACGTGATTTTTAGTGTGTGTCCAAGTATGAATGCAAAAGCACATGTAAAATATTTCATTATTAAGTAGAATGGCCAGCAGAGGGCAGTAGAAGACCACTTATTGGCTCACTTTCACTTTAAACCAGTTTTCTGCACTAAAGCAAACCAGTTTTTTCATGTTAACTCAATGCATGCTTACACACACACACACACACACACACACACACACACACACACACACAAACACACACACACACACACACATACATACACACACACACACACACACACACACACACACACACACACACACACACACATACACACACAGCATAGTTAACCATGATTTACCATGATATACCACGTTCTAGTATTATTTACCAGGAGATAAACGACAATCTAGGATTATTTACTTTGATTTACCATGTTTCTAGCCTGATTTATCACATTACTAGCAATTATTTGAAGTGTCAGTGCAAATAAAGTGGTTAACACTGACAAAATATGATTGTGTTATAATAGTTATTGCTATATAAGTGATTTTTTTAGTGTGTATTCAAGTATGAATGCAAGCACACGTTGAAATATTTTATTAATAAGTAGAATGGCCAGCAGAGGGCAGTAGAAGACCACTTATTGGCTCACTTTCACTTTAAACCAGTTTTCTGCACTAAAGCAAACCAGTTTATCCATGTTAACTCAATGCATGCTTACACACACACACACACACACACACACACACACACACACACACACACACACACACACAGCATAGTTAACCATGATTTACCATGATTTACCACATTACTAGCAATTATTTGAAGTGTCAGTGCAAATAAAGTGATTAACACTGACAAAATATGATTATGTTATAATAGTTATTGCTATATAAGTGATTTTTAGTGTGTATTCAAGTATAAATGCAAGCACATGTGGAAAATTTTAATTAAGTAGAATGGCCAGCAGAGGGCAGTAGAAGACCACTTATTGGCTCACTTTCACTTTAAACCTCATGATTTTGACCAGTTTTCTGCACTAAAGCAAACCAGTGTTTCCATGTTAACTCAATAATGCATACTTGCTACATATGCTACACACAATAATGCTACACACACACACACACACACACACACACACACACACACACACACACACACACACACACACACACACACACACACACACACACACACACACACACAATGTTTCAGTGATATTGGTGTCACATTCACCTTCATCACATTCACCTTCTGTCTTCATCACATTCACCATCTGTCGTCATCACCTGCTCCTCATCACCCTCATCATCATCACCTGCTCCTCATCATCATAACCGTCACCTGTTGTCCTTGTCTTGATCTGTGTATTTAAGTTCCCCTCTCACCCATTATCATTGTCGGTTATTGTTTGTGCACTAGCACTCTGTTATGTTTGTTTTCATGTTGGAAAATAAAACCTTTGTTATATTTGTACCACACACACACACACACACACACACACACACACACACACACACACACACACACACACACACACACACACACACAAATGTTTCAGTGATATTGGTGTCACATTCACCTTCATCACATTCACCTTCTGTCTTCATCACATTCACCATCTGTCGTCATCACCTGCACCTGCTCCTCATCACCCTCCACATCATCACCTGCTCCTCATCATCATAACCGTCACCTGTTGTCCTTGTCTTGATCTGTGTATTTAAGTTCCCCTCTCATCCATTATCATTGTCGGTTATTGTTTGTGCACTAGCACTATGTTTGTTTTCATGTTGGAAAATAAAACCTTTGTTATATTTGTACCACACACACACACACACACACACACACACACACACACACACACACACACACACACACACACACACACACCATCATTTATCATGATTTACCATGGCTGATACCAATACCAATATGAGAAAATGACTATTTTAAACAGCAGGGGGCAGTAAAATACCACTTATTGGCTTAACATGCCATTAATTCATATAATTTTCACCTTTTTAACTGTTATAGAGGCAAATTTTGTCCGATCTGTCTGAAAATTTTCATGCTTGTTCAGGGTGATATTTCACACGTTCTGACTTGTTTTTAAGAAGGTCTGAGTCATTCATTAAAGAGATATAGGCTTTCGGGGACACTTGGTAAAGGCCACATTTTGAAGTGAACCTATTATAGCTATCCAAATGAAGTAGTTCAACTTTTTCTGACAATTATTGATCTAGTGAGTCCAGATAATTGTATTGCACTAGTTTTTAACATTATGATATGAAAATTATATGATCAGAGATGGAAAAGACCATTTACAGCCAATACAGGCAGTTTACCATAGGAAATATATGATTTTAAAGCTTTTTAACAGTTATAGCGCCACCTATCGTCTGATCTCCATAGAATTTTTCATGCTTGTTAATGATGTTATGTCACATATGCTGACCAATTTTTGTGAAGTTCTGAGTTTTCATTTAGGATTTATAGGCTTTTTAATGTATTTTGCCACGCCCATTTTATAAATTACCCTATTACAGCCACCCAAATGCAAAAGTTCAACTTTTTTTGATAATTATTGATCTAGAGAGTCCAGAGAATTGTCCTAGACTGGTCTGGTTCCGATCGGGCGAAAAACCTAGGACTAGTTCGCAAAAGTAGGTTTTAAACATATTCATGAATAATTAATGAACAGTTTGATTGACAGCAATGGTTCTTGAGGCAAAGTTGTTCAGGATGAGGAGATCTATCAAATGATATGCATATTGTGTGGATATTTGTAACACCACGTGATTACAGAGCCGTAAAACTCGTTAGCGCCAACTAGTGGCCGATTTCTTTCAAAATTCTTACAGACCTCTAGGGCCATGAGCCGAACATGCCCATTGAGTTTCGTTCCGGTCGACCTCCGTTAAACTTGTCTAATAGGTGCTCAAACTTCATTGGCCGATGGCGGCCATGGTTTTTGAGATACGCCAATGTCCTCATACATAAACATGGCACCTTGGACCAAGACACTGCATACCAATTTTCAAGTCAATCGGACTAACGGTCAGGTGGTTATAGCCTGTTTTATGTTTTTTTCATGTTATAGCGCCACCATGAGGCCAATCGTCGCGATTTTTTTACTGTGACCCCAGATTGAACTCTTACACATGTGTACCAAGTTTGGTGAAGATACCTCATTTACTTCGGGAGTTATAGCCATTTTAGTAAAATAGGCCCCTCCCACAACATACGTTTTGCCGCACCTTAGCGACCGTGAATCGAAATTTCAACTTTTTTTTTGATAATTATTGATATTCAGACTCCAGAGAACATTTCTGCACTGGTTTGGTTCCAATCGGGCAAAAAACCAGGGACTAGTTCGCAAAAGTAGGTTTTTGACAAAATTCAAAATGGCGGAAAATTTATCATGGCGGAAATGAAATCGGAGATATACGTTTTGTTCGTCAGGCGTCAAGCTTTCCAATGATATAAGACACTTGAGCCTACGACATACGGTCTAGGAGTTATGAGCAGTTTCGCGCTTTTGGTTGTTATAGCGCCACCTATGGGCCAATCGGGGTCATAATCTCTGAACCTTTCCTCGATTTTTGTACTACCATCTGTCAAAGTTTCAAAGTTCCAGCTCTTACGGTTTGGGCTGCACGATGCGTTTTACGGCGGAATAATAATAATAATAATAATAATAATAATTAAAGCTGCAAGCAGCATTTATCGGGGTTCAAGCAGTTAAAGCCTTTTAAGCATTTAAGCACAAAAGCATCAAAAGTTAAGATTTATTTAGCAAGCATGTAACCACGGACATAATAGATGGAAAAGACCATTTACAGCCAATACAGGCAGTTTACCATGGGATATATATGGTTTTAAAGCTTTTTAACAGTTATAGCGCCACCTATGGTCCGATCTCCATAGAATTGTTTACTGTGACCTCAAATTGAACCCATACACATGTGTACTGAGTTTGGTGAAGATATCTCATTTACTTCTTGAGTTATAGCCATTTTAGTAAAATAGGCTCCTCCCACAACAATTTAGCACATTCTAGTATTATTTACTATGATTCTAGCATGATTTGCCATATTCTAGCATAATTTACCATGATATACTACATTCTAGTATGATTTACCATTGTTTACTGTGATTCTAGCATGGATTACCATAGTTTATCATGATTTATCATAGTTTACCATGATTTACCCTGTTCTAGCATAGTTTACCATGATTTACCATGTTCTAGCATGATTTACCATGATATACCACATTCTAACATGATTTACCATAGTTTATTATGATTTATCATGGCTTACCATGATTTACCCTGTTCTAGCATAGTTTACCATGATTTACCATGTTCTAGCATGATGTACCATGATATACTATGTTCTAGAATGATGTACCAGGATTGTAGTATGATTTACCTTGATACACCACATTCTAGTATCATTTATTGATTTACCATGTTTTTAGTGTGATTTAACCATGATTTACCACATTGCTAGCAATTATGTGAAGTATCAGTAAAAATGAAGTGATAAACTCTGACAAAATATGATTGTGCTACAATAGTAATTGTTATATAAGTGATTTTTTAGTGTTTTATTGTTATATAAGTGATTTTTAGTGTCTAATGAATGCAAAAGCATATGTGGGTAGACATTAATAAGTAGAATGGCCAGCAGAGGGCAGTAGAAGACCACATATTGGCTCACTTTCACTTTAAACTTCTTGATTTTCACCATTTTTCTGCACTAAAGCAAAGCAGTTTTTCCATTTTAAATCCATAATGCATGTTAACACACACACACACACACACACACACACAAGACAAATGTTGTTTTTTCAATGCTATTGGGATATGTCATTATGAAAATATATTTGAATGGTCTATAAACATTTCACAAAGTCTTTGTAAGCTATTAATCAGATCATTCAGAATTTATTCAGAAACCTAAGACTACACACACACATTATATTGTAGATACAGACATTTGAAATATATGATGTGATCAAACTGTCAATACTAATAATTTAACAGATGGATTTTTGACTAAATGTAATTGTAAATGTTAAAATAGTGATTTTATAAAGTCTAAATATAAATTATAGAACAATATGACAACATGACTATTTTAAACAGCAGGGGGCAGTAAAATACCACTTCTTGGCTTAATATGTCATTATATTCATATCATTTTCACCTTTTTAACTGTTATAGAGGCAAATTTTGTCAGATCTGTCTGAAAATTTTCATGCATGTTCAGAGTGATATTTCACATGTTCTGACTTGTTTTTAAGAAGGTTTGAACATTCATTAAAGAGATATAGGCTTTCGGGGACACTTGGTAAAGGCCACATTTTGAAGTGAACCTATTATAGCTACCCAAATGAAGTAGTTCAACTTTTTCTGACAATTATTGTTCTAGTGAGTCCAGAGAATTGTATTGCACTAGTTTTTAACATTATGATATGAAAATTATATATTCAGAGATGGAAAAGACCATTTACAGTCAATACAGGCAGTTTACCATAGGAAATATATGGTTTTAAAGATTTTTAACAGTTATAGCGCCACCTATCGTCCGATCTCCATGAAATTTTGCATGCTTGTTAATGATGTTATGTCACATAAGTTCACCAATTTTTGTGAAGTTCTGGGTTTTTATTTAGGATTTATAGGCTTTTTAATGTATTTTTCCATGCCCATTTTATAAATGATCCTATTACAGCCATCCAAATGCAAAAGTTCAACTTTTTTTTGATAATTATTGATCTAGAGAGTCCAGAGAATTGTCCTAGACTGGTCTGGTTCCGATCGGGCAAAAAACCTAGGACTAGTTCGCAAAAGTAGGTTTTAAACATATTCATGAATATTTAATGAACGGTTTGATTGACAGAAATGGTTCTTGAGGCAAAGTTGTTCAGCATGAGCAGATATATCAAATGATATGCTTTTTGTGACGATAAGTGTAACACCACGTGATTACAGAGCCAAAAAACTCGTTAGCGCCAACTAGTGGCCGATTTCTTTCAAAATTCTTACAGACCTCTAGGGCCATGAGTCGAACATGCCCATCGAGTTTCGTTCCGATCGGCCTCCGTTAACCTTGTCTAATAGGTGCTCAACTTCATTGGCCAATGGCGGCCATGTTTTTTGAGATACGCCAATGTCCTCATAGACATACATGGCACCTTGGACCAAGACACTGCATACCAATTTTCCAGTCAATCGGACTAACGGTCAGGTGGTTATAGCCCTTTTCATGTTTTTTTCATGTTATAGCGCCACCTAGTGTTCAATCGTCGCGATTTTTTTACTGTGACCCCAGAATGAACCCATACACATGTGTACCGAGTTTGGTGAAGCTATCTTATTTACTTTTTAAGTTATAGCCATTTTAGTAAAATAGGCTCCTCCCACAACGATTATTTTGCGCCCCCTAGCGTCCATGAATCGAAATTTCAACATTTTTTTCGATAATTATTGATCTTCAGACTCCAGAGAACATTTCTGCACTGGTTTGGCTCCGATCGGGCAAAAAACCAGGGACTAGTTCGCAAAAGTAGATTTTCGACAAAATTCAAAATGGCGGAAAATCTATCATGACGGAAATGAAATCGGAGATATACGTTTTGTTCGTCAGGCGTCCAGCTTTCCAATGATATAAGACACTTGAGTCTGCGACATACGGTCTAGGAGTTATGAGCAGTTTCGCGCTTTTGGTTGCTATAGCGCCACCTATGGGCCAATCGGGGTCATAATCTCTGAACCTCTCCTCGATTTTTGTACTACCATCTGGCAAAGTTTCAATGCTCTAGCCCTTACGGTTTGGGCTGCACGATGCGTTTTACGGCAGAATAATAATAATAATAATAATAATTAAAGCTGCAAGCAGCATTTATCGGGGTTCAAGCATTTAAGGCCTTTAGGCACATAAGCATTTAAGACATTAAGATTTATTTAGAAAGCTTTTAACCACTGAAATAATAGATGGAAAAGTCCATTTACAGCCAATACAGGCAATTTACCATAGGAAATATGTGTTTTTTAAAGCTTTTTAACAGTTATAGCACCATCTATAGTCCGATCTCCATGAAATTTTGCATGCTTGTTAATGATGTTATGGCACATAAGCTCACCAATTTTCGTGAAGTTCTGAGTTTTTGTTTAGGATTTATAGGCTTTTGAGTGCATTTTGCCACGCCCATTTTCTTTATGACCCAATATACCCATGCGAAAAATGCAAAAGTTCAACTTTTTTTTGATAATTATTGATCTTGAGAGTCCATAGAATTGTCCTAGACTCGTTTGGTTCTGATCGGGCGAAAAACCTAGGACTAGTTCGCAAAAGTAGGTTTTTAACATAATTACGAATATTTAATGAACGGTTTGATTGACAGCAATGGTTCTTGAGGCAAAGTTGTTCAACAAGAGGAGATCTATCAAATGGTATGCATTTTGTGACAATAAGTGTAACACCACGTGATTACAGAGCCATAAAACTCGTTCGTAACATGCCCACCGAGTTTCGTTCCGATAGGCCTCCGTTAACCTTGTCTAATAGGTGCTCAAACTTCATTGGCCGATGGCGGCCATGTTTTTTGAGATACACCAATGTCCTCATAGACATACATGGCACCTTGGACCAAGACACTGCATACCAATTTTCAAGTCAATCGGACTAACGGTCAGGTGGTTATAGCCTGTTTTATGTTTTTTTCATGTTATAGCGCCACCATGTGACCAATCGCCGCGATTTTTTTACCGTGACCTCATATTGACGTCTTACACATGTGTACCAGGTTTGGTTAAAATACCTCTTTTACTTCTGGAGTTATAGCCATTTTAGTAAAATAGGCTCCTCCCACAACGTTAATTTTGCACCCCCTAGCGACCGTGAATCGAAATTTCAACTTTTTTTTGATAATTATTGATATTCAGACTCCAGAGAACAATTCTGCACTGGTTTGGTTCCGATCGGGCAAAAAACCAGGGACTAGTTCGCAAAAGTAGATTTTCGACAAAATTCAAAATGGCGGAAAATCTATCATGGCGGAAATAAAATCGGAGATATACGTTTTGTTCGTCAGGCGTCCAGCTTTCCAATGATATAAGACACTTGAGTCTATGACTTACGGTCTAGGAGTTATGAGCAGTTTCGCGCTTTTGGTTGCTATAGCGCCACCTATGGGCCAATCGGGGTCATAATTTGATAACCTCTCCTCGATTTTTGTACTACCATATGGCAAAGTTTCAAAGCTCTAGCCCTTACGGTTTGGGCTGCACGATGCGTTTTACGGCAGAATAATAATAATAATAATAATAATAAAAATCAGCACAATTACAATAGGGTTTCAGCACTTCGTGCTTGAACCCCTAATTAAAGCTGCAAGCAGCATTTATCGGGGTTCAAGCATTTAAGGCCTTTAGGCACATAAGCATTTAAGACATTAAGATTTATTTAGAAAGCTTTTAACCACTGAAATAATAGATGGAAAAGTCCATTTACAGCCAATACAGGCAATTTACCATAGGAAATATGTGTTTTTTAAAGCTTTTTAACAGTTATAGCACCATCTATAGTCCGATCTCCATGAAATTTTGCATGCTTGTTAATGATGTTATGGCACATAAGCTCACCAATTTTCGTGAAGTTCTGAGTTTTTGTTTAGGATTTATAGGCTTTTGAGTGCATTTTGCCACGCCCATTTTCTTTATGACCCAATATACCCATGCGAAAAATGCAAAAGTTCAACTTTTTTTTGATAATTATTGATCTTGAGAGTCCATAGAATTGTCCTAGACTCGTTTGGTTCTGATCGGGCGAAAAACCTAGGACTAGTTCGCAAAAGTAGGTTTTTAACATAATTACGAATATTTAATGAACGGTTTGATTGACAGCAATGGTTCTTGAGGCAAAGTTGTTCAACAAGAGGAGATCTATCAAATGGTATGCATTTTGTGACAATAAGTGTAACACCACGTGATTACAGAGCCATAAAACTCGTTAGCGCCAACTAGTGGCCGATTTCTTTTAAAATTCTTACAGACCTCTAGGGCCATGAGTCGAACATGCCCACCGAGTTTCGTTCCGATAGGCCTCCGTTAACCTTGTCTAATAGGTGCTCAAACTTCATTGGCCGATGGCGGCCATGTTTTTTGAGATACACCAATGTCCTCATAGACATACATGGCACCTTGGACCAAGACACTGCATACCAATTTTCAAGTCAATCGGACTAACGGTCAGGTGGTTATAGCCTGTTTTATGTTTTTTTCATGTTATAGCGCCACCATGTGACCAATCGCCGCGATTTTTTTACCGTGACCTCATATTGACGTCTTACACATGTGTACCAGGTTTGGTTAAAATACCTCTTTTACTTCTGGAGTTATAGCCATTTTAGTAAAATAGGCTCCTCCCACAACGTTAATTTTGCACCCCCTAGCGACCGTGAATCGAAATTTCAACTTTTTTTTGATAATTATTGATATTCAGACTCCAGAGAACAATTCTGCACTGGTTTGGTTCCGATCGGGCAAAAAACCAGGGACTAGTTCGCAAAAGTAGATTTTCGACAAAATTCAAAATGGCGGAAAATCTATCATGGCGGAAATAAAATCGGAGATATACGTTTTGTTCGTCAGGCGTCCAGCTTTCCAATGATATAAGACACTTGAGTCTATGACTTACGGTCTAGGAGTTATGAGCAGTTTCGCGCTTTTGGTTGCTATAGCGCCACCTATGGGCCAATCGGGGTCATAATTTGATAACCTCTCCTCGATTTTTGTACTACCATATGGCAAAGTTTCAAAGCTCTAGCCCTTACGGTTTGGGCTGCACGATGCGTTTTACGGCAGAATAATAATAATAATAATAATAATTAAAGCTGCAAGCAGCATTTATCGGGGTTCAAGCATTTAAGGCCTTTAGGCACATAAGCATTTAAGACATTAAGATTTATTTAGAAAGCTTTTAACCACTGAAATAATAGATGGAAAAGTCCATTTACAGCCAATACAGGCAATTTACCATAGGAAATATGTGTTTTTTAAAGCTTTTTAACAGTTATAGCACCATCTATAGTCCGATCTCCATGAAATTTTGCATGCTTGTTAATGATGTTATGGCACATAAGCTCACCAATTTTCGTGAAGTTCTGAGTTTTTGTTTAGGATTTATAGGCTTTTGAGTGCATTTTGCCACGCCCATTTTCTTTATGACCCAATATACCCATGCGAAAAATGCAAAAGTTCAACTTTTTTTTGATAATTATTGATCTTGAGAGTCCATAGAATTGTCCTAGACTCGTTTGGTTCTGATCGGGCGAAAAACCTAGGACTAGTTCGCAAAAGTAGGTTTTTAACATAATTACGAATATTTAATGAACGGTTTGATTGACAGCAATGGTTCTTGAGGCAAAGTTGTTCAACAAGAGGAGATCTATCAAATGGTATGCATTTTGTGACAATAAGTGTAACACCACGTGATTACAGAGCCATAAAACTCGTTAGCGCCAACTAGTGGCCGATTTCTTTTAAAATTCTTACAGACCTCTAGGGCCATGAGTCGAACATGCCCACCGAGTTTCGTTCCGATAGGCCTCCGTTAACCTTGTCTAATAGGTGCTCAAACTTCATTGGCCGATGGCGGCCATGTTTTTTGAGATACACCAATGTCCTCATAGACATACATGGCACCTTGGACCAAGACACTGCATACCAATTTTCAAGTCAATCGGACTAACGGTCAGGTGGTTATAGCCTGTTTTATGTTTTTTTCATGTTATAGCGCCACCATGTGACCAATCGCCGCGATTTTTTTACCGTGACCTCATATTGACGTCTTACACATGTGTACCAGGTTTGGTTAAAATACCTCTTTTACTTCTGGAGTTATAGCCATTTTAGTAAAATAGGCTCCTCCCACAACGTTAATTTTGCACCCCCTAGCGACCGTGAATCGAAATTTCAACTTTTTTTTTGATAATTATTGATATTCAGACTCCAGAGAACAATTCTGCACTGGTTTGGTTCCGATCGGGCAAAAAACCAGGGACTAGTTCGCAAAAGTAGATTTTCGACAAAATTCAAAATGGCGGAAAATCTATCATGGCGGAAATAAAATCGGAGATATACGTTTTGTTCGTCAGGCGTCCAGCTTTCCAATGATATAAGACACTTGAGTCTATGACTTACGGTCTAGGAGTTATGAGCAGTTTCGCGCTTTTGGTTGCTATAGCGCCACCTATGGGCCAATCGGGGTCATAATTTGATAACCTCTCCTCGATTTTTGTACTACCATATGGCAAAGTTTCAAAGCTCTAGCCCTTACGGTTTGGGCTGCACGATGCGTTTTACGGCAGAATAATAATAATAATAATAATAATAAAAATCAGCACAATTACAATAGGGTTTCAGCACTTCGTGCTTGAACCCCTAATAATAATAAAAATCAGCACAATTACAATAGGGTTTCAGCACTTCGTGCTTGAACCCCTAATAATTAAAGCTGCAAGCAGCATTTATCGGGGTTCAAGCATTTAAGGCCTTTAAGCACATAAGCATTTAAGACATTAAGATTTGTTTAGAAAGCTTTTAACCACTGAAATAATAGATGGAAAAGTCCATTTACAGCCAATACAGGCAAGCTTTTTAACAGTTATAGCGCCACCTATAGTCCGATCTCCATGATATTTTGCATGCTTGTTAATGATGTTGTGGCACATATGCTCACCAATTTTCGTGAAGTTCTGAGTTTTCGTTTAGGATTTATAGGCTTTTGAGTGCATTTTGCCACGCCCATTTTCTTTATGACCCAATTATACCCATGCGAAAAATGCAAAAGTTCAACTTTTTTTCGATAATTATTGATCTAGAGAGTCCAGAGAATTGTCCTAGACTGGTCTGGTTCTGATCGGGCGAAAAACCAGGGACTAGTTCGCAAAAGTAGGTTTTTAACATATTCATGAATATTTAATGAACAGTTTGATTGACAGTGATAGTTCTTGAGGCAAAGTTGTTCAGCATGAGCAGATCTATCAAATGATATGCATTTTGTGATGATAAGTGTAACACCACGTGATTACAGAGCCTTAAAACTCGTTAGCGCCAACTAGTGGCCGATTTCTTTCAAAATTCTTACAGACCTCTAGGGGCTTGAGCCGAACATGCCCATCGAGTTTCGCTCCGATCGGACTTCGTTAACGATGCTCAAACCTCATTGGCCAATGGCAGCCATGTTTTTCGAGATACGCCAATATCCTTTTAGACATACATGGCCCCTTGGGCCAAGACACTGCATACCAAATTTCAAGTCATTCGGAAAAACGGTCAGTTGTCTATATGTTTTTATTTGTTTTATAGCGCCACCATGTGGCCAATCGACGCAATTTTTTTACTGTGACCTCAGATTGACCTCTTACACATTTGTTCCAAGTTTGGTGAAGTTTACTTAATTACTTCTTGAGTTATAGCCATTTTAGTAAAATAGGCTCCTCCCACAACGTTAATTTTGCACCCCCTAGCGACCATTAATCGAAATTTCAACTTTTTTTCGATAATTATTGATCTTCAGACTCCAGAGAACAATTCCGCACTGGTTTGGTTCCGATCGGGCGAAAAACCAGGGACTAGTTCGCAAAAGCAGGTTTTTGACAAAATTCAAAATGGCGAAAAATCTATCATGGCGGAAATGAAATCGGAGATATACGTTTTTTTCTTCAGGAGCTCTGGATTTCAATGATATAAGACACTTGAAGCTACGCCTTACGGTCTGGGAGTTCTGAGCAGTTTTGCGCTTTTGATTGCTATAGCGCCACCTATGGGCCGATTGGGCTGAGTCCGTGTATCTGAGTAGCGAGCAATAGTACTACCATCTGGCAAAGTTTCAAGTCTCTAGGTCTTACGGTTTGGGCTGCACGATGCGTTTTATGGCGGAAAAATAATAATAATTAAAGCTGCAAGCAGCATTTATCGGGGTTCAAGCATTTAAGGCCTTTAAGCACATAAGCATTTAAGACATTAAGTTTTATTTGTAAAGCTTTTAACCACTGAAATAATAGATGGAAAAGACCATTTACAGCCAAAACAGGCAATTTACCATAGGAAATATATGGTTTTCAAAGCTTTTTAACAGTTATAGCGCCACCTATCGTACGATCTTCATGAAATTTTACATGCTTGTTTAGACTGTTATGGTACATATGCTCACCAATTTTTGTGAAGTTCTGAGTTTTCGTTTAGGATTTATAGGCTTTTAAATGCATTTTGCCACGCCCATTTTCATTATGACCCAATATACCCATGCGAAAAATGCTAAAGTTGAACTTTTTTTTGATAATTATTGATCTAGAGAGTCCAGAGAATTACCCTAGACTGGTTTTGTTCCGATCGGGCAAAAAACCTAGGACTAGTTCGCAAAAGTAGGTTTTTAACATAATTGCGAATATTTAATGAACGGTTTGATTGACAGCAATGGTTCTTGAGGCAAAGTTGTTCAGCATGAGCAGATCTATCAAATGATATGCATTTTGTGACAATAAGTGTAACACCACGTGATTACAGAGCCATAAAACTCGTTAGCGCCAACTAGTGGCCGATTTCTTTCAAAATTCTTACAGACCTCTAGGGCCATGAGTTGAACATGCCCATCGAGTATCGTTCCGATCGGCCTCCGTTAACCTTGTCTAATAGGTGCTCAAATTTCATTGGTCGATGGCTGTCATGTTTTTCGAGGTACGCCAATGTCCTCATAGACATACATGGCACCTTGGACCAAGACACTGCATACCAATTTTCAAGTCAATCGGACAAACGGTCACGTGGTCATAGCCCTTTTCATGTTTTTTTCATGTTATAGCGCCACCATGTGATCAATCGTCGAAATTTTTTTACTATGACCCCAAATTGAACTCATACACATGTGTACCAAGTTTGGTGAAGATATCTCATTTCCTTTTCGAGTTATAGCCATTTTAGTAAAATAGGCTCCTCCCACAACATTAATTTATCACCCGCTAGCGACCAGGAATCGAAATTTCGACTTTTTTTCGATAATTATTGATCTTCAGACTCCAAAGAACATTTCTGCACTGGTTTGGTTCCGATCGGGCGAAAAACCAGGGACTAGTTCGCAAAAGTAGGTTTTTGACAAAATTCAAAATGGCGGAAAAATTTGCATACCTGAAATAAAATCGGAGATATACGTTTTGACCTTCAGGCGTCCAGCTTTCCAATGATATAGGACACTTGAGTCTACGACATACGGTCTAGGAGTTATGAGCAGTTTCGCGCTTTTGGTCGCTATAGCGCCACCTATGGGCCAATCTGGGTCATACTTTGATAGGTTCTCCCCAAATTGAGGACTACCATTTGGCCAAGTTTCAAGGTTCCAGCTCTTACGGTTTGGGCTGCACGATGCGTTTTAGGGGAGAATAATAATAATAATAATAATAAAAATCAGTACAATTACAATAGGGTTTCAGCACTTCGTGCTTGAACCCCTAATAATTTATCGGGGTTCAAGCAGTTAAGGCCTTTAAGGCATTTAAGCACAAAAGCATCAAAAGTTATTAAGATTTATTTAGCAAGCATGTAACCACTGACATAATAGATGGAAAAGACCATTTACAGCCAATACAGGCAATTTGCCATGGGATATATATGGTTTTAAAGCTTTTTAACAGTTATAGCGCCACCTATGGTCCGATCTCCATAAAATTGTTTACTGTGACCTCAAATTGAACCCATACACATGTGTACTGAGTTTGGTGAAGATATCTCATTTACTTCTTGAGTTATAGCCATTTGAGTAAAATAGGCTCCTCCCACAACGATTTGCCACATTCTAGAATTATTTAATATGATTCTAGCATGATTTACTATCATATACCATGTTCCAGAATGATTTATTAGGATTCTAGCATGATTTACCTTGATACACCTCATTTCAGTATTATTTACTATGATTTACAATGTTTCTAGCATGATTAACCACATTACTAGCAATTATGTGAAGTGTCAGTGCAAATGAGGTGATGAACACTGACAAAATATTATTGTGTTATAATAGTTAGTTATATACGTGATTTTTAGTGTGTGTCCAAGTATGAATGCAAAAGCACATGTAAAATATTTCATTATTAAGTAGAATGGCCAGCAGAGGGCACTAGAAGACCACTTATTGGCTCACTTTCACTTTAAACCAGTTTTCTGCATTAAAGCAAACCAGTTTTTCCATGTTAACTCAATGCATGCTCACACACACACACACACACACACACACACACACACACACACACACACACACACACACACACAGCATAGTTAACCATGATTTACCATGATATACCACGTTCTAGTATTATTTACCAGGAGATAAACGACAATCTAGTATTATTTACTTTGATTTACCATGTTTCTAGCCTGATTTATCACATTACTAGCAATTATTTGAAGTGTCAGTGCAAATAAAGTGATTAACACTGACAAAATATGATTGTGTTATAATAGTTATTGCTATATAAGTGATTTTTAGTGTGTATTCAAGTATAAATGCAAGCACATGTGGAAAAATTTAATTAATAAGTAGAATGGCCAGCAGAGGGCAGTAGAAGACCACTTATTGGCTCACTTTCACTTTAAACCTCATGATTTTGACCAGTTTTCTGCACTAAAGCAAACCAGTGTTTCCATGTTAACTCAATAATGCATACTTGCTACATATGCTACACACAATAATGCTACACACACACACACACACACACACACACACACACACACAAATGTTTCAGTGATATTGGTGTCACATTCACCTTCATCACATTCACCTTCTGTCTTCATCACATTCACCATCTGTCGTCATCACCTGCACCTGCTCCTCATCACCCTCCTCATCATCACCTGCTCCTCATCATCATAACCGTCACCTGTTGTCCTTGTCTTGATCTGTGTATTTAAGTTCCCCTCTCATCCATTATCATTGTCGGTTATTGTTTGTGCACTAGCACTCTGTTATGTTTGTTTTCATGTTGGAAAATAAAACCTTTGTTATATTTGTACCACACACACACACACACACACACACACACACACCATCATTTATCATGATTTACCATGGCTGATACCAATACCAATATGAGAAAATGACTATTTTAAACAACAGGGGGCAGTAAAATACCACTTATTGGCTTAACATGCCATTAATTCATATCATTTTCACCTTTTTAACTGTTATAGAGGCAAATTTTGTCCGATCTGTCTGAAAATTTTCATGCTTGTTCAGGGTGATATTTCACACGTTCTGACTTGTTTTTAAGAAGGTCTGAGCATTGATTAAAGAGATATAGGCTTTCGGGGACACTTGGTAAAGGCCAGATTTTGAAGTGAACCTATTATAGCTATCCAAATGAAGTAGTTCAACTTTTTCTGACAATTATTGATCTAGTGAGTCCAGAGAATTGTATTGCACTAGTTTTGAACATTATGATATGAAAATTATATGATCAGAGATGGAAAAGACCATTTACAGCCAATCCAGGCAGTTTACCATAGGAAATATATGATTTTAAAGCTTTTTAACAGTTATAGCGCCACCTATCGTCCGATCTCCATAGAATTTTTCATGCTTGTTAATGATGTTATGTCACATATGCTGACCAATTTTTGTGAAGTTCTGAGTTTTTATTTAGGATTTATAGGCTTTTTAATGTATTTTGACACGCCCATTTTATAAATTACCCTATTACAGCCATCCAAATGCAAAAGTTCAACTTTTTTTTGATAATTATTGATCTAGAGAGTCCAGAGAATTGTCCTAGACTGGTCTGGTTCCGATCGGGCAAAAAACCTAGGACTAGTTCGCAAAAGTAGGTTTTTAACATATTAATGAATAATTAATGAACGGTTTGATCGACAGCAATGGTTCTTGAGGCAAAGTTGTTCAGGATGAGGAGATTTATCAAATGATATGCATATTGTGTGGATATTTGTAACACCACGTGATTACAGAGCCGTAAAACTCGTTAGCGCCAACTAGTGGCCGATTTCTTTCAAAATTCTTACAGACCTTTAGGGCCATGAGCCGAACATGCCCATTGAGTTTCGTTCCGATCGGCCTCCGTTAACCTTGTCTAATAGGTGCTCAAACTTCGTTGGCCGATGGCGGCCATGTTTTTTGAGATACGCCAATGTCCTCATACACATACATGGCACCTTGGACCAAGACACTGCATACCAATTTTCAAGTCAATCGGACTAACGGTCAGGTGGTTATAGCCTGTTTTATGTTTTTTTCATTTTATAGCGCCACCATGAGGCCAATCGTCGCGATTTTTTTACTGTGATCCCAGAGTAAGCTCATACACATGTGTACCAAGTTTGGTGAAGATACCTCATTTACATCGGGAGTTATAGCCATTTTAGTAAAATAGGCCCCTCCCACAACGTACGTTTTGGCGCCCCTTAGCGACCGTGAATCGAAATTTCCACTTTTTTTCGATAATTATTGATATTCAGTCTCCAAAGAACATTTCTGCACAAGTTTGGTTCCAATCGGGCAAAAAACCAGGGACTAGTTCGCAAAAGTAGATTTTTGACAAAATTCAAAATGGCGGAAAATCTATCATGGCGGAAATGAAATCGGAGATATACGTTTTGTCCGTCAGGCGTCCAGCTTTCCAATGATATAAGACACTTGAGTCTACGACATACGGTCTAGGAGTTATGAGCAGTTTCGCGCTTTTGGTTGTTATAGCGCCACCTATGGGCCAATCGGGGTCATAATCTCTGAACCTTTCCTCGATTTTTGTACTACCATCTGTCAAAGTTTCAAAGTTCCAGCTCTTACGGTTTGGGCTGCACGATGCGTTTTACGGCGGAATAATAATAATAATAATTAAGGCCTTTAGGCACATAAGCATTTAAGACATTAAGATTTATTTAGAAAGCTTTTAACCACTGAAATAATAGATGGAAAAGTCCATTTACAGCCAATACAGGCAATTTACCATAGGAAATATGTGTTTTTTAAAGCTTTTTAACAGTTATAGCACCATCTATAGTCCGATCTCCATGAAATTTTGCATGCTTGTTAATGATGTTATGGCACATAAGCTCACCAATTTTCGTGAAGTTCTGAGTTTTTGTTTAGGATTTATAGGCTTTTGAGTGCATTTTGCCACGCCCATTTTCTTTATGACCCAATATACCCATGCGAAAAATGCAAAAGTTCAACTTTTTTTTGATAATTATTGATCTTGAGAGTCCATAGAATTGTCCTAGACTCGTTTGGTTCTGATCGGGCGAAAAACCTAGGACTAGTTCGCAAAAGTAGGTTTTTAACATAATTACGAATATTTAATGAACGGTTTGATTGACAGCAATGGTTCTTGAGGCAAAGTTGTTCAACAAGAGGAGATCTATCAAATGGTATGCATTTTGTGACAATAAGTGTAACACCACGTGATTACAGAGCCATAAAACTCGTTAGCGCCAACTAGTGGCCGATTTCTTTTAAAATTCTTACAGACCTCTAGGGCCATGAGTCGAACATGCCCACCGAGTTTCGTTCCGATAGGCCTCCGTTAACCTTGTCTAATAGGTGCTCAAACTTCATTGGCCGATGGCGGCCATGTTTTTTGAGATACACCAATGTCCTCATAGACATACATGGCACCTTGGACCAAGACACTGCATACCAATTTTCAAGTCAATCGGACTAACGGTCAGGTGGTTATAGCCTGTTTTATGTTTTTTTCATGTTATAGCGCCACCATGTGACCAATCGCCGCGATTTTTTTACCGTGACCTCATATTGACGTCTTACACATGTGTACCAGGTTTGGTTAAAATACCTCTTTTACTTCTGGAGTTATAGCCATTTTAGTAAAATAGGCTCCTCCCACAACGTTAATTTTGCACCCCCTAGCGACCGTGAATCGAAATTTCAACTTTTTTTTGATAATTATTGATATTCAGACTCCAGAGAACAATTCTGCACTGGTTTGGTTCCGATCGGGCAAAAAACCAGGGACTAGTTCGCAAAAGTAGATTTTCGACAAAATTCAAAATGGCGGAAAATCTATCATGGCGGAAATAAAATCGGAGATATACGTTTTGTTCGTCAGGCGTCCAGCTTTCCAATGATATAAGACACTTGAGTCTATGACTTACGGTCTAGGAGTTATGAGCAGTTTCGCGCTTTTGGTTGCTATAGCGCCACCTATGGGCCAATCGGGGTCATAATTTGATAACCTCTCCTCGATTTTTGTACTACCATATGGCAAAGTTTCAAAGCTCTAGCCCTTACGGTTTGGGCTGCACGATGCGTTTTACGGCAGAATAATAATAATAATAATAATAATAAAAATCAGCACAATTACAATAGGGTTTCAGCACTTCGTGCTTGAACCCCTAATAATAAAAATCAGCACAATTACAATAGGGTTTCAGCACTTCGTGCTTGAACCCCTAATAAAAATCAGCACAATTACAATAGGGTTTCAGCACTTCGTGCTTGAACCCCTAATAATTAAAGCTGCAAGCAGCATTTAGCGGGGTTCAAGCATTTAGGGTCTTTAAGCACATAAGGCAGTTTAGTGAGTTGTCTGAGTTTTTGTTTAGGATTTACAGGCTT
Organism: Scardinius erythrophthalmus; assembly: GCF_964197995.2. Taxonomy (NCBI): domain Eukaryota; kingdom Metazoa; phylum Chordata; class Actinopteri; order Cypriniformes; family Leuciscidae; genus Scardinius; species Scardinius erythrophthalmus. The sequence continues at coordinate 43,762,892 of NC_138221.1, forward strand.
TTGAGTGTTTTTTGCCATACCCATTTTCTAAATGATCCTGTTATGGCTACCCAATGGGTAAAGTTAAAGTTTTTTATATAATTAATAATAATCTAGAGCTTCCAGAAAATTGTACTGCACTGGTATATTTCCGATCGGGCGAAAAACCTAGGACTAGTTTGCAAAAGTAGGTTTTTAACATAATCGCAAGTATTTAATGAACAAATTGATTGACAGCAGTAGTTCTTGAGGCAAAGTTGTTCAGTATGAGGAGATCTATCAAATGATATGCATCACGTGATTACATAGCCGTAAAACCTGTTAGCGTCAACTAGTGGCTGATTTTTCAAAATTCTTACAGACCTCTAGGGCCACGAGTCGAACATGCCCACCGAGTTTCGTTCTGATCGGCCTCCGTTAAGAGTAAACTAACAGCTTTGAATTAAAATGGTGAGTTTATCCTGTTGTAAACATCAACCATGCCTGTTGACAGTTCTCTTTTGTGGGAAGGGAATGAAAAGTTCTCAAATCCGCAGCACAGCCTCAGACATAACATTTATATCCATGATCTGCCATTTTCACTATTGTCCTTGCTTGCTTCTTCACAATACCTGCAGATCTTCTGATGATTCGGCTGTGCAGGTCCACATTAACACTGCCTGGCCTAGAACATGGACTGGAAAATGCAAATTTGGGGGGTATAAATATTAATGATCCTGACTCCAACGTCACAGTCGGTGTTATGGTGGGATTCACTCATTTTTCAGCGGTCTTTTGCAAACAAGAGATTTACACATGAAGGAGGAAACAATGGTGTTTGAGGCTCACGGTATGTCAGTTCCATGTCCAGAACTCTTATCATTCAACTATGCCAAGATAAATACAGTTTTCAATTGTATGGCACCTTTAAAATAGATGATTAGTAATATAATGCTTACTTGGAGTCTGAAATGGCTTTAACAAAAGAAGAAAAATATTCTTAGATTTCTGTTCATTCTAATCATGTACAAATAAAGTAGCACAATAAGATTACATTTATTTGAATGCATTAGTGAGTGTGTGATTGTGCTGTGTGTGCAGCGTGTCAATACTAAAAGTGAAGGTGTAGTTGATATCTTTGGTGATAATATCTGTAGTAATCATAAAAAAACAATTAAGAAATAAAGAATTAAAATTACAAATAATATTCAATTAAGATATGAGTTACAATAACATGATTTGCAATAGTAATAATATCAATAATATATGCACAATACACACAGATTAGACTATCAGGTCTGTGTTTTACAAAAACATTAGTATTGCAGCCAATGTGAGTCTGTGGGATTTATAAACAGACAAAATATGATTTGAAATGTTATTTTAATGATTTTATTAAGTTTAAACAATATTTCAAATGGAAAAAAAATGAAAAATAATATTTTAGTGAGCAGAATGAACCAATGAGTGTTCTTCTTCTGGTGGTTAAAATGTAAATGAAAACAATAATACTTAAACAATAATACTTAATACACTAACCATGCTTGAACACACACATGCACACACATTTTGTTGTAGATGTAGATATTTAAAATAAAAGATAGGTAACAAAATGATAATTGCAAATCTCCTCTGTATAACACCATTTTCAGATTTCAAATTAATCACTGAGAGGCAGAATTGTTCAAACTGAGAGCTCAGTAAAAATGAAGTGATAAACTTTGACAAAACATGACTGTGTTATAATAGGTGATTTTCATGCAAGTAATTTTATATAGTCCAAAAACTAACGCAAAAGCACAGATGAAAATATTTTATTAAGTAGAATGTCCTGCAGAGGGCAGTAGAAGACCACTAATTGACTCACTTTCATTTGAAAGACTTTTTTTATCCACCAGTAAAACAAAGCAGTTTCTCCATGTTCTTTCCATTAAGCATGCTTACACACACAGACACACACACAAACACAAACACATCCACACACACACACACAAAGACAAATATGTTTTCAATGTTTTTAGGATGTGATATTGTGAAAATATCTTCATCTCCTCATCTTGAACAACTTTGCCTCAAGAATCACTAATGTCAATCAAACCGTTCATAATCATAATAAAAAATAAAATGTATAAAAAATATCATAATAAAAAAAAAAACATCATAATAAAAAAGATTGCTTCTTAAAGCATTTGTTTATTTCCCAATACTGAAGCGAATTAAAAGATCATGCGTAATCCTGCTGCTCCCTCTAGTGGACAACAGTGGTATTATAGCTTACATTTTACAGTTGAAGTGTTTGAATGAATGAATGGGAATTTGTTTTTTTACTTATATCTCAGGAACCAAAAGGCGAAAAATTCTGAAACTCAGAGCATAGATAGTGCTTGAGGAGCCCTGTTGAATGAGACCATCAACGTGTTTTTGGGCGATTGGGGCTGGGAGTTATGATTGTTATAAGGCATATCTGTTCGGGCTATTATCTCTGGAATGCCCAGGGCAAATAACACCACATTTGAATCGAAGCTAGCCAAGGACGCGCCCTTTCCAACGAGCTCTCACACAATGTTCGGGGTGGTCTGGGTCGGGAGTAATGGCCGTTCAAAATCGGGGGTCCCGCGGATTCGCGATGCGCGGGGGGCGCGCTCCCGAGGCCCGCGACGACACGTTTCGATCAAGAGCCCAGAGAGGTCCTCACCATCAAAATTTGAGCGCGCAACGACTTTCCGTTTTCGAGTTATGAATGAATTTGTATTCGGGGGCGTGGCTTAAATGCCGTTACTTTCGTTTCATTTCATTCATTTACTTTCGTCCATTTCCATATCTCAGTGTAACACAATTGTCAATAGTAATACTCAATAGATGAGTTTTGACAAAATGTGATTGTAAATGTTAAAATAATGATTTTATAAAGTCTAAATATGAATTTTATAACAATATTAGGGAGTAGTATGATGAAATGACAGCAGGGGGCAGTAAAATACCACTTATTGGCTTAATATGTCATTATATTCATATAAAATCACCTTTTGAAGAAGTTAAACTTTTTTTCTGATAATTATTGATCTAGAGAGTTCAGAGAATTGTGCTGCACTGGTTTTGAACATTATGATATGAACATTATATGATGATAGAAGACACCATTTACAGCAAATACAGGCAATTTACCATAGGAAATATATGGTTTTAAAGCGTTTTAACAGTTATAGCGCCACCTATGCTCCGATCTCCATAAAAATGTCCATGCTTCTTTAGCATGTTCTGACACATATGCTCATCAATTTTTGTGAAGTTCTGAGTTTTCATTTAGGATTTATAGGCTTTTTAGTGTATTTTGCCACGCCCATTTTCTAAATGACCCTATTACAGCCATCCAAATGCAAAAGTTCAACTTTTTTTCGATAATTATTGATCTAGAGAGTCCAGAGAATTACCCTAGACTGGTCTGGTTCCGATCGGGCGAAAAACCTAGGACTAGTTCGCAAAAGTAGGTTTTTAACATATTCGCGAATAATTAATGAACGGTTTGATTGACAGCAATAGTTCTTGGGGCAAAGTTGTTCAGCATGAGCAGATCTATCAAATGATATGCATTTTGTGACAATAAGTGTAACACCACGTGATTACAGAGCCATTAAACTTGTTAGCGCCAACTAGTGGCCGATTTCTTTCAAAATTCTTACAGACCTCTAGGGGCTTGAGCCGAACATGCCCACTGAGTTTCGTTCTGATTGGCCTCCGTTAACCTTGTCTAATAGGTGCTCAAACTTCATTGGCCGATGGCGGCCATGTTTTTCGAGATACACCAATGTCCTCATAGACATACATGGCACCTTGGACCAAGACACTGCATACCAATTTTCAAGTCAATCGGACAAACGGTCAGGTGGTTATAGCCTGTTTTATGTTTTTTTAATGTTATAGCGCCACCATGTGGCTAATCACCGCTATTTCTTTACTGTGACCTTAAATTGACCTCTTACACATGTGTACCAAGTTTGGTGAAGATAACTCATTTACTTCTGGAGTTATAGCCATTTTAGTAAAACTTGCTCCGCCTCCTTCGAACGTTTTGGCGCCCCTTAGCGACCGTGAATCAAAATTTAAACTTTTTTTTAATAATTATTGATATTCAGACTCCAGAGAACATTTCTGCACTTGTTTGGTTCCGATCGGACAAAAAACCTAGGACTAGTTCGCAAAAGTAGGTTTTGGACAAAATCCAAAATGGCGGAAAATTTGCATACCGGAAAGGAAATCCTTGAGGCCTTTTTTGTTCGGCTTGAGCCATGGATTCCAATGATATAAGACACTTGAGTCTGTGACAAAGGGTTGGTGAGATTTAAGCAAAAATATGCCATTTTTTTGGGTTTTGCACTGTAGCGCCACCTATTGGCCAATCTGGCTCATATTTTGATAACCTCTCCTCGATTTTTGTACTACCATATGGCAAAGTTTCAAGTCTCTAGCACTTACGGTTTGGGCTGCACGATGCGTTTTACGGCAGAAGAAAAATAATAATAATTAAAGCTGCAAGCAGCATTTATCGGGGTTCAAGCAGTTAAAGCCTTTTAAGCATTTAAGCACAAAAGCATCAAAAGTTAAGATTTATTTAGCAAGCATGTAACCACGGACATAATAGATGGAAAAGACCATTTACAGCCAATACAGGCAGTTTACCATGGGATATATATGGTTTTAAAGCTTTTTAACAGTTATAGCGCCACCTATGGTCCGATCTCCATAGAATTGTTTACTGTGACCTCAAATTGAACCCATACACATGTGTACTGAGTTTGGTGAAGATATCTCATTTACTTCTTGAGTTATAGCCATTTTAGTAAAATAGGCTCCTCCCACAACAATTTAGCACATTCTAGTATTATTTACTATGATTCTAGCATGATTTGCCATATTCTAGCATAATTTACCATGATATACTACATTCTAGTATGATTTACCATTGTTTACTGTGATTCTAGCATGGATTACCATAGTTTATCATGATTTATCATAGTTTACCATGATTTACCCTGTTCTAGCATAGTTTACCATGATTTACCATGTTCTAGCATGATTTACCATGATATACCACATTCTAACATGATTTACCATAGTTTATTATGATTTATCATGGCTTACCGTGATTTACCCTGTTCTAGCATAGTTTACCATGATTTACCATGTTCTAGCATGATGTACCATGATATACTATGTTCTAGAATGATGTACCAGGATTGTAGTATGATTTACCTTGATACACCACATTCTAGTATCATTTATTGATTTACCATGTTTTTAGTGTGATTTAACCATGATTTACCACATTGCTAGCAATTATGTGAAGTATCAGTAAAAATGAAGTGATAAACTCTGACAAAATATGATTGTGCTACAATAGTAATTGTTATATAAGTGATTTTTTAGTGTTTTATTGTTATATAAGTGATTTTTAGTGTCTAATGAATGCAAAAGCATATGTGGGTAGACATTAATAAGTAGAATGGCCAGCAGAGGGCAGTAGAAGACCACATATTGGCTCACTTTCACTTTAAACTTCTTGATTTTCACCATTTTTCTGCACTAAAGCAAACCAGTTTTTCCATTTTAAATCCATAATGCATGTTAACACACACACACACACACACACACACACACACAAGACAAATGTTGTTTTTTCAATGCTATTGGGATATGTCATTATGAAAATATATTTGAATGGTCTATAAACATTTCACAAAGTCTTTGTAAGCTATTAATCAGATCATTCAGAATTTATTCAGAAACCTAAGACTACACACACACATTATATTGTAGATACAGACATTTGAAATATATGATGTGATCAAACTGTCAATACTAATAATTTAACAGATGGATTTTTGACTAAATGTAATTGTAAATGTTAAAATAGTGATTTTATAAAGTCTAAATATAAATTATAGAACAATATGACAACATGACTATTTTAAACAGCAGGGGGCAGTAAAATACCACTTCTTGGCTTAATATGTCATTATATTCATATCATTTTCACCTTTTTAACTGTTATAGAGGCAAATTTTGTCAGATCTGTCTGAAAATTTTCATGCATGTTCAGAGTGATATTTCACATGTTCTGACTTGTTTTTAAGAAGGTTTGAACATTCATTAAAGAGATATAGGCTTTCGGGGACACTTGGTAAAGGCCACATTTTGAAGTGAACCTATTATAGCTATCCAAATGAAGTAGTTCAACTTTTTCTGACAATTATTGTTCTAGTGAGTCCAGAGAATTGTATTGCACTAGTTTTTAACATTATGATATGAAAATTATATATTCAGAGATGGAAAAGACCATTTACAGTCAATACAGGCAGTTTACCATAGGAAATATATGGTTTTAAAGATTTTTAACAGTTATAGCTCCACCTATCGTCCGATCTCCATGAAATTTTGCATGCTTGTTAATGATGTTATGTCACATAAGTTCACCAATTTTTGTGAAGTTCTGGGTTTTTATTTAGGATTTATAGGCTTTTTAATGTATTTTTCCATGCCCATTTTATAAATGATCCTATTACAGCCATCCAAATGCAAAAGTTCAACTTTTTTTTGATAATTATTGATCTAGAGAGTCCAGAGAATTGTCCTAGACTGGTCTGGTTCCGATCGGGCAAAAAACCTAGGACTAGTTCGCAAAAGTAGGTTTTAGACATATTCATGAATATTTAATGAACGGTTTGATTGACAGAAATGGTTCTTGAGGCAAAGTTGTTCAGCATGAGCAGATATATCAAATGATATGCTTTTTGTGACGATAAGTGTAACACCACGTGATTACAGAGCCAAAAAACTCGTTAGCGCCAACTAGTGGCCGATTTCTTTCAAAATTCTTACAGACCTCTAGGGCCATGAGTCGAACATGCCCATCGAGTTTCGTTCCGATCGGCCTCCGTTAACCTTGTCTAATAGGTGCTCAACTTCATTGGCCAATGGCGGCCATGTTTTTTGAGATACGCCAATGTCCTCATAGACATACATGGCACCTTGGACCAAGACACTGCATACCAATTTTCAAGTCAATCGGACTAACGGTCAGGTGGTTATAGCCCTTTTCATGTTTTTTTCATGTTATAGCGCCACCTAGTGTTCAATCGTCGCGATTTTTTTACTGTGACCCCAGAATGAACCCATACACATGTGTACCGAGTTTGGTGAAGCTATCTTATTTACTTTTTAAGTTATAGCCATTTTAGTAAAATAGGCTCCTCCCACAACGATTATTTTGCGCCCCCTAGCGTCCATGAATCGAAATTTCAACATTTTTTCGATAATTATTGATCTTCAGACTCCAGAGAACATTTCTGCACTGGTTTGGCTCCGATCGGGCAAAAAACCAGGGACTAGTTCGCAAAAGTAGATTTTCGACAAAATTCAAAATGGCGGAAAATCTATCATGACGGAAATGAAATCGGAGATATACGTTTTGTTCGTCAGGCGTCCAGCTTTCCAATGATATAAGACACTTGAGTCTATGACTTACGGTCTAGGAGTTATGAGCAGTTTCGCGCTTTTGGTTGCTATAGCGCCACCTATGGGCCAATCGGGGTCATAATTTGATAACCTCTCCTCGATTTTTGTACTACCATATGGCAAAGTTTCAAAGCTCTAGCCCTTACGGTTTGGGCTGCACGATGCGTTTTACGGCAGAATAATAATAATAATAATAATAATAATTAAAGCTGCAAGCAGCATTTATCGGGGTTCAAGCATTTAAGGCCTTTAAGCACATAAGCATTTAAGACATTAAGTTTTATTTAGAAAGCTTTTAACCACTGAAATAATAGATGGAAAAGTCCATTTACAGCCAATACAGGCAATTTACCATAGGAAATATATGGTTTTAAAGCCTTTTGACTGTTATAGTGCTATCTTTGGTCCGATCTCCATAAAATTTTGCATGCTTGTTAATGATGTTATGTCACATATGCTCACCAATTTTTGTGAAGTTCTGAGTTTTCATTTAGGGTTTATAGGCTTTTTAGTGCATTTTGCCACGCCCCTTTTATAAATAACCCTATTACAGCCATCCTAATGCAAAAGTTTAACTTTTTTTTTGATAATTATTGATCTAGAGTGTCCAGAGAATTGTCCTAGACTGGTCTGGTTCCGATCGGGCAAAAAACCTAGGACTAGTTCGCAAAAGTAGGTTTTTAACATATTCGTAAATATTTATTGAACGGTTTGATTGACATTAATGGTTCTTGAGGCAAAGTTGTTCAACATGAGGAGGTCTATCAAATGATATGCATTTTGTGACGAAATTTGTTACACCACGTGATTACCGAGCCTTAAAACTCGTTAGCGCCAACTAGTGGCCGATTTCTTTCAAAATTCTTACAGACCTCTAGGGGCTTGAGCCGAACATGCCCACCGAGTTTCGTTCCGATCGCACTTCGTTAACCTTCTTTTAATAGGTGCTCAAAACTCATTGGCCAATGGCGGCCATGTTTTTCGAGATACGCCAATATCCTTTTAGACATACATGGCCCCTTGGGCCAAGACACTGCATACCAAATTTCAAGTCAATCGGACTAACGGGCAGGTGTATATACGTTTTTTTTGTTTTATAGCGCCACCATGTGGCCAATCGACGCAATTTTTTTACTGTGACCTCAAATTGACCTCTTACACACGTTTAGCAAGTTTGGTGAAGTTTACTGAATTACTTCTTGAGTTATAGCCATTTTAGTAAAATAGGCTCCTCCCACAACGTTAATTTTGCACCCCCTAGCGACCGTGAATCGAAATTTCAACTTTTTTTCGATAATTATTGATCTTCAGACTCCACAGAACAATTCTGCACTGGTTTGGTTCCGATCGGGCAAAAAACCAGGGACTAGTTCGCAAAAGTAGGTTTTCGACAAAATTCAAAATGGCGGAAAATCTATCATGGCGGAAATAAAATCGGAGATATACGTTTTGTTCGTCAGGCGACCTGCTTTCCACTGATATAAGACACTTGAGTCTATGACTTACGGTCTAGGAGTTATGAGCAGTTTCGCGCTTTTGGTTGCTATAGCGCCACCTATGGGCCAATCGGGCTCATAATTTGATAACCTCTCCTCGATTTTTGTACTACCATCTGGCAAAGTTTCAAAGCTCCAGCTCTTACGGTTTGGGCTGCACGATGCGTTTTAGCGGAGAAGAAAAATAATAATAATAATTAAAGCTGCAAGCAGCATTTATCGGGGTTCAAGCATTTAAGGCCTTTAAGCACATAAGCATTTAAGACATTAAGTTTTATTTAGAAAGCTTTTAACCACTGAAATAATAGATGGAAAAGTCCATTTACAGCCAATACAGGCAATTTACCATAGGAAATATATGGTTTTAAAGCCTTTTGACTGTTATAGTGCTATCTTTGGTCCGATCTCCATAAAATTTTGCATGCTTGTTAATGATGTTATGTCACATATGCTCACCAATTTTTGTGAAGTTCTGAGTTTTCATTTAGGGTTTATAGGCTTTTTAGTGCATTTTGCCACGCCCCTTTTATAAATAACCCTATTACAGCCATCCTAATGCAAAAGTTTAACTTTTTTTTTGATAATTATTGATCTAGAGTGTCCAGAGAATTGTCCTAGACTGGTCTGGTTCCGATCGGGCAAAAAACCTAGGACTAGTTCGCAAAAGTAGGTTTTTAACATATTCGTAAATATTTATTGAACGGTTTGATTGACATTAATGGTTCTTGAGGCAAAGTTGTTCAACATGAGGAGGTCTATCAAATGATATGCATTTTGTGACGAAATTTGTTACACCACGTGATTACCGAGCCTTAAAACTCGTTAGCGCCAACTAGTGGCCGATTTCTTTCAAAATTCTTACAGACCTCTAGGGGCTTGAGCCGAACATGCCCACCGAGTTTCGTTCCGATCGCACTTCGTTAACCTTCTTTTAATAGGTGCTCAAAACTCATTGGCCAATGGCGGCCATGTTTTTCGAGATACGCCAATATCCTTTTAGACATACATGGCCCCTTGGGCCAAGACACTGCATACCAAATTTCAAGTCAATCGGACTAACGGGCAGGTGTATATACGTTTTTTTTGTTTTATAGCGCCACCATGTGGCCAATCGACGCAATTTTTTTACTGTGACCTCAAATTGACCTCTTACACACGTTTAGCAAGTTTGGTGAAGTTTACTGAATTACTTCTTGAGTTATAGCCATTTTAGTAAAATAGGCTCCTCCCACAACGTTAATTTTGCACCCCCTAGCGACCGTGAATCGAAATTTCAACTTTTTTTCGATAATTATTGATCTTCAGACTCCACAGAACAATTCTGCACTGGTTTGGTTCCGATCGGGCAAAAAACCAGGGACTAGTTCGCAAAAGTAGGTTTTCGACAAAATTCAAAATGGCGGAAAATCTATCATGGCGGAAATAAAATCGGAGATATACGTTTTGTTCGTCAGGCGTCCTGCTTTCCACTGATATAAGACACTTGAGTCTATGACTTACGGTCTAGGAGTTATGAGCAGTTTCGCGCTTTTGGTTGCTATAGCGCCACCTATGGGCCAATCGGGCTCATAATTTGATAACCTCTCCTCGATTTTTGTACTACCATCTGGCAAAGTTTCAAAGCTCCAGCTCTTACGGTTTGGGCTGCACGATGCGTTTTAGCGGAGAAGAAAAATAATAATAATAATAAAAATCAGTACAATTACAATAGGGTTTCAGCACTTCGTGCTTGAACCCCTAATTAAAGCTGCAAGCAGCATTTATCGGGGTTCAAGCATTTAAGGCCTTTAGGCACATAAGCATTTAAGACATTAAGATTTATTTAGAAAGCTTTTAACCACTGAAATAATAGATGGAAAAGTCCATTTACAGCCAATACAGGCAATTTACCATAGGAAATATGTGTTTTTTAAAGCTTTTTAACAGTTATAGCACCATCTATAGTCCGATCTCCATGAAATTTTGCATGCTTGTTAATGATGTTATGGCACATAAGCTCACCAATTTTCGTGAAGTTCTGAGTTTTTGTTTAGGATTTATAGGCTTTTGAGTGCATTTTGCCACGCCCATTTTCTTTATGACCCAATATACCCATGCGAAAAATGCAAAAGTTCAACTTTTTTTTGATAATTATTGATCTTGAGAGTCCATAGAATTGTCCTAGACTCGTTTGGTTCTGATCGGGCGAAAAACCTAGGACTAGTTCGCAAAAGTAGGTTTTTAACATAATTACGAATATTTAATGAACGGTTTGATTGACAGCAATGGTTCTTGAGGCAAAGTTGTTCAACAAGAGGAGATCTATCAAATGGTATGCATTTTGTGACAATAAGTGTAACACCACGTGATTACAGAGCCATAAAACTCGTTAGCGCCAACTAGTGGCCGATTTCTTTTAAAATTCTTACAGACCTCTAGGGCCATGAGTCGAACATGCCCACCGAGTTTCGTTCCGATAGGCCTCCGTTAACCTTGTCTAATAGGTGCTCAAACTTCATTGGCCGATGGCGGCCATGTTTTTTGAGATACACCAATGTCCTCATAGACATACATGGCACCTTGGACCAAGACACTGCATACCAATTTTCAAGTCAATCGGACTAACGGTCAGGTGGTTATAGCCTTTTTTATGTTTTTTTCATGTTATAGCGCCACCATGTGACCAATCGCCGCGATTTTTTTACCGTGACCTCATATTGACGTCTTACACATGTGTACCAGGTTTGGTTAAAATACCTCTTTTACTTCTGGAGTTATAGCCATTTTAGTAAAATAGGCTCCTCCCACAACGTTAATTTTGCACCCCCTAGCGACCGTGAATCGAAATTTCAACTTTTTTTTGATAATTATTGATATTCAGACTCCAGAGAACAATTCTGCACTGGTTTGGTTCCGATCGGGCAAAAAACCAGGGACTAGTTCGCAAAAGTAGATTTTCGACAAAATTCAAAATGGCGGAAAATCTATCATGGCGGAAATAAAATCGGAGATATACGTTTTGTTCGTCAGGCGTCCAGCTTTCCAATGATATAAGACACTTGAGTCTATGACTTACGGTCTAGGAGTTATGAGCAGTTTCGCGCTTTTGGTTGCTATAGCGCCACCTATGGGCCAATCGGGGTCATAATTTGATAACCTCTCCTCGATTTTTGTACTACCATATGGCAAAGTTTCAAAGCTCTAGCCCTTACGGTTTGGGCTGCACGATGCGTTTTACGGCAGAATAATAATAATAATAATAATTAAAGCTGCAAGCAGCATTTATCGGGGTTCAAGCAGTTAAGGCCTTTAAGGCATTTAAGCACAAAAGCATCAAAAGTTATTAAGATTTATTTAGCAAGCATGTAACCACTGACATAATAGATGGAAAAGACCATTTACAGCCAATACAGGCAATTTGCCATGGGATATATATGGTTTTAAAGCTTTTTAACAGTTATAGCGCCACCTATGGTCCGATCTCCATAAAATTGTTTACTGTGACCTCAAATTGAACCCATACACATGTGTACTGAGTTTGGTGAAGATATCTCATTTACTTCTTGAGTTATAGCCATTTGAGTAAAATAGGCTCCTCCCACAACGATTTGCCACATTCTAGAATTATTTAATATGATTCTAGCATGATTTACTATCATATACCATGTTCCAGAATGATTTATTAGGATTCTAGCATGATTTACCTTGATACACCTCATTTCAGTATTATTTACTATGATTTACAATGTTTCTAGCATGATTAACCACATTACTAGCAATTATGTGAAGTGTCAGTGCAAATGAGGTGATGAACACTGACAAAATATTATTGTGTTATAATAGTTAGTTATATACGTGATTTTTAGTGTGTGTCCAAGTATGAATGCAAAAGCACATGTAAAAGCTCCAAAACTCTGGAATAGCCTTCCTGATACTGTTCGTTGCTCAGACTCGCTCTCCCAGTTTAAAACTAGATTAAAGTCGCATCTCTTCAGCCAGGCATTCATATAATATTTTTAATCTTACAGTTCAAATTACAATCCGGCCTCTAGTTAATAAACGCCAGAGGAGAACTGGCCCCCGACTGAGCCTGGGTTCTCCCAAGGTTTTTTTTTTCTCCATTGGGTCACCTGATGGAGTTTTAGGACACTATTAGGTCACTTGATGGAGTTTTTCGGTTCCTTGCCACTGTTGCCTTTGGCTTGCTCAGTTGGGGATATTCTGGGGATATCTAATTTGATTTTATCAATAAATTCCACTAGAAACAAACCTTGTTGTATTATTTTAATTTAATACTGTGAAGCTGCTTTGATACAATCTGTATTGTGAAAAGCGCTATACAAATATACTTGACTTGACTTGACTTGACTTAAAATATTTCATTATTGAGTAGAATGGCCAGCAGAGGGCACTAGAAGACCACTTATTGGCTCACTTTCACTTTAAACCAGTTTTCTGCACTAAAGCAAACCAGTTTATCCATGTTAACTCAATGCATGCTTACACACACACACACACACACACACACACACACACACACACACACACACACACACACACATACACACACAGTTTAGTTAACCATGATTTACCATGATATACCACGTTCTAGTATTATTTACCAGGAGATAAACGACAATCTAGTATTATTTACTTTGATTTACCATGTTTCTAGCCTGATTTATCACATTACTAGCAATTATTTGAAGTGTCAGTGCAAATAAAGTGATTAACACTGACAAAATATGATTGTGTTATAAAAGTTATTGCTATATAAGTGATTTTTTTAGTGTGTATTCAAGTATGAATGCAAGCACATGTTGAAATATTTCATTAATAAGTAGAATGGCCAGCAGAGGGCAGTAGAAGACCACTTATTGGCTCACTTTCACTTTAAACCAGTTTTCTGCACTAAAGCAAACCAGTTTATCCATGTTAACTCAATGCATGCTTACACACACACACACACACACACACACACACACACACACACACACACACACACACACACACACACACACACACAGACACACACACACAGCATAGTTAACCATGATTTACCATGATTTACCACATTACTAGCAATTATTTGAAGTGTCAGTGCAAATAAAGTGATTAACACTGACAAAATATGATTGTGTTATAATAGTTATTGCTATATAAGTGATTTTTAGTGTGTATTCAAGTATAAATGCAAGCACATGTGGAAAAATTTAATTAATAAGTAGAATGGCCAGCAGAGGGCAGTAGAAGACCACTTATTGGCTCACTTTCACTTTAAACCTCATGATTTTGACCAGTTTTCTGCACTAAAGCAAACCAGTGTTTCCATGTTAACTCAATAATGCATACTTGCTACATATGCTACACACAATAATGCTACACACACACACACACACACACACACACACACACACACACACACACACACACACACAAATGTTTTAGTGATATTGGTGTCACATTCACCTTCATCACATTCACCTTCTGTCTTCATCACATTCACTATCTGTCGTCATCACCTGCACCTGCTCCTCATCACCCTCCTCATCATCACCTGCTCCTCATCATCATAACCGTCACCTGTTGTCCTTGTCTTGATCTGTGTATTTAAGTTCCCCTCTCATCCATTATCATTGTCGGTTATTGTTTGTGCACTAGCACTCTGTTATGTTTGTTTTCATGTTGGAAAATAAAACCTTTGTTATATTTTTACCACACACACACACACACACACACACACACACACACACACACACACACACACACACACACCATCATTTATCATGATTTACCATGGCTGATACCAATACCAATATGAGAAAATGACTATTTTAAACAGCGGGGGGCAGTAAAATACCACTTATTGGCTTAACATGCCATTAATTCATATCATTTTCACCTTTTTAACTGTTATAGAGGCAAATTTTGTCCGATCTGTCTGAAAATTTTCATGCTTGTTCAGGGTGATATTTCACACGTTCTGACTTGTTTTTAAGAAGGTCTGAGCATTGATTAAAGAGATATAGGCTTTCGGGGACACTTGGTAAAGGCCAGATTTTGAAGTGAACCTATTATAGCTATCCAAATGAAGTAGTTCAACTTTTTCTGACAATTATTGATCTAGTGAGTCCAGAGAATTGTATTGCACTAGTTTTGAACATTATGATATGAAAATTATATGATCAGAGATGGAAAAGACCATTTACAGCCAATACAGGCAGTTTACCATAGGAAATATATGATTTTAAAGCTTTTTAACAGTTATAGCGCCACCTATCGTCCGATCTCCATAGAATTTTTCATGCTTGTTAATGATGTTATGTCACATATGCTGACCACTTTTTGTGAAGTTCTGAGTTTTTATTTAGGATTTATAGGCTTTTTAATGTATTTTGACACGCCCATTTTATAAATGACCCTATTAGAGCCATCCAAATGCAAAAGTTCAACTTTTTTTTGATAGTTTTTGATCTAGAGAGTCCAGAGAATTGTCCTAGACTGGTCTGGTTCCGATCGGGCGAAAAACCTAGGACTAGTTCGCAAAAGTAGGTTTTTAACATGTTTGCGAATATTTAATGAACGGTTTGATTGACAGCAATGGTTCTTGAGGCAAAGTTGTTCAGGATGAGGAGATCTATCAAATGATATGCATATTGTGTGGATATTTGTAACACCACGTGATTACAGAGCCATAAAACTCGTTAGCGCCAACTAGTGGCCGATTTCTTTCAAAATTCTTACAGACCTCTAGGGCCTTGAGTCGAACATGCCCATCGAGTTTCGTTCCGATCGGCCTCCGTTAACCTTGTCTAATAGGTGCTCAAATTTCATTGGCCGATGGCGGCCATGTTTTTTGAGATACGCCAATGTCCTCATACACATACATGGCACCTTGGACCAAGACACTGCATACCAATTTTCAAGTCAATCGGACTAACGGTCAGGTGGTTATAGCCTGTTTTATGTTTTTTTCATGTTATAGCGCCACCATGTGGCCAATCGCCGCGGTTTTTTTACTGTGACCTCAGATTGACCTCTTACACATGTGTACCAAGTTTGGTGAAGATACCTCATTTACTTCTGGAGTTATAGCCATTTTAGTAAAATAGGCCCTGCCCACGACGTACGTTTTGGCGCCCCTTAGCGTCCGTGAATCGAAATTTCAACTTTTTTTCGATAGTTTTTGATATTCAGACTCAAGAGAACATTTCTGCACTGGATTGGTTCCGATCGGGCGAAAAACCTAGGACTAGTTCGCAAAAGTAGGTTTTTGACAAAATTCAAAATGGCGGAAAATCTATCATGGCGGAAATGAAATCGGAGATATACGTTTTGTTCGTCAGGCGTCCAGCTTTCCAATGATATAAGACACTTGAGTCTACGACATACGGTCTAGTAGTTATGAGCAGTTTTGCGCTTTTGGTTGCTATAGCGCCACCTATGGGCCAATCGGGGTCATACTTTTATAGGTTCTCCCCAAATTGAGGACTACCATTTGGCCAAGTTTCAAGGTTCCAGCTCTTACGGTTTGGTCTGCACGATGCGTTTAAGGGGAAAATAATAATAATAATAATAATAATAATAATAAAAATCAGTACAATTACAATAGGGTTTCAGCACTTCGTGCTTGAACCCCTAATAATTAAAGCTGCAAGCAGCATTTATCGGGGTTCAAGCATTTAAGGCCTTTAGGCACATAAGCATTTAAGACATTAAGATTTATTTAGAAAGCTTTTAACCACTGAAATAATAGATGGAAAAGTCCATTTACAGCCAATACAGGCAATTTACCATAGGAAATATGTGTTTTTTAAAGCTTTTTAACAGTTATAGCACCATCTATAGTCCGATCTCCATGAAATTTTGCATGCTTGTTAATGATGTTATGGCACATAAGCTCACCAATTTTCGTGAAGTTCTGAGTTTTTGTTTAGGATTTATAGGCTTTTGAGTGCATTTTGCCACGCCCATTTTCTTTATGACCCAATATACCCATGCGAAAAATGCAAAAGTTCAACTTTTTTTTGATAATTATTGATCTTGAGAGTCCATAGAATTGTCCTAGACTCGTTTGGTTCTGATCGGGCGAAAAACCTAGGACTAGTTCGCAAAAGTAGGTTTTTAACATAATTACGAATATTTAATGAACAGTTTGATTGACAGCAATGGTTCTTGAGGCAAAGTTGTTCAACAAGAGGAGATCTATCAAATGGTATGCATTTTGTGACAATAAGTGTAACACCACGTGATTACAGAGCCATAAAACTCGTTAGCGCCAACTAGTGGCCGATTTCTTTTAAAATTCTTACAGACCTCTAGGGCCATGAGTCGAACATGCCCACCGAGTTTCGTTCCGATAGGCCTCCGTTAACCTTGTCTAATAGGTGCTCAAACTTCATTGGCCGATGGCGGCCATGTTTTTTGAGATACACCAATGTCCTCATAGACATACATGGCACCTTGGACCAAGACACTGCATACCAATTTTCAAGTCAATCGGACTAACGGTCAGGTGGTTATAGCCTGTTTTATGTTTTTTTCATGTTATAGCGCCACCATGTGACCAATCGCCGCGATTTTTTTACCGTGACCTCATATTGACGTCTTACACATGTGTACCAGGTTTGGTTAAAATACCTCTTTTACTTCTGGAGTTATAGCCATTTTAGTAAAATAGGCTCCTCCCACAACGTTAATTTTGCACCCCCTAGCGACCGTGAATCGAAATTTCAACTTTTTTTTGATAATTATTGATATTCAGACTCCAGAGAACAATTCTGCACTGGTTTGGTTCCGATCGGGCAAAAAACCAGGGACTAGTTCGCAAAAGTAGATTTTCGACAAAATTCAAAATGGTGGAAAATCTATCATGGCGGAAATAAAATCGGAGATATACGTTTTGTTCGTCAGGCGTCCAGCTTTCCAATGATATAAGACACTTGAGTCTATGACTTACGGTCTAGGAGTTATGAGCAGTTTCGCGCTTTTGGTTGCTATAGCGCCACCTATGGGCCAATCGGGGTCATAATTTGATAACCTCTCCTCGATTTTTGTACTACCATATGGCAAAGTTTCAAAGCTCTAGCCCTTACGGTTTGGGCTGCACGATGCGTTTTACGGCAGAATAATAATAATAATAATAATAATAAAAATCAGCACAATTACAATAGGGTTTCAGCACTTCGTGCTTGAACCCCTAAAAATCAGTACAATTACAATAGGGTTTCAGCACTTCGTGCTTGAACCCCTAAAAATCAGCACAATTACAATAGGGTTTCAGCACTTCGTGCTTGAACCCCTAATAAAAATCCTTACAATTACAATAGGGTTTCAGCACTTCGTGCTTGAACCCCTAAAAATCAGCACAATTACAATAGGGTTTCAGCACTTCGTGCTTGAACCCCTAATAATTAAAGCTGCAAGCAGCATTTATCGGGGTTCAAGCAGTTAAAGCCTTTTAAGCATTTAAGCACAAAAGCATCAAAAGTTAAGATTTATTTAGCAAGCATGTAACCACGGACATAATAGATGGAAAAGACCATTTACAGCCAATACAGGCAGTTTACCATGGGATATATATGGTTTTAAAGCTTTTTAACAGTTATAGCGCCACCTATGGTCCGATCTCCATAGAATTGTTTACTGTGACCTCAAATTGAACCCATACACATGTGTACTGAGTTTGGTGAAGATATCTCATTTACTTCTTGAGTTATAGCCATTTTAGTAAAATAGGCTCCTCCCACAACAATTTAGCACATTCTAGTATTATTTACTATGATTCTAGCATGATTTGCCATATTCTAGCATAATTTACCATGATATACTACATTCTAGTATGATTTACCATTGTTTACTGTGATTCTAGCATGGATTACCATAGTTTATCATGATTTATCATAGTTTACCATGATTTACCCTGTTCTAGCATAGTTTACCATGATTTACCATGTTCTAGCATGATTTACCATGATATACCACATTCTAACATGATTTACCATAGTTTATTATGATTTATCATGGCTTACCATGATTTACCCTGTTCTAGCATAGTTTACCATGATTTACCATGTTCTAGCATGATGTACCATGATATACTATGTTCTAGAATGATGTACCAGGATTGTAGTATGATTTACCTTGATACACCACATTCTAGTATCATTTATTGATTTACCATGTTTTTAGTGTGATTTAACCATGATTTACCACATTGCTAGCAATTATGTGAAGTATCAGTAAAAATGAAGTGATAAACTCTGACAAAATATGATTGTGCTACAATAGTAATTGTTATAAGTGATTTTTTAGTGTTTTATTGTTATATAAGTGATTTTTAGTGTCTAATGAATGCAAAAGCATATGTGGGTAGACATTAATAAGTAGAATGGCCAGCAGAGGGCAGTAGAAGACCACATATTGGCTCACTTTCACTTTAAACTTCTTGATTTTCACCATTTTTCTGCACTAAAGCAAACCAGTTTTTCCATTTTAAATCCATAATGCATGTTAACACACACACACACACACACACACACACACACACACAAGACAAATGTTGTTTTTTCAATGCTATTGGGATATGTCATTATGAAAATATATTTGAATGGTCTATAAACATTTCACAAAGTCTTTGTAAGCTATTAATCAGATCATTCAGAATTTATTCAGAAACCTAAGACTACACACACACATTATATTGTAGATACAGACATTTGAAATATATGATGTGATCAAACTGTCAATACTAATAATTTAACAGATGGATTTTTGACTAAATGTAATTGTAAATGTTAAAATAGTGATTTTATAAAGTCTAAATATAAATTATAGAACAATATGACAACATGACTATTTTAAACAGCAGGGGGCAGTAAAATACCACTTCTTGGCTTAATATGTCATTATATTCATATCATTTTCACCTTTTTAACTGTTATAGAGGCAAATTTTGTCAGATCTGTCTGAAAATTTTCATGCATGTTCAGAGTGATATTTCACATGTTCTGACTTGTTTTTAAGAAGGTTTGAACATTCATTAAAGAGATATAGGCTTTCGGGGACACTTGGTAAAGGCCACATTTTGAAGTGAACCTATTATAGCTATCCAAATGAAGTAGTTCAACTTTTTCTGACAATTATTGTTCTAGTGAGTCCAGAGAATTGTATTGCACTAGTTTTTAACATTATGATATGAAAATTATATATTCAGAGATGGAAAAGACCATTTACAGTCAATACAGGCAGTTTACCATAGGAAATATATGGTTTTAAAGATTTTTAACAGTTATAGCGCCACCTATCGTCCGATCTCCATGAAATTTTGCATGCTTGTTAATGATGTTATGTCACATAAGTTCACCAATTTTTGTGAAGTTCTGGGTTTTTATTTAGGATTTATAGGCTTTTTAATGTATTTTTCCATGCCCATTTTATAAATGATCCTATTACAGCCATCCAAATGCAAAAGTTCAACTTTTTTTTGATAATTATTGATCTAGAGAGTCCAGAGAATTGTCCTAGACTGGTCTGGTTCCGATCGGGCAAAAAACCTAGGACTAGTTCGCAAAAGTAGGTTTTAGACATATTCATGAATATTTAATGAACGGTTTGATTGACAGAAATGGTTCTTGAGGCAAAGTTGTTCAGCATGAGCAGATATATCAAATGATATGCTTTTTGTGACGATAAGTGTAACACCACGTGATTACAGAGCCAAAAAACTCGTTAGCGCCAACTAGTGGCCGATTTCTTTCAAAATTCTTACAGACCTCTAGGGCCATGAGTCGAACATGCCCATCGAGTTTCGTTCCGATCGGCCTCCGTTAACCTTGTCTAATAGGTGCTCAACTTCATTGGCCAATGGCGGCCATGTTTTTTGAGATACGCCAATGTCCTCATAGACATACATGGCACCTTGGACCAAGACACTGCATACCAATTTTCAAGTCAATCGGACTAACGGTCAGGTGGTTATAGCCCTTTTCATGTTTTTTTCATGTTATAGCGCCACCTAGTGTTCAATCGTCGCGATTTTTTTACTGTGACCCCAGAATGAACCCATACACATGTGTACCGAGTTTGGTGAAGCTATCTTATTTACTTTTTAAGTTATAGCCATTTTAGTAAAATAGGCTCCTCCCACAACGATTATTTTGCGCCCCCTAGCGTCCATGAATCGAAATTTCAACATTTTTTCGATAATTATTGATCTTCAGACTCCAGAGAACATTTCTGCACTGGTTTGGCTCCAATCGGGCAAAAAACCAGGGACTAGTTCGCAAAAGTAGATTTTCGACAAAATTCAAAATGGCGGAAAATCTATCATGACGGAAATGAAATCGGAGATATACGTTTTGTTCGTCAGGCGTCCAGCTTTCCAATGATATAAGACACTTGAGTCTGCGACATACGGTCTAGGAGTTATGAGCAGTTTCGCGCTTTTGGTTGCTATAGCGCCACCTATGGGCCAATCGGGGTCATAATCTCTGAACCTCTCCTCGATTTTTGTACTACCATCTGGCAAAGTTTCAATGCTCTAGCCCTTACGGTTTGGGCTGCACGATGCGTTTTACGGCAGAAGAATAATAATAATAATTAAAGCTGCAAGCAGCATTTATCGGGGTTCAAGCAGTTAAGGCCTTTAAGGCATTTAAGCACAAAAGCATCAAAAGTTATTAAGATTTATTTAGCAAGCATGTAACCACTGACATAATAGATGGAAAAGACCATTTACAGCCAATACAGGCAATTTGCCATGGGATATATATGGTTTTAAAGCTTTTTAACAGTTATAGCGCCACCTATGCTCCAATCTCCATAGAATTGTTTACTGTGACCTCAAATTGAACCCATACACATGTGTACTGAGTTTGGTGAAGATATCTCATTTACTTCTTGAGTTATAGCCATTTGAGTAAAATAGGCTCCTCCCACAACGATTTGCCAAATTCTAGAATTATTTAATATGATTCTAGCATGATTTACTATCATATACCATGTTCCAGAATGATTTATTAGGATTCTAGCATGATTTACCTTGATACACCTCATTTCAGTATTATTTACTATGATTTACAATGTTTCTAGCATGATTAACCACATTACTAGCAAATATGTGAAGTGTCAGTGCAAATGAGGTGATGAACACTGACAAAATATTATTGTGTTATAATAGTTAGTTATATACGTGATTTTTAGTGTGTGTCCAAGTATGAATGCAAAAGCACATGTAAAATATTTCATTATTAAGTAGAATGGCCAGCAGAGGGCACTAGAAGACCACTTATTGGCTCACTTTCACTTTAAACCAGTTTTCTGCACTAAAGCAAACCAGTTTTTCCATGTTAACTCAATGCATGCTTACACACACACACACACACACACACACACACACACACACACACACACACACACACACACAAACACACACACACACACACACACACACACACACACACACACACACACACACACACACACACATACACACACAGCATAGTTAACCATGATTTACCATGATATACCACGTTCTAGTATTATTTACCAGGAGATAAACGACAATCTAGGATTATTTACTTTGATTTACCATGTTTCTAGCCTGATTTATCACATTACTAGCAATTATTTGAAGTGTCAGTGCAAATAAAGTGGTTAACACTGACAAAATATGATTGTGTTATAATAGTTATTGCTATATAAGTGATTTTTTTAGTGTGTATTCAAGTATGAATGCAAGCACATGTTGAAATATTTCATTAATAAGTAGAATGGCCAGCAGAGGGCAGTAGAAGACCACTTATTGGCTCACTTTCACTTTAAACCAGTTTTCTGCACTAAAGCAAACCAGTTTATCCATGTTAACTCAATGCATGCTTACACACACACACACACACACACACACACACACACACACACACACACACACACACACACACACACACACACACACACACACACACACACACACACACACACACACACACACACACAGCATAGTTAACCATGATTTACCATGATTTACCACATTACTAGCAATTATTTGAAGTGTCAGTGCAAATAAAGTGATTAACACTGACAAAATATGATTATGTTATAATAGTTATTGCTATATAAGTGATTTTTAGTGTGTATTCAAGTATAAATGCAAGCACATGTGGAAAAATTTAATTAAATAGAATGGCCAGCAGAGGGCAGTAGAAGACCACTTATTGGCTCACTTTCACTTTAAACCTCATGATTTTGACCAGTTTTCTGCACTAAAGCAAACCAGTGTTTCCATGTTAACTCAATAATGCATACTTGCTACATATGCTACACACAATAATGCTACACACACACACACACACACACACACACACACACACACACACACAAATGTTTCAGTGATATTGGTGTCACATTCACCTTCATCACATTCACCTTCTGTCTTCATCACATTCACCATCTGTCGTCATCACCTGCACCTGCTCCTCATCACCCTCCTCATCATCACCTGCTCCTCATCATCATAACCGTCACCTGTTGTCCTTGTCTTGATCTGTGTATTTAAGTTCCCCTCTCATCCATTATCATTGTCGGTTATTGTTTGTGCACTAGCACTCTGTTATGTTTGTTTTCATGTTGGAAAATAAAACCTTTGTTATATTTGTACCACACACACACACACACACACACACACACACACACACACACACACACACACACACACACACCATCATTTATCATGATTTACCATGGCTGATACCAATACCAATATGAGAAAATGACTATTTTAAACAGCAGGGGGCAGTAAAATACCACTTATTGGCTTAACATGCCATTAAATCATATCATTTTCACCTTTTTAACTGTTATAGAGGCAAATTTTGTCCGATCTGTCTGAAAATTTTCATGCTTGTTCAGGGTGATATTTCACACGTTCTGACTTGTTTTTAAGAAGGTCTGAGCATTGATTAAAGAGATATAGGCTTTCGGGGACACTTGGTAAAGGCCAGATTTTGAAGTGAACCTATTATAGCTATCCAAATGAAGTAGTTCAACTTTTTCTGACAATTATTGATCTAGTGAGTCCAGAGAATTGTATTGCACTAGTTTTGAACATTATGATATGAAAATTATATGATCAGACATGGAAAAGACCATTTACAGCCAATACAGGCAGTTTACCATAGGAAATATATGGTTTTAAAGCTTTTTAACAGTTATAGCGCCAACTATTGTCCAATCTCCATCACATTTTGCAAGCTTGTTTGTGATGTTATGACACATATGCTCACCAATTTTTGTGAAGTTCTGAGTTTTCATTTAGGATTTATAGGCTTTTGAGTGTATTTTGCCACACCCATTTTATAAATGACCCTATTACAGCCATACAAATACAAAAGTTCAACTTTTTTTGATAATTATTGATCTAGAGAGTCCATAGAATTGTCCTAGACTGGTCTGGTTCCGATCGGGCGAAAAACCAGGGACTAGTTCGCAAAAGTAGGTTTTTAACATATTCATGAATATTTAATGAACGGTTTGATTGACAGCAATGGTTCTAGAGGCAAAGTTGTTCAGCATGAGCAGATCTATCAAATGATATGCATTTTGTGACAATATATCTAACACCACGTGATTACAGAGCCATAAAACTCGTTAGCGCCAACTAGTGGCCGATTTCTTTCAAAATTCTTACAGACCTCTAGGGCCATGAGTCGAACATGCCCACCGAGTTTCGTTCCGATCGGCCTCCGTTAACCTTGTCTAATAGGTGCTCAACTTCATTGGCCAATGGCGGCCATGTTTTTTGAGATACACCAATGTCCTCATAGACATACATGGCACCTTGGACCAAGACACTGCATACCAATTTTCAAGTCAATCGGACTAACGGTCAGGTGGTTATAGCCTGTTTTATGTTTATTTCATTTTATAGCGCCACCATGAGGCCAATCGTCGCGATTTTTTTACCGTGACCTCATATTGACGTCTTACACATGTGTACCAGGTTTGGTTAAAATACCTCTTTTACTTCTGGAGTTATAGCCATTTTAGTAAAATAGGCTCCTCCCACAACGTTAATTTTGCACCCCCTAGCGACCGTGAATCGAAATTTCAACTTTTTTTTTGATAATTATTGATATTCAGACTCCAGAGAACAATTCTGCACTGGTTTGGTTCCGATCGGGCAAAAAACCAGGGACTAGTTCGCAAAAGTAGATTTTCGACAAAATTCAAAATGGCGGAAAATCTATCATGGCGGAAATAAAATCGGAGATATACGTTTTGTTCGTCAGGCGTCCAGCTTTCCAATGATATAAGACACTTGAGTCTATGACTTACGGTCTAGGAGTTATGAGCAGTTTCGCGCTTTTGGTTGCTATAGCGCCACCTATGGGCCAATCGGGGTCATAATTTGATAACCTCTCCTCGATTTTTGTACTACCATATGGCAAAGTTTCAAAGCTCTAGCCCTTACGGTTTGGGCTGCACGATGCGTTTTACGGCAGAATAATAATAATAATAATTAAAGCTGCAAGCAGCATTTATCGGGGTTCAAGCAGTTAAGGCCTTTAAGGCATTTAAGCACAAAAGCATCAAAAGTTATTAAGATTTATTTAGCAAGCATGTAACCACTGACATAATAGATAGAAAAGACCATTTACAGCCAATACAGGCAATTTGCCATGGGATATATATGGTTTTAAAGCTTTTTAACAGTTATAGCGCCACCTATGGTCCGATCTCCATAGAATTGTTTACTGTGACCTCAAATTGAACCCATACACATGTGTACTGAGTTTGGTGAAGATATCTCATTTACTTCTTGAGTTATAGCCATTTGAGTAAAATAGGCTCCTCCCACAACGATTTGCCACATTCTAGAATTATTTAATATGATTCTAGCATGATTTACTATCATATACCATGTTCCAGAATGATTTATTAGGATTCTAGCATGATTTACCTTGATACACCTCATTTCAGTATTATTTACTATGATTTACAATGTTTCTAGCATGATTAACCACATTACTAGCAAATATGTGAAGTGTCAGTGCAAATGAGGTGATGAACACTGACAAAATATTATTGTGTTATAATAGTTAGTTATATACGTGATTTTTAGTGTGTGTCCAAGTATGAATGCAAAAGCACATGTAAAATATTTCATTATTAAGTAGAATGGCCAGCAGAGGGCAGTAGAAGACCACTTATTGGCTCACTTTCACTTTAAACCAGTTTTCTGCACTAAAGCAAACCAGTTTTTCCATGTTAACTCAATGCATGCTTACACACACACACACACACACACACACACACACACACACACACACACACACACACAAACACACACACACACACACACACACACACACACACACACACACACAAACACACACACACACACACACACACATACACACACAGCATAGTTAACCGTGATTTACCATGATATACCACGTTCTAGTATTATTTACCAGGAGATAAACGACAATCTAGTATTATTTACTTTGATTTACCATGTTTCTAGCCTGATTTATCACATTACTAGCAATTATTTGAAGTGTCAGTGCAAATAAAGTGATTAACACTGACAAAATATGATTGTGTTATAATAGTTATTGCTATATAAGTGATTTTTTTTGTGTGTATTCAAGTATGAATGCAAGCACATGTTGAAATATTTCATTAATAAGTAGAATGGCCAGCAGAGGGCAGTAGAAGACCACTTATTGGCTCACTTTCACTTTAAACCAGTTTTCTGCACTAAAGCAAACCAGTTTATCTATGTTAACTCAATGCATGCTTACACACACACACACACACACACACACACACACACACACACACACACACACACACACACACACACACACACACACACACACACAGAGCATAGTTAACCATGATTTACCATGATTTACCACATTACTAGCAATTATTTGAAGTGTCAGTGCAAATAAAGTGATTAACACTGACAAAATATGATTGTGTTATAATAGTTATTGCTATATAAGTGATTTTTAGTGTGTATTCAAGTATAAATGCAAGCACATGTGGAAAAATTTAATTAATAAGTAGAATGGCCAGCAGAGGGCAGTAGAAGACCACTTATTGGCTCACTTTCACTTTAAACCTCATGATTTTGACCAGTTTTCTGCACTAAAGCAAACCAGTGTTTCCATGTTAACTCAATAATGCATAATTGCTACATATGCTACACACAATAATGCTACACACACACACACACACACACACACACACACACACACAAATGTTTCAGTGATATTGGTGTCACATTCACCTTCATCACATTCACCTTCTGTCTTCATCACATTCACCATCTGTCGTCATCACCTGCACCTGCTCCTCATCACCCTCCTCATCATCACCTGCTCCTCATCATCATAACCGTCACCTGTTGTCCTTGTCTTGATCTGTGTATTTAAGTTCCCCTCTCATCCATTATCATTGTCGGTTATTGTTTGTGCACTAGCACTCTGTTATGTTTGTTTTCATGTTGGAAAATAAAACCTTTGTTATATTTGTACCACACACACACACACACACACACACACACACACACACACACACACACACACACACACACACACCATCATTTATCATGATTTACCATGGCTGATACCAATACCAATATGAGAAAATGACTATTTTAAACAGCAGGGGGCAGTAAAATACCACTTATTGGCTTAACATGCCATTAAATCATATCATTTTCACCTTTTTAACTGTTATAGAGGCAAATTTTGTCCGATCTGTCTGAAAATTTTCATGCTTGTTCAGGGTGATATTTCACACGTTCTGACTTGTTTTTAAGAAGGTCTGAGCATTGATTAAAGAGATATAGGCTTTCGGGGACACTTGGTAAAGGCCAGATTTTGAAGTGAACCTATTATAGCTATCCAAATGAAGTAGTTCAACTTTTTCTGACAATTATTGATCTAGTGAGTCCAGAGAATTGTATTGCACTAGTTTTGAACATTATGATATGAAAATTATATGATCAGACATGGAAAAGACCATTTACAGCCAATACAGGCAGTTTACCATAGGAAATATATGGTTTTAAAGCTTTTTAACAGTTATAGCGCCAACTATTGTCCAATCTCCATAAAATTTTGCAAGCTTGTTTGTGATGTTATGACACATATGCTCACCAATTTTTGTGAAGTTCTGAGTTTTCATTTAGGATTTATAGGCTTTTGAGTGTATTTTGCCACACCCATTTTATAAATGACCCTATTACAGCCATACAAATACAAAAGTTCAACTTTTTTTTGATAATTATTGATCTAGAGAGTCCATAGAATTGTCCTAGACTGGTCTGGTTCCGATCGGGCAAAAAACCAGGGACTAGTTCGCAAAAGTAGGTTTTTAACATATTCATGAATATTTAATGAACGGTTTGATTGACAGCAATGGTTCTAGAGGCAAAGTTGTTCAGCATGAGCAGATCTATCAAATGATATGCATTTTGTGACAATATATCTAACACCACGTGATTACAGAGCCATAAAACTCGTTAGCGCCAACTAGTGGCCGATTTCTTTCAAAATTCTTACAGACCTCTAGGGCCATGAGTCGAACATGCCCACCGAGTTTCGTTCCGATCGGCCTCCGTTAACCTTGTCTAATAGGTGCTCAACTTCATTGGCCAATGGCGGCCATGTTTTTTGAGATACACCAATGTCCTCATAGACATACATGGCACCTTGGACCAAGACACTGCATACCAATTTTCAAGTCAATCGGACTAACGGTCAGGTGGTTATAGCCTGTTTTATGTTTTTTTCATGTTATAGCGCCACCATGTGGCCAATCGCCGCGATTTTTTTACCGTGTCCTCAGATTGACCTCTTACATATGTGTACCAAGTTTGTTGAAAATACCTCATTTACTTCTGGAGTTATAGCCATTTTAGTAAAATAGGCTCCGCCCACAACGTTAATTTTGCGCCCCCTAGCGACCCTGAATCGAAATTTCAACTTTTTTTCGATAATTATTGATCTTCAGTCTCCAGAGAACAATTCTGCACTGGTTTGGTTCCGATCGAGCAAAAAACCAGGAACTAGTTCGCAAAAGTAGGTTTTCGACAAAATTCAAAATGGCGGAAAATCTATCATGACGGAAATGAAATCGGAGATATACGTTTTGTTCGTCAGACGACCAGCTTTCCAATGATATAAGACACTTGTGTCTACGACATACGGTCCAGGAGTTATGACCACTTTCGCGCTTTTGGTTGTTATAGCGCCACCTATGGGCCAATCGAGGTCATAATTTGATAACCTCTCCTCGATTTTTGTACTACCATCTGGCAAAGTTTCAAAGCTCTAGCCCTTACGGTTTGGGCTGCACGATGCGTTTTACGGCAGAATAATAATAATAATTAAAGCTGCAAGCAGCATTTATCGGGGTTCAAGCAGTTAAGGCCTTTAAGGCATTTAAGCACAAAAGCATCAAAAGTTATTAAGATTTATTTAGGAAGCATGTAACCACTGACATAATAGATGGAAAAGACCATTTACAGCCAATACAGGCAATTTGCCATGGGATATATATGGTTTTAAAGCTTTTTAACAGTTATAGCGCCACCTATGGTCCGATCTCCATAAAATTGTTTACTGTGACCTCAAATTGAACCCATACACATGTGTACTGAGTTTGGTGAAGATATCTCATTTACTTCTTGAGTTATAGCCATTTGAGTAAAATAGGCTCCTCCCACAACGATTTGCCACATTCTAGAATTATTTAATATGATTCTAGCATGATTTACTATCATATACCATGTTCCAGAATGATTTATTAGGATTCTAGCATGATTTACCTTGATACACCTCATTTCAGTATTATTTACTATGATTTACAATGTTTCTAGCATGATTAACCACATTACTAGCAATTATGTGAAGTGTCAGTGCAAATGAGGTGATGAACACTGACAAAATATTATTGTGTTATAATAGTTAGTTATATACGTGATTTTTGTGTGTGTGTCCAAGTATGAATGCAAAAGCACATGTAAAATATTTCATTATTAAGTAGAATGGCCAGCAGAGGGCACTAGAAGACCACTTATTGGCTCACTTTCACTTTAAACCAGTTTTCTGCACTAAAGCAAACCAGTTTTTCCATGTTAACTCAATGCATGCTTACACACACACACACACACACACACAGCATAGTTAACCATGATTTACCATGATATACCACATTCTAGTATTATTTACCAGGAGATAAACGACAATCTAGTATTATTTACTTTGATTTACCATGTTTCTAGCCTGATTTATCACATTACTAGCAATTATTTGAAGTGTCAGTGCAAATAAAGTGATTAACACTGACAAAATATGATTGTGTTATAATGGTTATTGCTATATAAGTGATTTTTTTAGTGTGTATTCAAGTATGAATGCAAGCACATGTTGAAATATTTCATTAATAAGTAGAATGGCCTGCAGAGGGCAGTAGAAGACCACTTATTGGCTCACTTTCACTTTAAACCAGTTTTCTGCACTAAAGCAAACCAGTTTATCCATGTTAACTCAATGCATGCTTACACACACACACACACACACACACACACACACACACACACACACACACACACACACACACACAGCATAGTTAACCATGATTTACCACATTACTAGCAATTATTTGAAGTGTCAGTGCAAATAAAGTGATTAACACTGACAAAATATGATTGTGTTATAATAGTTATTGCTATATAAGTGATTTTTAGTGTGTATTCAAGTATAAATGCAAGCACATGTGGAAAATTTTAATTAATAAGTAGAATGGCCAGCAGAGGGCAGGAGAAGACCACTTATTGGCTCACTTTCACTTTAAACCTCATGATTTTGACCAGTTTTCTGCACTAAAGCAAACCAGTGTTTCCATGTTAACTCAATAATGCATACTTGCTACATATGCTACACACAATAATGCTACACACACACACACACACACACACACACACACACACACACAAATGTTTCAGTGATATTGGTGTCACATTCACCTTCATCACATTCACCTTCTGTCTTCATCACATTCACCATCTGTCGTCATCACCTGCACCTGCTCCTCATCACCCTCCTCATCATCACCTGCTCCTCATCATCATAACCGTCACCTGTTGTCCTTGTCTTGATCTGTGTATTTAAGTTCCCCTCTCATCCATTATCATTGTCGGTTATTGTTTGTGCACTAGCACTCTGTTATGTTTGTTTTCATGTTGGAAAATAAAACCTTTGTTATATTTGTACCACACACACACACACACACACACACACACACACACACACACACACACACACACACACACACACACACACACACACACACACACACACACACACACACACCATCATTTATCATGATTTACCATGGCTGATACCAATACCAATATGAGAAAATGACTATTTTAAACAGCAGGGGGCAGTAAAATACCACTTATTGGCTTAACATGCCATTAATTCATATCATTTTCACCTTTTTAACTGTTATAGAGGCAAATTTTGTCCGATCTGTCTGAAAATTTTCATGCTTGTTCAGGGTGATATTTCACACGTTCTGACTTGTTTTTAAGAAGGTCTGAGCATTGATTAAAGAGATATAGGCTTTCGGGGACACTTGGTAAAGGCCAGATTTTGAAGTGAACCTATTATAGCTATCCAAATGAAGTAGTTCAACTTTCTGACAATTATTGATCTAGTGAGTCCAGAGAATTGTATTGCACTAGTTTTTTAACATTATGATATGAAAATTATATGATCAGAGATGGAAAATACCATTTACAGCCAATACAGGCAGTTTACCATAGGAAATATATGATTTTAAAGCTTTTTAACAGTTATAGCGCCACCTATCGTCCGATCTCCATAGAATTTTTCATGCTTGTTAATGATGTTATGTCACATATGCTGACCAATTTTTGTGAAGTTCTGAGTTTTTATTTAGGATTTATAGGCTTTTTAATGTATTTTGACACGCCCATTTTATAAATTACCCTATTACAGCCATCCAAATGCAAAAGTACAACTTTTTTTTGATAATTATTGATCTAGAGAGTCCAGAGAATTGTCCTAGACTGGTCTGGTTCCGATCGGGCAAAAAACCTAGGACTAGTTCGCAAAAGTAGGTTTTTAACATATTCATGAATATTTAATGAACTGTTTGATTGACAGCAATGGTTCTAGAGGCAAAGTTGTTCAGCATGAGCAGATCTATCATATGATATGCATTTTGTGACGATAAGTGTAACACCACGTGATTACAGAGCCATAAAACTCGTTAGCGCCAACTAGTGGCCGATTTCTTTCAAAATTCTTACAGACCTCTAGGGGCTTGAGCCGAACATGCCCACTGAGTTTTGTTCCGATCGGCCTCCGTTAACCTTGTCTAATAGGTGCTCAAACTTCATTGGCCGATAGCGGCCATGTTTTTTGAGATAAACCAATGTCCTCATAGACATACATGGCACCTTGGACCAAGACACTGCATACCAATTTTCAAGTCAATCGGACTAACGGTCAGGTGGTTATAGCCTGTTTTATGTTTTTTTCATATTATAGCGCCACCATGAGGCCAATCACCGCGATTTTTTTACTGTGACCTCAACTTGAGCTCATACATATGTGTACCGAGTTTGGTGAAAATATCTCATTTCGTTCACGAGTTATAGCCATTTTTGTATAATTAGCTCCGCCTCCTGCGAACGTTTTGATGCCCCTTAGCAACCGTGGATCGAAATTTTAACTTTTTTTCGATAATTATTGATATTCAGACTCCTGTGAATATTTCTGCACTGGTTTGGTTCCGATCGGGCGAAAAACCAGGGACTAATTCGCAAAAGTAGGTTTTGGACAAAATCCAAAATGGCGGAAAAATTTGCATACCGGAAATGAAATCCTTGAGGCCTTTTTTGTTCGGCTTGACCCAAGGATTCCAAAGATATAAGACACTTGAGTCTGTGACAAAGGGTTGATGAGATTTAAGCAAAAATATGCAATTTTTTTGTTTTTTGCACTGTAGCGCCACCTATTGGCCAATCTAGCTCATATTCTCTGAACCTCTCCTCGATTTTTGTACTACCTTCTGGCCAAGTTTCAAGTCTCTAGCACTTACGGTTTAGGCTGCACGATGCGTTTTACGGCGGAATAATAATAATAATAACAAGCAGCATTTATCGGGGTTCAAGCAGTTAAGGCCTTTAAGGCATTTAAGCACAAAAGCATCAAAAGTTATTAAGATTTATTTAGCAAGCATGTAACCACTGACATAATAGATGGAAAAGACCATTTACAGCCAATACAGGCAATTTGCCATGGGATATATATGGTTTTAAAGCTTTTTAACAGTTATAGCGCCACCTATGGTCCGATCTCCATAAAATTGTTTACTGTGACCTCAAATTGAACCCATACACATGTGTACTGAGTTTGGTGAAGATATCTCATTTACTTCTTGAGTTATAGCCATTTGAGTAAAATAGGCTCCTCCCACAACGATTTGCCACATTCTAGAATTATTTAATATGATTCTAGCATGATTTACTATCATATACCATGTTCCAGAATGATTTATTAGGATTCTAGCATGATTTACCTTGATACACCTCATTTCAGTATTATTTACTATGATTTACAATGTTTCTAGCATGATTAACCACATTACTAGCAATTATGTGAAGTGTCAGTGCAAATGAGGTGATGAACACTGACAAAATATTATTGTGTTATAATAGTTAGTTATATACGTGATTTTTTTGTGTGTGTCCAAGTATGAATGCAAAAGCACATGTAAAATATTTCATTATTAAGTAGAATGGCCAGCAGAGGGCACTAGAAGACCACTTATTGGCTCACTTTCACTTTAAACCAGTTTTCTGCACTAAAGCAAACCAGTTTTTCCATGTTAACTCAATGCATGCTTACACACACACACACACACACACACACACACACACACACACACACACACACACACACACACACACACACACACACACACACACACACACACACAGCATAGTTAACCATGATTTACCATGATATACCACGTTCTAGTATTATTTACCAGGAGATAAACGACAATCTAGTATTATTTACTTTGATTTACCATGTTTCTAGCCTGATTTATCACATTACTAGCAATTATTTGAAGTGTCAGTGCAAATAAAGTGATTAACACTGACAAAATATGATTGTGTTATAATAGTTATTGCTAAATAAGTGATTTTTTTAGTGTGTATTCAAGTATGAATGCAAGCACATGTTGAAATATTTCATTAATAAGTAGAATGGCCTGCAGAGGGCAGTAGAAGACCACTTATTGGCTCACTTTCACTTTAAACCAGTTTTCTGCACTAAAGCAAACCAGTTTATCCATGTTAACTCAATGCATGCTTACACACACACACACACACACACACACACACACACACACACACACACAGCATAGTTAACCATGATTTACCACATTACTAGCAATTATTTGAAGTGTCAGTGCAAATAAAGTGATTAACACTGACAAAATATGATTGTGTTATAATAGTTATTGCTATATAAGTGATTTTTAGTGTGTATTCAAGTATAAATGCAAGCACATGTGGAAAAATTTAATTAATAAGTAGAATGGCCAGCAGAGGGCAGTAGAAGACCACTTATTGGCTCACTTTCACTTTAAACCTCATGATTTTGACCAGTTTTCTGCACTAAAGCAAACCAGTGTTTCCATGTTAACTCAATAATGCATACTTGCTACATATGCTACACACAATAATGCTACACACACACACACACACACACACACACACACACACACACACACACACACACAAAAATGTTTCAGTGATATTGGTGTCACATTCACCTTCATCACATTCATCTTCTGTCTTCATCACATTCACCATCTGTCGTCATCACCTGCACCTGCTCCTCATCACCCTCCTCATCATCACCTGCTCCTCATCATCATAACCGTCACCTGTTGTCCTTGTCTTGATCTGTGTATTTAAGTTCCCCTCTCATCCATTATCATTGTCGGTTATTGTTTGTGCACTAGCACTCTGTTATGTTTGTTTTCATGTTGGAAAATAAAACCTTTGTTATATTTGTACCACACACACACACACACACACACACACACACACACACACACACACACACACACACACACACACACACCATCATTTATCATGATTTACCATGGCTGATACCAATACCAATATGAGAAAATGACTATTTTAAACAGCAGGGGGCAGTAAAATACCACTTATTGGCTTAACATGCCATTAATTCATATCATTTTCACCTTTTTAACTGTTATAGAGGCAAATTTTGTCCGATCTGTCTGAAAATTTTCATGCTTGTTCAGGGTGATATTTCACACGTTCTGACTTGTTTTTAAGAAGGTCTGAGCATTGATTAAAGAGATATAGGCTTTCGGGGACACTTGGTAAAGGCCAGATTTTGAAGTGAACCTATTATAGCTATCCAAATGAAGTAGTTCAACTTTTTCTGACAATTATTGATCTAGTGAGTCCAGAGAATTGTATTGCACTAGTTTTGAACATTATGATATGAAAATTATATGATCAGAGATGGAAAAGACCATTTACAGCCAATACAGGCAGTTTACCATAGGAAATATATGATTTAAAGCTTTTTAACAGTTATAGCGCCACCTATCGTCCGATCTCCATAGAATTTTTCATGCTTGTTAATGATGTTATGTCACATATGCTGACCAATTTTTGTGAAGTTCGGAGTTTTTATTTAGGATTTATAGGCTTTTTAATGTATTTTGACACGCCCATTTTATAAATTACCCTATTACAGCCATCCAAATGCAAAAGTTCAAATTTTTTTTGATAATTATTGATCTAGAGAGTCCAGAGAATTGTCCTAGACTGGTCTGGTTCCGATCGGGCAAAAAACCTAGGACTAGTTTGCAAAAGTAGGTTTTTAACATATTAATGAATAATTAATGAACAGTTTGATTGACAGCAATGGTTCTTGAGGCAAAGTTGTTCAGGATGAGGAGATCTATCAAATGATATGCATATTGTGTGGATATTTGTAACACCACGTGATTACAGAGCCGTAAAACTCGTTAGCGCCAACTAGTGGCCGATTTCTTTCAAAATTCTTACAGACCTTTAGGGCCATGAGCCGAACATGCCCATTGAGTTTCGTTCCGATCGGCCTCCGTTAACCTTGTCTAATAGGTGCTCAAACTTCGTTGGCCGATGGCGGCCATGTTTTTTGAGATACGCCAATGTCCTCATACACATACATGGCACCTTGGACCAAGACACTGCATACCAATTTTCAAGTCAATCGGACTAACGGTCAGGTGGTTATAGCCTGTTTTATGTTTTTTTCATTGTATAGCGCCACCATGAGGCCAATCGTCGCGATTTTTTTACTGTGACCCCAGAGTAAGCTCATACACAAGTGTACCAAGTTTGGTGAAGATACCTCATTTACATCGGGAGTTATAGCCATTTTAGTAAAATAGGCCCCTCCCACAATGTACGTTTTGGCGCCCCTTAGCGACCGTGAATCGAAATTTCCACTTTTTTTCGATAATTATTGATATTCAGTCTCCAGAGAACATTTCTCCACTAGTTTGGTTCCAATCGGGCAAAAAACCAGGGACTAGTTCGCAAAAGTAGATTTTTGACCAAATTCAAAATGGCGGAAAATCTATCATGGCGGAAATGAAATCGGAGATATACGTTTTGTTCGTCAGGCGTCCAGCTTTCCAATGATATAAGACACTTGAGTCTACGACATACGGTCTAGGAGTTATGAGCAGTTTCGCGCTTTTGGTTGTTATAGCGCCACCTATGGGCCAATCGGGGTCATAATCTCTGAACCTTTCCTCGATTTTTGTACTACCATCTGTCAAAGTTTCAAAGTTCCAGCTCTTACGGTTTGGGCTGCACGATGCGTTTTACGGCGGAATAATAATAATAATAATAATAAAAATCAGCACAATTACAATAGGGTTTCAGCACTTCGTGCTTGAACCCCTAATAATAATAATTAAAGCTGCAAGCAGCATTTATCGGGGTTCAAGCAGTTAAGGCCTTTAAGGCATTTAAGCACAAAAGCATCAAAAGTTATTAAGATTTATTTAGCAAGCATGTAACCACTGACATAATAGATGGAAAAGACCATTTACAGCCAATACAGGCAATTTGCCATGGGATATATATGGTTTTAAAGCTTTTTAACAGTTATAGCGCCACCTATGGTCCGATCTCCATAAAATTGTTTACTGTGACCTCAAATTGAACCCATACACATGTGTACTGAGTTTGGTGAAGATATCTCATTTACTTCTTGAGTTATAGCCATTTGAGTAAAATAGGCTCCTCCCACAACGATTTGCCACATTCTAGAATTATTTAATATGATTCTAGCATGATTTACTATCATATACCATGTTCCAGAATGATTTATTAGGATTCTAGCATGATTTACCTTGATACACCTCATTTCAGTATTATTTACTATGATTTACAATGTTTCTAGCATGATTAACCACATTACTAGCAATTATGTGAAGTGTCAGTGCAAATGAGGTGATGAACACTGACAAAATATTATTGTGTTATAATAGTTAGTTATATACGTGATTTTTAGTGTGTGTCCAAGTATGAATGCAAAAGCACATGTAAAAGCTCCAAAACTCTGGAATAGCCTTCCTGATACTGTTCGTTGCTCAGACTCGCTCTCCCAGTTTAAAACTAGATTAAAGTCGCATCTCTTCAGCCAGGCATTCATATAATATTTTTAATCTTACAGTTCAAATTACAATCCGGCCTCTAGTTAATAAACGCCAGAGGAGAACTGGCCCCCGACTGAGCCTGGGTTCTCCCAAGGTTTTTTTTTTCTCCATTGGGTCACCTGATGGAGTTTTAGGACACTATTAGGTCACTTGATGGAGTTTTTCGGTTCCTTGCCACTGTTGCCTTTGGCTTGCTCAGTTGGGGATATTCTGGGGATATCTAATTTGATTTTATCAATAAATTCCACTAGAAACAAACCTTGTTGTATTATTTTAATTTAATACTGTGAAGCTGCTTTGATACAATCTGTATTGTGAAAAGCGCTATACAAATATACTTGACTTGACTTGACTTAAAATATTTCATTATTGAGTAGAATGGCCAGCAGAGGGCACTAGAAGACCACTTATTGGCTCACTTTCACTTTAAACCAGTTTTCTGCACTAAAGCAAACCAGTTTTTCCATGTTAACTCAATGCATGCTTACACACACACACACACACACACACACACACACACACACACACACACACACACACACACACACATACACACACAGTTTAGTTAACCATGATTTACCATGATATACCACGTTCTAGTATTATTTACCAGGAGATAAACGACAATCTAGTATTATTTACTTTGATTTACCATGTTTCTAGCCTGATTTATCACATTACTAGCAATTATTTGAAGTGTCAGTGCAAATAAAGTGATTAACACTGACAAAATATGATTGTGTTATAAAAGTTATTGCTATATAAGTGATTTTTTTAGTGTGTATTCAAGTATGAATGCAAGCACATGTTGAAATATTTCATTAATAAGTAGAATGGCCAGCAGAGGGCAGTAGAAGACCACTTATTGGCTCACTTTCACTTTAAACCAGTTTTCTGCACTAAAGCAAACCAGTTTATCCATGTTAACTCAATGCATGCTTACACACACACACACACACACACACACACACACACACACACAGCATAGTTAACCATGATTTACCATGATTTACCACATTACTAGCAATTATTTGAAGTGTCAGTGCAAATAAAGTGATTAACACTGACAAAATATGATTGTGTTATAATAGTTATTGCTATATAAGTGATTTTTAGTGTGTATTCAAGTATAAATGCAAGCACATGTGGAAAAAATTAATTAATAAGTAGAATGGCCAGCAGAGGGCAGTAGAAGACCACTTATTGGCTCACTTTCACTTTAAACCTCATGATTTTGACCAGTTTTCTGCACTAAAGCAAACCAGTGTTTCCATGTTAACTCAATAATGCATACTTGCTACATATGCTACACACAATAATGCTACACACACACACACACACACACACACACACAAATGTTTTAGTGATATTGGTGTCACATTCACCTTCATCACATTCACCTTCTGTCTTCATCACATTCACTATCTGTCGTCATCACCTGCACCTGCTCCTCATCACCCTCCTCATCATCACCTGCTCCTCATCATCATAACCGTCACCTGTTGTCCTTGTCTTGATCTGTGTATTTAAGTTCCCCTCTCATCCATTATCATTGTCGGTTATTGTTTGTGCACTAGCACTCTGTTATGTTTGTTTTCATGTTGGAAAATAAAACCTTTGTTATATTTGTACCACACACACACACACACACACACACACACACACACACACACACACACACACACACACACACACACACACACACACACACACACACACACACACACACCATCATTTATCATGATTTACCATGGCTGATACCAATACCAATATGAGAAAATTACTATTTTAAACAGCGGGGGGCAGTAAAATACCACTTATTGGCTTAACATGCCATTAATTCATATCATTTTCACCTTTTTAACTGTTATAGAAGCAAATTTTGTCCGATCTGTCTGAAAATTTTCATGCTTGTTCAGGGTGATATTTCACACGTTCTGACTTGTTTTTAAGAAGGTCTGAGCATTGATTAAAGAGATATAGGCTTTCGGGGACACTTGGTAAAGGCCAGATTTTGAAGTGAACCTATTATAGCTATCCAAATGAAGTAGTTCAACTTTTTCTGACAATTATTGATCTAGTGAGTCCAGAGAATTGTATTGCACTAGTTTTGAACATTATGATATGAAAATTATATGATCAGAGATGGAAAAGACCATTTACAGCCAATACAGGCAGTTTACCATAGGAAATATATGATTTTAAAGCTTTTTAACAGTTATAGCGCCACCTATCGTACGATCTCCATAGAATTTTTCATGCTTGTTAATGATGTTATGTCACATATGCTGACCACTTTTTGTGAAGTTCTGAGTTTTTATTTAGGATTTATAGGCTTTTTAATGTATTTTGACACGCCCATTTTATAAATGACCCTATTAGAGCCATCCAAATGCAAAAGTTCAACTTTTTTTTTGATAGTTTTTGATCTAGAGAGTCCAGAGAATTGTCCTAGACTGGTCTGGTTCCGATCGGGCGAAAAACCTAGGACTAGTTCGCAAAAGTAGGTTTTTAACATGTTTGCGAATATTTAATGAACGGTTTGATTGACAGCAATGGTTCTTGAGGCAAAGTTGTTCAGGATGAGGAGATCTATCAAATGATATGCATATTGTGTGGATATTTGTAACACCACGTGATTACAGAGCCATAAAACTCGTTAGCGCCAACTAGTGGCCGATTTCTTTCAAAATTCTTACAGACCTCTAGGGCCTTGAGTCGAACATGCCCATCGAGTTTCGTTCCGATCGGCCTCCGTTAACCTTGTCTAATAGGTGCTCAAATTTCATTGGCCGATGGCGGCCATGTTTTTTGAGATACGCCAATGTCCTCATACACATACATGGCACCTTGGACCAAGACACTGCAAACCAATTTTCAAGTCAATCGGACTAACGGTCAGGTGGTTATAGCCTGTTTTATGTTTTTTTCATGTTATAGCGCCACCATGTGGCCAATCGCCGCGTTTTTTTTACTGTGACCTCAGATTGACCTCTTACACATGTGTACCAAGTTTGGTGAAGATACCTCATTTACTTCTGGAGTTATAGCCATTTTAGTAAAATAGGCCCTGCCCACGACGTACGTTTTGGCGCCCCTTAGCGTCCGTGAATCGAAATTTCAACTTTTTTTCGATAGTTTTTGATATTCAGACTCAAGAGAACATTTCTGCACTGGATTGGTTCCGATCGGGCGAAAAACCTAGGACTAGTTCGCAAAAGTAGGTTTTTGACAAAATTCAAAATGGCGGAAAATCTATCATGGCGGAAATGAAATCGGAGATATACGTTTTGTTCGTCAGGCGTCCAGCTTTCCAATGATATAAGACACTTGAGTCTACGACATACGGTCTAGTAGTTATGAGCAGTTTTGCGCTTTTGGTTGCTATAGCGCCACCTATGGGCCAATCGGGGTCATACTTTTATAGGTTCTCCCCAAATTGAGGACTACCATTTGGCCAAGTTTCAAGGTTCCAGCTCTTACGGTTTGGTCTGCACGATGCGTTTAAGGGGAAAATAATAATAATAATAATAATAATAATAATAAAAATCAGTACAATTACAATAGGGTTTCAGCACTTCGTGCTTGAACCCCTAAAAATCCTTACAATTACAATAGGGTTTCAGCACTTCGTGCTTGAACCCCTAATTAAAGCTGCAAGCAGCATTTATCGGGGTTCAAGCATTTAAGGCCTTTAAGCACATAAGCATTTAAGACATTAAGTTTTATTTGTAAAGCTTTTAACCACTGAAATAATAGATGGAAAAGACCATTTACAGCCAAAACAGGCAATTTACCATAGGAAATATATGGTTTTCAAAGCTTTTTAACAGTTATAGCGCCACCTATCGTACGATCTTCATGAAATTGTACATGCTTGTTTAGACTGTTATGGTACATATGCTCACCAATTTTTGTGAAGTTCTGAGTTTTCGTTTAGGATTTATAGGCTTTTAAATGCATTTTGCCACGCCCATTTTCATTATGACCCAATATACCCATGCGAAAAATGCTAAAGTTGAACTTTTTTTTGATAATTATTGATCTAGAGAGTCCAGAGAATTACCCTAGACTGGTTTTGTTCCGATCGGGCAAAAAACCTAGGACTAGTTCGCAAAAGTAGGTTTTTAACATAATTGCGAATATTTAATGAACGGTTTGATTGACAGCAATGGTTCTTGAGGCAAAGTTGTTCAGCATGAGCAGATCTATCAAATGATATGCATTTTGTGACAATAAGTGTAACACCACGTGATTACAGAGCCATAAAACTCGTTAGCGCCAACTAGTGGCCGATTTCTTTCAAAATTCTTACAGACCTCTAGGGCCATGAGTTGAACATGCCCATCGAGTATCGTTCCGATCGGCCTCCGTTAACCTTGTCTAATAGGTGCTCAAATTTCATTGGTCGATGGCTGTCATGTTTTTCGAGGTACGCCAATGTCCTCATAGACATACATGGCACCTTGGACCAAGACACTGCATACCAATTTTCAAGTCAATCGGACAAACGGTCACGTGGTCATAGCCCTTTTCATGTTTTTTTCATGTTATAGCGCCACCATGTGATCAATCGTCGAAATTTTTTTACTATGACCCCAAATTGAACTCATACACATGTGTACCAAGTTTGGTGAAGATATCTCATTTCCTTTTCGAGTTATAGCCATTTTAGTAAAATAGGCTCCTCCCACAACATTAATTTATCACCCGCTAGCGACCAGGAATCGAAATTTCGACTTTTTTTCGATAATTATTGATCTTCAGACTCCAAAGAACATTTCTGCACTGGTTTGGTTCCGATCGGGCGAAAAACCAGGGACTAGTTCGCAAAAGTAGGTTTTTGACAAAATTCAAAATGGCGGAAAAATTTGCATACCTGAAATAAAATCGGAGATATACGTTTTGACCTTCAGGCGTCCAGCTTTCCAATGATATAGGACACTTGAGTCTACGACATACGGTCTAGGAGTTATGAGCAGTTTCGCGCTTTTGGTCGCTATAGCGCCACCTATGGGCCAATCTGGGTCATACTTTGATAGGTTCTCCCCAAATTGAGGACTACCATTTGGCAAAGTTTCAAGGTTCCAGCTCTTACGGTTTGGGCTGCACGATGCGTTTTAGGGGAGAATAATAATAATAATAATAATAAAAATCAGTACAATTACAATAGGGTTTCAGCACTTCGTGCTTGAACCCCTAATAAAAATCAGTACAATTACAATAGGGTTTCAGCACTTCGTGCTTGAACCCCTAATAATAATAAAAATCAGCACAATTACAATAGGGTTTCAGCACTTCGTGCTTGAACCCCTAATAATTAAAGCTGCAAGCAGCATTTAGCGGGGTTCAAGCATTTAGGGTCTTTAAGCACATAAGGCAGTTTAGTGAGTTGTCTGAGTTTTTGTTTAGGATTTACAGGCTTTTGAGTGTTTTTTGCCATACCCATTTTCTAAATGATCCTGTTATGGCTACCCAATGGGTAAAGTTAAAGTTTTTTATATAATTAATAATCTAGAGCTTCCAGAGAATTGTACTGCACTGGTATATTTCCGATCGGGCGAAAACCTAGGACTAGTTTGCAAAAGTAGGTTTTTAACATAATCGCAAGTATTTAATGAACAAATTGATTGACAGTAGTAGTTCTTGAGGCAAAGTTGTTCAGTATGAGGAGATCTATCAAATGATATGCATCACGTGATTACATAGCCGTAAAACCTGTTAGCGTCAACTAGTGGCTGATTTTTCAAAATTCTTACAGACCTCTAGGGCCACGAATCGAACATGCCCACCGAGTTTCGTTCTGATCGGCCTCCGTTAAGAGTAAACTAACAGCTTTGAATTAAAATGGTGAGGTATCCTGTTGTAAACATCAACCATGCCTGTTGACAGTTCTCTTTTGTGGGAAGGGAATGAAAAGTTCTCAAATCCGCAGCACAGCCTCAGACATAACATTTATATCCATGATCTGCCATTTTCACTATTGTCCTTGCTTGCTTCTTCACAATACCTGCAGATCTTCTGATGATTCGGCTGTGCAGGTCCACATTAACACTGCCTGGCCTAGAACATGGACTGGAAAATGCAAATTTGGGGGGTATAAATATTAATGATCCTGACTCCAACGTCACAGTCGGTGTTATGGTGGGATTCACTCATTTTTCAGCGGTCTTTTGCAAACAAGAGATTTACACATGAAGGAGGAAA
The DNA here is from genome assembly GCF_964197995.2 of Scardinius erythrophthalmus. Classification (NCBI taxonomy): domain Eukaryota; kingdom Metazoa; phylum Chordata; class Actinopteri; order Cypriniformes; family Leuciscidae; genus Scardinius; species Scardinius erythrophthalmus. Next base: position 43,806,871 of record NC_138221.1, read on the forward strand.
CAATGGTGTTTGAGGCTCACGGTATGTCAGTTCTGTAAAAACAATGGGTCGTACATTAATATTAATATTAGCTCAAATGATCTATAGGGAATTTTAATAATTAATCATGAATATGATTAATATTTTGTATGTTACAGTTACATTAATTTATCGCAGCTGAACTAGATTGATATATGAACGATTACCATAACGGGTTATGGTTCGTCATTAATACATCAATTGTTCTTATTTCAGCTCGAAGTTATGGGATAACTTTAATGGAATTAATTTAGTTATCAAACAATCTGTTTGTCCAGCGAACAGATTGTACGTAAGATTAAATTAACTCTCAAGGAAAATTATCCTTCTTACAAACACGAGAAAGAGTATCTTTTCCAGGCCTTGAAAAGACACTCTCTGTGTTTGTAGACTAAAATTAGGTTACTTAAATCGTAGCCAAGGTAAAGCATATAGCTAAGATCGAACATTTCAGGGACTAAGTAACATGGGCAATTAAATCAGAGTCAGTCAAGGGCATATGGAATTTAATAATTGGACTAATACATCGACCTAAGGAATATATCAAACTACACAATACACACGGATTATATGTCTATGTACATAAAATACAGTTAAACAATACAAGATAACGAATAACAGTGAGAGAGAATAAAATGATCAGAATTAGAAAAAGATAGAATGACAGAAAAGGATGAGAGAGAGAGAAGGATGGGAGACGAGATCGGAAGTGAAAGCAAAAATCTGTGATCAGAGATCGCAGTTGGCTATGGCAAAAATCACAGACAAGTAACCCGTAAGAGACAACAAAGAAATCACATCATAAGTTCAATTCAATAATCGATACTTGCATGGCATATGGTTCTCTGTGTATGAGGTGTGTAGGACCGCAGGGTTCTGTGTGTCTTTAAAAGCAGCGCGAGTCGTCTGAGGGGAGGCGTGCGCGTGCTGTCTTCCGGCGCGCGTGCGAGCGCGGGAGCTTCAAAGAGTTGCCGGGAATGATTCAGGCTAAGTTCATTCAGCTCGTGAATGAACAGAGGCGAAGAAGAAAACGAAACTAGACTACAGAAAAACATAAAAGAAATAAATAAAAAGAAAAGAGAAGCAGGCCGAAGCCGGTCCGGACTTGGGTTTTGGAGGAGGAAGGAGAGAGCGTAGGCATGAGAGAGAGAAGGGTTTTCTGAGTCGGTCTTTTATGGACAATATGGGTTGACGCCTCTGTTCGCGCGAACAACCAATGAACGTCCAAAGGTCTGAAGCGGGAAAAATGTCTTTGTCTTAGTTCCCAGTTTAATTTGCATGTTTTATGGCAGCGTTATTATGTGATCAGTTATAATCTAACGAGGGTAAAAATAGTATCATACATTTTACCAGATCCTGATGCATACATTTGGTTCCAGTACAAGGAGAGCTTTACGTGGATACCGAATTAGATATGTTTCGAAGGTACACGTCGAGATAGATTATTATTCTGTAAAAATAAGCTTAAAAGTTAAACTAACAACCTAGGAATAAAATGAACCCAACATGTGGTGTACATCGATAAGTGGGCATTGAAGATTGGACTTTAGAAAGATCCACATGGCATATCTATGATTGAAAAAGGGTGCACATCTGAAACATTATTCCTTTACGGTTTACAAGAATACAAAAACCCATCACAGAGAAGAACAATCATGAAAAAGAGAAATTACATTCAGGCTTACATATTTCTTCAATGGTTATACATATAAAATATCTAGGATGAACACCTAATTCTGCTCTTCTGGCTAACATTCCGTTAGGTAATAAAACACAGTTCCACACAGGGGGGAAGGGATTGCCAGAGAATGTTAGCGAACCCTCTCTAACTAAAACACTATTGATTAAAGAATACATTTCAAAACCACACCTCTAGAAAATCATAATTATATGGTCAAACGAATTAATAAAACATGCGTACAGGAAGATCAAACCCAAATCTGAGTTACATACATTAAAACTATATTTCTATAGGAGGATGTTTGTGTGTGTGTGTGTGTGTGTGTGTAGAAGGTTTCAAGTTTCGTTATCTCTCTGTGGTCCAGAGAGGGGAAAGGGGGGGTTTGGAATGTCTCTGAGGTGACATTAGTGTCGTAAAAGTCAATTGGTTCCAATCTTTATGGAGCCAAAGCCTGATTTGCACTCACGAGTTCAAAGTGCACCAGCTTTTGTATTCAGGAAGAAATGTTTTTAGCAACACAGAGTATTTGAATTTGTTAATTCAAACCAACGACGAATGATTCGATAGCCAATGTTGTTACATTCCCGCTTTTCGTCCGGTGAAGTCCGTGTGGACATCGTCGGACGACAATCATCACAATGGTCACATGGCAGGTGAATCATGACAGTCGTGTAGCAGGTGGATCATGACGGTAGGAAGGCAGGTGGTGCTTGGAGCTGAGGATTCAGCTCGATGAGGTTCGGCGTGGTCTCTGACTTGACACCCCCTTTCTGGGGATTCCGTCTGAAACCTTTGGACACAGCTTTCGTGAGCTTGGCTGTATCGCATCTCGTTGAGTCTTCTGTACAGGATGGAAACCAACCTAGTGTTAGGGTCTGGCTGATTACCTGCAAAGGTGCACAGCCCAATGTCGGCGGCGTTCCAGCCTCGGATCGCAGATGAAGTGTTCAGAACGGGCCGTCGAGCCGGTGCTCGGAGGGCTTTGTTGGCAGGAGCAATGTCCATGAGTTGGGACCCCCTTTTCTCACTACGGAGTTCCAGTCCTGGATTCAAGGTGACGTTGAAGTTTTTGGAGGATGGTAGTTTCAGTGCTGTCTGGCACTCTTTGCTGGGAAGCTGGTACCATGTTAGGCCATCAAGGTGTAAGATGACACCTTTCAATACTTGAAGTCCCATTTTCTGGTTGAGCATGTTGACACGGCTGGTTGTGTCATGCTGGTCGTGAGTGACAGTGGCGGTGTGCACAGGTGCGTTAGCACTCCACCTTTCACCTGCTATCTCTGCTTGTGTGTGGGTGACTTTGCTGACCAGGGGGTGCAACCCGCAGATTTCTTCAGCGTTGTCTCTGAGTAAGGGTTTGCTAAGGCAGAGATAACAAATGTCTTTGGTCATAGTACACAGGTGTAGGTTTGGAGCTGAGTACCGTTGTGTGTCGCCATCGTGGTAGGCCACCACGTCTGGAGGGCTTATCTTGAGGTGGGTGTTGTTTTCCCAAAATCTGACCTTGCAAATGCCTGTAAGTCTGTAGACTTGGCTTGACTCGATGATAGGCGGATTTAGGAGAAGGCCCACTTCCCTCTGCTCGGGATCGAAGCAGAGTGAGATGGCGCTACCCAGAGAGTAGGCCAGGTGTTTTTGTAGAAAGTCAGCTGGCATGTTGATGGCGGAAACCAGCACAGTTAGCATCAGGCTTAGTATCAGGTATGGTGGGATTACACCTGTGGCTATGCTGTCATTGGAGGAGCTAACCTCCCACAGCATGTCTGTCGTTGGCACTGTAACCAGCTGAGTCTGGACAAAGTCACTCTGTAAGACAGTAAACTGCGGCTTCATGGAGTTTGCGGTCTGGTTCGCTGCATTTACACTGGACACACCAATGTTAAACAGAGTTCTGGCAGCAGCTCCGGTTCTGAGCAATGCTCCCAGGAACTGGCTGGAGTGGTGGTTGGTGCTTAGGAGTCCCGATTGTGCGACAGTCACTTTCTCCAGTTGGTTGAGCATGTGTTCGACCTTGGCCTCGGCTTGAGAGAGGGAGTCCTCTGTCCGTCGGACACTTGTCCAGATGTATTGGGCTACGGAGCTGGGGTAGTGTGCTCTGTAGACCGGGCGGGGCTGAATGAGTCGAACATGCACTTGCTGGGTGTAGGTCCTGCCGTCAGTGATCTGGGGTCTCGGTCGTTCCCTCGGTGGCAGCTGTCCTCTGGTTGGCTGACAGTACAGCATGGCGAACCACAGCAGCAACCTGGTACAGACAACAGGGTGAGAGAGAGAGAAAGGGGAGGAAGAGGCCAGCAAGGGTTGTCTTTGATTGGACAGGGCAGTCTTTTTACTTTGTGGGCGGCGACTGGGTTTAGTTCGCCTTGGCCCATGTTTTGCCACATCTTGCTGTCGGCTTGTCGCTTGCTTCAGTGTCTCGTTAGTGTCTCTGTTGCTGTGTTGTGCAGCACATGATGCGTTATAGACGAACATTAGCCGTTTATCCCCCTTTGTGCGCCGTGGCATTACATGCCTTGGCATAGTGATGTCAATCGGTGCACAACTCATAATGTTGTTCTGTACGCGCAGCATGTGCGTTGTGTCATGCACTGGTCTGAGGCACTGGTTGTCAGTGAGGTCAGACGGCGTGTGAGGGTGGATAAGGAAAGTCTTTATGTTGCTGACAAAAGCCCGCATGTCCATTATGGTTGTCTTTTCAAATAGCGGAGCCAGCGTAAGCGGCTTTGAAGTAGGCAGTTGAGCTTGTAAAGTTCTCATGCTGTGTGTAAGCTTTTCAACCTCTAGGGTGGGTGGGTGGGTTGAAAGTGACCACAGCTTGTTGTTTAAGGCACCAGGCTTGGCAATGGCTTGAATGAGGTCATGTCGCTGCAGGTCAGTCATGACATTGAGGCAGCAAGTGTCAAAGTCTTTGGTGGGCTGTAAGGTGCAGGTTAGCGGATTCGAACCTTCAGTTGGTGCTGAGTCTGCGTCTTTTTGGCTGGCTGTGGGAGTTCCCATGAACTCTGTGACCTTTGTGACCTGACCGTCTGGCTGTGACTGGAGGGGGCAAAGTTCTCGTACTTGAGCCCAGACTTTGAGCTGTTTCAAGTCCAGTAACGGTTCAAAACGATCTAGAAGGTCTCTGCCGATGAGGAACGGAAAAGTGTCCATTTTTGAGATGAACACGGGATGGACTAGACTCAAAGGACCAATCGTCAGGTGAATGTGGGCTACCTGTTCGAGCCGGATGTCATGTTGACTGTATGACTGTACGTTCAGTTCACAAGTTTGAGGTGTAAGAGTTCGGTCTTGTCTCTTAGCTTTAAATTGGAGTCTTTGGAACAGTTGATTTGAGATCACCGTAATGTCCGATCCTGTGTCTATCAGGGCTTCCATGCTCACTTCCTCTTCCAACGTGATGTTCAGGTAGAGTTTTTGGGCCACCCCCTTTTTGATTAGGTTGCCCAGGAATGTTGGCATGGCAGGTGTGACGGTCGTTGGGTGGTTAGGACCGGTCTCGTGTAGCTTGCTGTGGAGGCAGTTAGACAGAACAGCGTTTTCTGGGACCTTGGTATTTTGGTACCTGGTGTGAGGAGGTGTGCTGTTTCGTTCATGGTGTGCAGCTGTCAGCTGTGGAGCTTGGGTGATGCTGTCACGTTGTGATGTGACAGTTAGCTCTGTGGTCTGTGGATGATGAGCAGTGTTCGAGGTGCTTGGCTCAGTCAGATGGCGGACAGACGGTTTGGTTTCAGTTCTTATGCTTAGGCATAAGATGTCTGGCTCGTCCTTCTTGTCTTTCTTGCAACGTTTCTGGTGAAGAAGTTCTTTTAGCACCTTTAGGATCTCTGCTGTCTCAGACGTGGATGCACTGTGGTTATCTGATGTGAGCTCAGGCTTGAGCTTACCAGTGTCGTGTCGAGAGTGGTTCCACTCTCTGTCGGGGCTTGTCTGAAGGGGTCCTCCCCCTTTTGCTGCTGACAGGTGTTCTTGAAAGCTGGCTGGTGATGTCTTGAGCCGTGGGCTTACATCTACCTTTTCAGCTCTGGGTTCTTGGCTGAAAGAATTGGAGTGGCGGGCCGGGAGAAACTCTGTGATGTGTGTTTTTCCGTTCCAGCTACTCTGCAGTCTGTAAGAATGTTTCAGCTCTCTGTGAACAATGTCAAGTTCGTCTTTGAGATCGTGTTTCTGCAGAGTAAGCTCATGGATCTCAGCTCGGGCCGCTTGCAAGTGTTTCTCGCAGGCCCTGGCTTTAGCGTCTCTGTCTTTTATTTCAGTCTCTGCTCTTGCAAGGAGAGCTTCGCCTTGTTGGAGTTTTTCGTCGAGTTCTCTTCTGGTTTCTTTCGCCGACTGTTTTCTTTGGTCTGTGTCAAGGCGAAGATCTTGCAAGGTATATTGAAGTCTTTCTACTTCTTTCTGTAGCTCTGGATCTGTGGCGTCCTCTTTCTCGCGCTGGTACTGGGTCTCGAGGAGGAGCTGATCTAGACGACTCTGGGTTCGAGCCTGGTCTTTCCGGGCCTCCTTCACTTGAAGCTGTAACGCTGCTGCTTTCTGCTCCAGGTCGATGTTGCGCCGTTCACTGAGTCTCGCCTGGACGACGAAGTTGTGGGTGACGCTGCTGACGATCCTGGCCCAGTCTTTGTAGTTGTAGCTTTGGGTAGGATCGTGTGTTATCAGCTCGTCTAGCTTGGTGTCCAGTTGCGTTTGGCTCAGATGCTGCAGGTCACTGGCGTCCTTGGGCAGGAAGGGGGTAGTCATTGCTTTCAAGCATGTCGAGAGATTGCCCCCGTGGACTGCTGGACTGGATGAATGGGACATCCTGGCTCACTGTAGGTGAGAGAAGCACAGCACACACAAAAAGAGACCAATGCAAGTTCGTTCTAAGGTTAACGAGCTATACTCATACGGGCTATGCCGTTTATGAGAATTTTGGGGCTAACTGATGCACAGTTAGACAGTTCCAATTAACTTGGGTCGACAAAGGACCTGAACTATAGATTTTGGCAGGCAGTAGCCTGGTGGGTCACGTGGTGACACCGGCTCTTATTCAGCTTTACTTGGTGGCTCTTAAAGGTTACTGTCTCTAAGTGAAATGAAAGAAACAAATCACAACAGAACAAGGGATAGAAAAGACTAAGGTAAACAAAACACTAGTGATGACTAGGTCTGAAATTAAATAAACAGTATAGTAACACAGAATGTGTTCAAGAGGATAAAGAGACCTAAGCTATTACCACTGCTAGGGTTTAAGATAGGCCAACAGGTGAGTGGGGGCTTTTGGGGGGTAGGAAACCTACGAAGATGGTATGGCTTAGAGAAGAGATGAAGGTGGGCCATACATCTAGAATATACCCAGGGGGATATCTAATATTCTGTGGCTTATAGTAAGTGGAATGGGTTTTACTAAATTTAGTTTACCTGCGGTGAATTGAGGCCACTCAGGTGGAAACCAGTGGCTCGGTCAACCTCTCCGACGGTTCTCCAACACTTGACCGCAGTGCCCTCGGACAACCTCGTCTCTCGGTACCACGGTGTGCCCACTCAAACCACTTGCGACTTTTTGCACAAAGTGGCAAGCCAAGGTGTCAATCATCAGACGGCACGGAAAGATTGAGTTTTCCTCGGAACTCTCCTTTCGGAGTGGTCCTTTCAGCAGACCCCAGTTCGAGTGATTGTCTCAAAATTGCCTTGTGTGTCGCTGACGTTGACTTAACCTTTTGGCGGGCCAAATTGCTGATGTCGGGGTGGCGTGCCACAACCGGAGGTACGAGATTCGGAAGAGTCCGAGACACACAGCCAGTGCCAGGTAGCGTCGGACAGATGACCTCACTCGCGGAAACCAACCCGAGATGACTGCAACTTCCCACAGTGCTCTAGTGAATGCCACCTATAAATACACAAAGGATAAACAAGTGAAACTTAAAGTGAATTAAGGCTAGTTTGTTTAAACCAAATGGATTAGTTATTTATGTGGCGATAAGAGTCAAAGGTTTTACTAAATAATAATAAACAAAAGGAGATTATGATAATGTTACTTATCAAAATGACCTAACCCAAAAGAGAGAAGGAAAAGAATAACAGTAGAAATAAAATAATAGAATAAAAAAATAAAAATTTAAAAATAAAAATAGAAAGGGACAGGATTGAAACACGGGAGAAGAAACAGGCCGCAGTAGCTGGTTTTCACCACAAGGGGGCGTGCTCCCTCTCTGTGCTTAACCTGGCAAACAGAAAACTTAATTCAAATCAAAAATTCAAAACTTGTTTAAATTAATATTTAAAATAAGCATGTAAGGAAATGTAAAAATCAGAATATCTTATAATAATCCAGATACACTAAAGTATCAGTCCTATTTATAAAAATAATCAGGAGAGAAAGCCGATATAAAAGTGAAAGGAGGAAAATAGTGATGCCGACTTAGTATCAACAAGGCCACACGATGGTGCTGTTTCCTCCAAGTGGATATCAGTGGGTGAATACACAACTCAATTTAAATTTAAAATTCAAACTAGTTCAAATCAAATTTAAATGAGCATGTAAAGAAACGCAGAACTCAGAATAATATCCCATAAAAATTAATGTTAACAGTGAAGTCTCATCAATAATTTATTAAGATAACCAAAAGAGAAAAGTAGAAGTAAACAATTCACGAAAGGATTTGAAAAGAGAGGAAAGAGAGCTGAGTGAACCGACCTCGCGGGTGGCGGCCACTAGGTGCCGTTGTTTCCTCTAAGGGAATGGCTGAGATTTAATCTGAGTTTTAATCCAAATCTTGTTTGAACCAAACTCAGAGTAAATGTATCAGTCCAAAAGCAGGAAAATTGTCTAACACAAAATAATAAACGCACGAGCAAGGCTATAAATGCGAATAGTTATTTAGAGTTTAAACATTAATTCACAGGGAAATGAATTCAGCCGTAAAGAGAGCGTTATCTGATAACTGGCCACGAGATGGCATTGTTGCGCTCATGCAGGCGGAAATCAGGGGGCAAAAGGGGTAATTTGAGGCTGCTAAACACTTACGCCCTCTGGCGTTTAGTAAATGGAATTACACAACTTCAATGTGATTCAAACGCTAAGAGCTTTTCAGCTCGCGTCACGCGCTGATTTCTGCAACACTCACAAATAGGACAGAGGTCTCGGCGGACCTTTTGGTGCTATTGATACTGCACAGGAAAGTATGCGGGGTTTCTTCACCGCAAATACTCAAATGTGGGCAACAGGAATTTTCCGTCTGTTGCTAGACTCCCATATTACACATTTATCAAAATAGCACTTGATTTGTGTATTTAGGTTTTCGATTGATTAGCTAGGTCAATGTTAACCAGGAGTTTTACCGTTTTGTTGAATATCACTGGACTAACCACGAATTCAATAACGATATTGCATGCATGCAAGGCCTATGTTTAATAAGGAATCTCGCTTAGAAAACATATTTATTAATACCGGTAGTACGCACGTGAGAATTTTTCGTTCACAGCGATTTAAAACAAATATTAGAAATGTATCAACTGCAGAGATATTTCTTCATCTCTTAACAGGACATTTGTAATACTAAATACTGCAGTGTACGTAGCATTTAACAGTGCTAAAATCGTCTAGGCATATTTTAGCAATTTGTTAATATGTAACGTTAGGTCTACTGACTTCGGCTTTTTGCCTTGGACAGTTAGGAGTGAGTTCGCGTTAGCGACTTAACTCTCAAATTCATAATTTCATAATGCGCAAAAATTATTAATAACCATATAAACAGACTGAAACTGAATATTGCCCATAAACAAAGTTTGAAATGCGTCGCGTTCTCCACCAAAACTGTAAAAACAATGGGTCGTACATTCCCAGCAAACACAGAACGTTCCCCTAACGTTCCCGTTTGGTTCCCATTTGGTTATTTTTTTGGGAACCAAACAAGAACGTTCTGGGAACGTTCCCTGTAGGTTATTTTTAGGATCTTTGTTTATAACATTAAGGGAACGTTCCCAGAACGTTCCCTGTAGGTTATTTTTAGGTTTAAATTTATAACCTAAAGAGAACGTTCTGGGAACATTCCCTGTAGGTTATTTTTTGGATATATTTTTATAACTTTAAGGGAACGTTCCCAGAACGTTCCCTGTAGGTTATTTTTAGGTTTAAATTTATAACCTAAAGAGAACGTTCTGGGAACATTCCCTGTAGGTTATTTTTAGGATCTATTTTTATAACTTTAAGGGAACGTTCCCAGAACGTTCCCTGTAGGTTATTTTTAGGTTTAAATTTATAACCTAAAGAGAACGTTCTGGGAACGTTCCCTGCAGGTTGTTATTTAATAACCTAAAGAGAACCTTCCCAGAACGTTCCCTGCAGGTTATTTTTAGGTTTAATTTTTATAACCTAAAGAGAACCTTCCCAGAACGTTTCCTTGCAGGTTTTAGGTTTTATTTGTATAACCTAAAGAGAACGTTCTGGGAACGTTCTCTGCAGGTTATTATTTTAATATCACTTAGCCTACTATTAACAGGCAGATTACCAACTGACAACGTCGTCAGTACGGTCCCCTAAGGTTATAAGATAACCAACAACGTTCAGATCTATTCGCAATAACTTTTTATTAATGATATTTTAAATTATGTTATATTTTAATTCTATATGTTTATTTAAATGCTGCATGACTTTGAAGTGTTTTAATGCGCATGCGCGTGATCAAACACTGGAGCACGTGCGCTGCTCGAGAGCAGATGGAAACGTCATCGACAACTGACAAACAACAAAACTCCCGTCTCTCGCTGTTGGTTTCACTGCTTTCAGGTAAGTTTAGACAACAAAATCTCACAAATAATACACACAAACGCCCCTGACACATTTCTTACGTGTAATTGACACGCTTCTGTTAAATATTTATTTTAAAGAAATGGTTTTATGTCTTTGAAAAAGTCCGTTAGCATCTACGCTAGCTAACCGGTTTCAAAAGACAACGTTAGGCCTAAGTTACGTTAAGTTGAGGTCTTATTTATGAAAGTTTGGGTTTTTAAACACATATTTAGTGTAGATAACAGTTTTTGATAGTTTTGCTGGTAATTTGTCAATGGGAAGTAAGCTAATTTATTTAGGCTAACCAAAAAGAATGCACTGTATTGTTAACTTAATCAGTGACGTTACTTACCAATATTGCTAAAATGTGATTTCAGAATAGCGAGAGAAAAAATAAAACTCTACAACAAGGGGTGAGTTATTGTTTAATCATGATGATAATTCCATATGCATTTATTTCACAATATATTATCTTAAGATTTGTATATATTTATCTTTTCTGCATTTCACCTCTGTTCTAGCTTGGTTCCTTGTAATAAACCTATCACATGTAATATTTTTGGCTCTGTGACAAACAGCATGTTATGTTCCTAGATCATCATGTTGTGATGGCCTGCTGCACTCCCTGTCCAAGAAAATCTCTATGAACCATATGACTAGTAAGCAAAACCACCTCAAACATGCAGTGCACTGCTGTCCAAAGGTTTGGGGTCTGTAAGATTTATGCTTTTGAAATAAGTCTCACATTTTAAAATCATTAACCCCAAGTTTTTTCAGTGAGATTGTCCTTGAGAAGCCTGTAAGCTAAATAATCAGCTAAATAATAGGCGACTAATACAATATTATAATGGTCATAGTTATAATAATTCATTTAACTATTATGATAACATGATATCCTGATGATTACTATATTTTATTTTATTTCTTTAGGTCTGTTTTGAATTATGTTGGCCAATGAGACTGACAACATACTGTCCAACTCAAAGGTATTTATGTATTTTTTTTTTATTTTTTATTGATCAATACTGAAATTCTTTGTACTTTTAAATGCGGTTCAGGGGGTCGACAACTTTAGGCAGTTATTTTTCACAGATTTATTTATTTAATGTTTATTTGACAGGGACAAATGCATAGAACATTGCTTTATAAAAAATACAAAGTAGATGCCATGCATACAGGTTTATAGCCATGACTAATTTGCAACCCCTAGATATCTTGGGCAGCTGTGGCTCATACTCTTAGCCTTTAAAAATGTTTGAATTGATATCCCCAATGCAATATCAGGGGGTAAATATATCATTAGAGTTCTTAAAGTTATGGCTTTGCTCTTGTTACCAGATGAGATAAAATCCCTATTGTTTGGCCCTGTATTCTTCAGGACAAGACCTTGATGCCATCCACAGTCAGTAGATGAAGAAGGTGAGTTTAGCCGAATTCAGTTCTCTTTCACTTTTTTTTTTTTAGCTTAAACAGACACGTGCACGCAAAATGAAGTCAAAATGGCGAGTTTCCTCTTGTCTTGTGTTTTAAACAGAAAGAAAACGGATGCGTGTCATTTATATTAGTTCTGCGCATTCGTCTTAAAGGGACAGCAGCCTAACGTACCCGCAGCTGTTTGTGTCGCCAATGGTGATCAAACATCAAAAGAGAGAATGACTTGTAGCTTTAGCAAAGATACATTAATTTTATAGTTATTTTATTTTTACACTGAAGACTTATTTTACATTTTGATAAATCAATTTCTGTACCTGATAAGTTAGATTTAACTGAAAAACATAATGCACTGCTTATTTCAACTGTGTTTTTCTTCTATTGTATTTATCTATGCTTGTTATCTATTGTAATTTTCTATGCAGGTTCACTCCTCTACAAAATCCCCCCAATAGAGGTTATGCGGAGCGCCCAGCGGTTGAACCGGAAAGAGGTCTAAGCATTTCCGCTTTTCACTTCCGTACACATCTGCAGCGGTAGGTGATCTCTGAGTTTACTGTTAATTTTTGCTTATTACACTAAAATTCTTACTTCTGTTTTAATTAAAATGTCACGAAGGCTAAAATATCAGAAAAGGGAACATCCGAACAGCAGTTTTTGTTGTGTGCCGGTCTGCTCTATGTCGGGGAAAATGAGTAGTACAAATAGGTTCTGTACTCATAAAGTGACGTCAACATCAGCAGTAGCATTCGCCGTCAGGCAAGTGTTATTTAAATAAACTCCTGATGTACTTACAAACTTTCCAATGCCTCGTTTAATGAGTACAGAACCTATTTGTACTACTGTAGTAGTTTGGTACCATTCTGGGCATTATTAGTGGGGTAATTTACCAGATACAAACCTGGAGCCGTTAGCGCATGCACTAAACCATACGGCTGATATCTCTAAATAAACTCTAAATTTTTCAATATTGTGCAGCACTAATATTGAGCATATCTTAAAGTGAACCTGGAATGATAATTTGTGATACCAGATGAGATGTATGTATGATAGATTTTGAACTGTACTATTTTTTTATTTCAGGTTTTCTGGGATCCCAGCGGAAGGCATCAAGGCATCAGATGTTGGCCTGGACAGATGCACCTGTAAACTACACCGACCTTTGCTTTTGCATGGATGGCTGATTATTACCATGTTCTGTGAGGGTTTCATTATAGCAAAACTGAGCACCTGTGACAGTGGAATTTGTAGGTGTAAAGTCACAGAGATTAAAAAAAAAAAATTGATAGCAGTTTCAAACTTTTTTTCACTTTCTTTCTCATAAACAACACAGCAGTTACAGGTTTTCAAATTCTTCATTGGAGGTGAGACTTATACATAAAAGGTAGAGCGAATTCGCAGGTCAGAGTTCACTAGACTTAAATATTATTTTCTCTGTTTTTTATTTGACTTCAGAGAGAGAGGCTTAATATGGGTATCCTTACCCCTATATAAAACATTCCTTTTTTGATTTGTAGTCTGAAATAATAAATAGTGCAATATAAATAAATGCAATGTAGTGTTTTGAAATATATAAATTTTTCTATACACATTGATGCTGAAATATCTGAATAAATACATGATACCAGCAGCGCTCGTGCTCATATCTCCTACAGCTTGTGATCCCAATTGTGATCCACAATCCCACCTCACTCTTTTCATTTGCTCCAGATGAATATTAATGCCATTACAGGGCTTGAATTTTGGCATGGGATTGTGTGTCCATGTAACGCGTTGTCTTTTTATTTTCTTGTTAAATTTGCAGATGGTGTTGGGAGTTTAAATGTTTTGAGCGGAGTGAAGATTGGCACATTCATGTATATTGTATATAAATGAATACTTTTTCAACTTTATAGCCAAAGTTATAGGCTACAGTTTGCAAAAAGATCGTTTTAATTAAAATGTTTGTGCAGTTTTATTTGAAATATTTTCATGTTTGAAATATTAAATGTAAATTACTGTTCCTGAATACATTTTGCTAACGCTGTTTTTAATGACTTATTTTAGGTTGATAATTAAACAATGAATAAACAAAAACATGGATTGTGTGCTGATTTATTTATTTAATACAAACTGATTGATTTACTTATTAGTGATAGTTTCTGTAAATTCAATTTATTGTAATAATATATTCATAGGATTCTTAAGTGTTTGAACAATAAACAATGTAGAATATGTTGTTTGTAGACCTACAATTTGTGTACAGGCATATCAGGATGTGTAGACGTTAGGAGAACGTTCCGGGAACGTTCTGGGAACCTTTCGGCAACGTTCCGGGAACGTTCCCCTAACCTTCCGGGAACGTTACGAGAACCTTGCGGGAACCTTTCGGGAACGTTCTGGGAACCTTTCGGGAACGTTCCGGGAACGTTCCCCTAACCTATAGGGAACGTTCTATTAACGTAAAGAAAACTTTCCTGGCTAACCAATAGGGAACGTTCTTGGGAACGTTCTGGGAACGTTCTGGGAACCAAAAACTAACGTTCCCAGAACGTTCCCAGAACGTTAAATTGTTAGCTGGGTTAATATTAATATTAGCTCAAATGATCTATAGGGAATTTTAATAATTAATCATGAATATGATTAATATTTTGTATGTTACAGTTACATTAATTTATCGCAGCTGAACTAGATTGATATATGAACGATTACCATAACGGGTTATGGTTCGTCATTAATACATCAATTGTTCTTATTTCAGCTCGAAGTTATGGGATAACTTTAATGGAATTAATTTAGTTATCAAACAATCTGTTTGTCCAGCGAACAGATTGTACGTAAGATTAAATTAACTCTCAAGGAAAATTATCCTTCTTACAAACACGAGAAAGAGTATCTTTTCCAGGCCTTGAAAAGACACTCTCTGTGTTTGTAGACTAAAATTAGGTTACTTAAATCGTAGCCAAGGTAAAGCATATAGCTAAGATCGAACATTTCAGGGACTAAGTAACATGGGCAATTAAATCAGAGTCAGTCAAGGGCATATGGAATTTAATAATTGGACTAATACATCGACCTAAGGAATATATCAAACTACACAATACACACGGATTATATGTCTATGTACATAAAATACAGTTAAACAATACAAGATAACGAATAACAGTGAGAGAGAATAAAATGATCAGAATTAGAAAAAGATAGAATGACAGAAAAGGATGAGAGAGAGAGAAGGATGGGAGACGAGATCGGAAGTGAAAGCAAAAATCTGTGATCAGAGATCGCAGTTGGCTATGGCAAAAATCACAGACAAGTAACCCGTAAGAGACAACAAAGAAATCACATCATAAGTTCAATTCAATAATCGATACTTGCATGGCATATGGTTCTCTGTGTATGAGGTGTGTAGGACCGCAGGGTTCTGTGTGTCTTTAAAAGCAGCGCGAGTCGTCTGAGGGGAGGCGTGCGCGTGCTGTCTTCCGGCGCGCGTGCGAGCGCGGGAGCTTCAAAGAGTTGCCGGGAATGATTCAGGCTAAGTTCATTCAGCTCGTGAATGAACAGAGGCGAAGAAGAAAACGAAACTAGACTACAGAAAAACATAAAAGAAATAAATAAAAAGAAAAGAGAAGCAGGCCGAAGCCGGTCCGGACTTGGGTTTTGGAGGAGGAAGGAGAGAGCGTAGGCATGAGAGAGAGAAGGGTTTTCTGAGTCGGTCTTTTATGGACAATATGGGTTGACGCCTCTGTTCGCGCGAACAACCAATGAACGTCCAAAGGTCTGAAGCGGGAAAAATGTCTTTGTCTTAGTTCCCAGTTTAATTTGCATGTTTTATGGCAGCGTTATTATGTGATCAGTTATAATCTAACGAGGGTAAAAATAGTATCATACATTTTACCAGATCCTGATGCATACATTTGGTTCCAGTACAAGGAGAGCTTTACGTGGATACCGAATTAGATATGTTTCGAAGGTACACGTCGAGATAGATTATTATTCTGTAAAAATAAGCTTTAAAGTTAAACTAACAACCTAGGAATAAAATGAACCCAACATGTGGTGTACATCGATAAGTGGGCATTGAAGATTGGACTTTAGAAAGATCCACATGGCATATCTATGATTGAAAAAGGGTGCACATCTGAAACATTATTCCTTTACGGTTTACAAGAATACAAAAACCCATCACAGAGAAGAACAATCATGAAAAAGAGAAATTACATTCAGGCTTACATATTTCTTCAATGGTTATACATATAAAATATCTAGGATGAACACCTAATTCTGCTCTTCTGGCTAACATTCCGTTAGGTAATAAAACACAGTTCCACACAGGGGGGAAGGGATTGCCAGAGAATGTTAGCGAACCCTCTCTAACTAAAACACTATTGATTAAAGAATACATTTCAAAACCACACCTCTAGAAAATCATAATTATATGGTCAAACGAATTAATAAAACATGCGTACAGGAAGATCAAACCCAAATCTGAGTTACATACATTAAAACTATATTTCTATAGGAGGATGTTTGTGTGTGTGTGTGTGTGTGTGTGTGTGTAGAAGGTTTCAAGTTTCGTTATCTCTCTGTGGTCCAGAGAGGGGAAAGGGGGGGTTTGGAATGTCTCTGAGGTGACATTAGTGTCGTAAAAGTCAATTGGTTCCAATCTTTATGGAGCCAAAGCCTGATTTGCACTCACGAGTTCAAAGTGCACCAGCTTTTGTATTCAGGAAGAAATGTTTTTAGCAACACAGAGTATTTGAATTTGTTAATTCAAACCAACGACGAATGATTCGATAGCCAATGTTGTTACAGTTCCATGTCCAGAACTCTTATCATTCAACTATGCCAAGATAAATACAGTTTTCAATTGTATGGCACCTTTAAAATAGATGATTAGTAATATAATGCTTACTTGGAGTCTGAAATGGCTTTAACAAAAGAAGAAAAATATTCTTAGATTTCTGTTCATTCTAATCATGTACAAATAAAGTAGCACAATAAGATTACATTTATTTGAATGCATTAGTGAGTGTGTGATTGTGCTGTGTGTGCAGCGTGTCAATACTAAAAGTGAAGGTTTAGTTGATATCTTTGGTGATAATATCTGTAGTAATCATAAAAAAACAATTAAGAAATAAAGAATTAAAATTACAAATAATATTCTATTAAGATATGAGTTACAATAACATGATTTGCAATAGTAATAATATCAATAATATATGCACAATACACACAGATTAGACTATCAGGTCTGTGTTTTACAAAAACATTAGTATTGCAGCCAATGTGAGTCTGTGGGATTTATAAACAGACAAAATATTATTTGAAATGTTATTTTAATGATTTTATTAAGTTTAAACAATATTTCAAATGGAAAATATTGAAAAATTTCAAAAAAAAATGAAAAATAATATTTTAGTGAGCAGAATGAACCAATGAGTGTTCTTCTTCTGGTGGTTAAAATGTAAATGAAAACAATAATACTTAAACAATAATACTTAATACACTAACCATGCTTGAACACACACATGCACACACATTTTGTTGTAGATGTAGATATTTAAAATAAAAGATAGGTAACAAAATGATAATTGCAAATCTCCTCTGTATAACACCATTTTCAGATTTCAAATTAATTACTGAGAGGCAGAATTGTTCAAACTGAGAACTCAGTAAAAATGAAGTGATAAACTTTGACAAAACATGACTGTGTTATAATAGGTGATTTTCATGCAAGTAATTTTATATAGTCCAAAAACTAATGCAAAAGCACAGATGAAAATATTTTATTAAGTAGAATGTCCTGCTTCCATAGTAGAAGACCACTAATTGACTCACTTTCATTTGAAAGACTTTTTTATCCACCAGTAAAACAAAGCAGTTTCTCCATGTTCTTTCCATTAAGCATGCTTACACACACAGACACACACACAGACACAAACACATCCACACACACACACACACACACACACACACACACACACACACACACACACACACACACACACACACACACACACACACACACACACACACACACACACACACACACACACACACACACACAAAGACAAATATGTTTTCAATGTTTTTAGGATGTGATATTGTGAAAATATCTTCATCTCCTCATCTTGAACAACTTTGCCTCAAGAATCACTAATGTCAATCAAACCGTTCATAATCATAATAAAAAAATAAAATATATACAAATATCATAATAAAAAAAAAAAACATCATAATAAAAAAGATTGCTTCTTAAAGCATTTGTTTATTTCCCAATACTGAAGCGAATTAAAAGATCATGCGTAATCCTGCTGCTCCCTCTAGTGGACAACAGTGGTATTATAGCTTACATTTTACAGTTGAAGTGTTTGAATGAATGAATGGGAATTTGTTTTTTTACTTATATCTCAGGAACCAAAAGGCGAAAAATTCTGAAACTCAGAGCATAGATAGTGCTTGAGGAGCCCTGTTGAATGAGACCATCAAGGTGTTTTTGGGCGATTGGGGCTGGGAGTTATGACTGTTATAAGGCATATCTGTTCGGGCTATTATCTCTGGAATGCCCAGGGCAAATAACACCACATTTGAATCGAAGCTAGCCAAGGACGCGCCCTTTCCAACGAGCTCTCACACAATGTTCGGGGTGGTCTGGGTCGGGAGTAATGGCCGTTCAAAATCGGGGGTCCCGCGGATTCGCGATGCGCGGGGGGCGCGCTCCCGAGGCCCGCGACGACACGTTTCGATCAAGAGCCCGGAGAGGTCCTCACCATCAAAATTTGAGCGCGCAACGACTTTCCGTTTTCGAGTTATGAATGAATTTGTATTCGGGGGCGTGGCTTAAATGCCGTTATACTTTCGTTTCATTTCATTCATTTACTTTCGTCCATTTCCATATCTCAGTGTAACACAATTGTCAATAGTAATACTCAATAGATGAGTTTTGACAAAATGTGATTGTAAATGTTAAAATAATGATTTTATAAAGTCTAAATATGAATTTTATAACAATATTAGGGAGTAGTATGATGAAATGACAGCAGGGGGCAGTAAAATACCACTTATTGGCTTAATATGTCATTATATTCATATAAAATCACCTTTTGAAGAAGTTAAACTTTTTTTCTGATAATTATTGATCTAGAGAGTTCAGAGAATTGTGCTGCACTGGTTTTGAACATTATGATATGAACATTATATGATAAAAGATAGAAGACACCATTTACAGCAAATACAGGCAATTTACCATAGGAAATATATGGTTTTAAAGCGTTTTAACAGTTATAGCGCCAACTATGGTCCGCTCTCCATAAAATTTTCCATGCTTCTTAAGCAGGTTATGACACATATGCTCATCAATTTTCGTGAAGTTCTGAGTTTTCGTTTAGGATTTATAGGCTTTTGAGTGCATTTTACCACGCCCATTTTCTAAATGACCCTGTTAGCCATGCGAAAAATGCAAAAGTTCAACTTTTTTTTGATAATTATTGACCTAGAGAGTCCATAGAATTGTCCTAGACTGGTTTGGTTCCGATCGGGCGAAAAACCTAGGACTAGTTCGCAAAAGTAGGTTTTTAACATAATTACGAATATTTAATGAACGGTTTGATTGACAGCAATGGTTCTTGAGGCAAAGTTGTTCAACAAGAGGAGATCTATCAAATGGTATCCATTTTGTGACAATAAGTGTAACACCACGTGATTACAGAGCCATAAATCTCGTTAGCGCCAACTAGTGGCCGATTTCTTTCAAAACTCTTACAGACCTCTAGGGCCATGAGTAGAACATGCCCACCGAGTTTCGTTCCGATCGGCCTCCGTTAACCTTGTCTAATAGGTGCTCAAACTTCATTGGCCGATGGCGGCCATGTTTTTTTAGATACGCCAATGTCCTCATACACATACATGACACCTTGGACCAAGACACGGCATACCAATTTTCAAGTCAATCGGACTAACGGTCAGGTGGTTAAAGCCTGTTTTATGTTTTTTTCATATTATAGCGCCACCATGTGGCAAATCGCCGCGATTTTTTTACTGTTACCTCATATTGAGCTCATACATATGTGTACCGAGTTTGGTGAAGATACCTCATTTACTTCTGGAGTTATAGCCATTTTAGTAAAATAGGCCCCTCCCACAACGTACGTTTTGGCGCCCCTTAGCGTCCGTGAATCGAAATTTCGACTTTTTTTCGATAATTATTGATCTTCAGTTTCTAGAGAACATTTCTGCACTGGTTTGGTTCCGATCGGGCGAAAAACCAGGGACTAGTTCGCAAAAGTAGGTTTTTGACAAAATTCAAAATGGCGGAAAATCTATCATGGCGGAAATGAAATCGGAGATATACGTTTTGTTCGTCAGGCGTCCAGCTTTCCAATGATATAAGACACTTGAGTCTACGACATACGGTCTAGGAGTTCTGAGCAGTTTCGCGCTTTTGGTTGCTATAGCGCCACCTATGGGCCAATCGGGGTCATAATTTGATAACCTCTCCTCGATTTTTGTACTACCATCTGGCAAAGTTTCAAGGTTCCAGCTCTTACGGTTTGGGCTGCACGATGCGTTTTACGGCAGAAGAAAAATAATAATAATTAAAGCTGCAAGCAGCATTTAGCGGGGTTCAAGCATTTAGGGTCTTTAAGCACATAAGGCAGTTTAGTGAGTTGTCTGAGTTTTCGTTTAGGATTTACAGGCTTTTGAGTGTTTTTTTGCCATACACATTTTCTAAATGATCCTATTATGGCTACCCAATGGGTAAAGTTTAAGTTTTTTATATAATTATTGATATAGAGCTTCCAGAGAATTGTACTGCACTGGTATATTTCCGATCGGGTGAAAAACATAGGACTAGTTTGCAAAAGTAGGTTTTTAACATAATCGCAAGTATTTAATGAACAAATTAATTGACAGCAGTAGTTTTTGAGGCAAAGTTGTTCAGTATGAGGAGATCTATCAAATGACACGCATCACGTGATTACAGAGCAGTAAAACCTGTTAGCGCCAACTAGTGGCTGATTTCTTTCAAAATTCTTACAGACCTCTAGGGCCACGAGTCGAACATGCCCACCGAGTTTCGTTCCAATCGGCCTTCGTTAACCTTGTCTAAGAGGTGCACAAACTTTATTGGCCGATGGCGGCATAGACATACATGGCACCTTGGACCAAGACACTGCATACCAATTTTAAAGTCAATCGAACTAATGGTCAGGTGGTTATAGCCCTTTTCATGTTTTTGTGATGTTATGGCCTGATCTCCATTTTAAATAATTATTTTAAAGGTGCTGTAGAATGCATTGATATATTTTAAATTGTTCTCTGATATCTCTGAAACAGAAATGTCTTCAACAGTCAAGTAGTGGATAAAATCACTAATGTTACTTTCTGCTTGCGGTAGGGGTTGTAATGGAAATATAACATTAGTTGGAACTGCCCCCTTCTTGAGTATCAAACGATGAGCGAAACCTGCTTGATATTGTCCCAGGTTAGAAAAACTGTCTGGGGTAAAATGGGCAGAGCAAACTAACAGCTTTGAATTAAAATGGTGAGGTATCCTGTTGTAAACATCAACCATGCCTGTTGACAGTTCTCTTTTGTGGGAAGGGAATGAAAAGTTCTCAAATCCGCAGCACAGCCTCAGACATAACATTTATATCCATGATCTGCCATTTTCACAATTGTCCTTGCTTGCTTCTTCACAACACCTGCAGATCTTCTGATGATTCGGCTGTGCAGGTCCACATTAACACTGCCTGGCCTAGAACATGGACTGGAAAATGCAAATTTGGGGGGTATAAATATTAATGATCCTGACTCCAACGTCACAGTCGGTGTTATGGTGGGATTCACTCATTTTTCAGCGGTCTTTTGCAAACAGGAGATTTACACATGAAGGAGGAAACAATGGTGTTTGAGGCTCACGGTATGTCAGTTCCATGTCCAGAACTCTTATCATTCAACTATGCCAAGATAAATACAGTTTTCAATTGTATGGCACCTTTAAAATTAGATGATTAGTAATATAATGCTTACTTGGAGTCTGAAATGGCTTTAACAAAAGAAGAAAAATATTCTTAGATTTCTGTTCATTCTAATCATGTACAAATAAAGTAGCACAGTAAGATTACATTTATTTGAATGCATTAGTGAGTGTGTGATTGTGCTGTGTGTGCAGCGTGTCAATACTAAAAGTGAAGGTGTAGTTGATATCTTTGGTGATAATATCTGTAGTAATCATAAAAAAACAATTAAGAAATAAAGAATTAAAATTACAAATAATATTCTATTAAGATATGAGTTACAATAACATGATTTGCAATAGTAATTATATCAATAATATATGCACAATACACACAGATTAGACTATCAGGTCTGTGTTTTACAAAAACATTAGTATTGCAGCCAGTGTGAGTCTGTGGGATTTATAAACAGACAAAATATGATTTGAAATGTTATTTTAATGATTTTATTAAGTTTAAAAAATATTTCAAATGGAAAAAAAATGAAAAATAATAATTTTAGTGAGCAGAATGAACCAATGAGTGTTCTTCTTCTGGTGGTTAAAATGTAAATGAAAACAATAATACTTAAACAATAATACTTAATACATGCTTGAACACACACATGCACACACATTTTGTTGTAGATGTAGATATTTAAAATAAAAGATAGGTAACAAAATGATAATTGCAAATCTCCTCTGTATAACACCATTTTCAGATTTCAAATTAATCACTGAGAGGCAGAATTGTTCAAACTGAGAGCTCAGTAAAAATGAAGTGATAAACTTTGACAAAACATGACTGTGTTATAATAGGTGATTTTCATGCAAGTAATTTGATATAGTCCAAAAACTAATGCAAAAGCACAGATGAAAATATTTTATTAAGTAGAATGTCCTGCAGAGGGCAGTAGAAGACCACTAATTGACTCACTTTCATTTGAAAGACTTTTTTTATCCACCAGTAAAACAAAGCAGTTTCTCCATGTTCTTTCCATTAAGCATGCTTACACACACAGACACACACACACACACAAACACACACACACACACACACACACACAAAGACAAATATGTTTTCAATGTTTTTAGGATGTGATATTGTGAAAATATCTTCATCTCCTCATCTTGAACAACTTTGCCTCAAGAATCACTAATGTCAATCAAACCGTTCATAATCATAATAAAAAAAAAAATATATACAAATATCATAATAAAAAAAAACATCATAATAAAAAAGATTGCTTCTTAAAGCATTTGTTTATTTCCCAATACTGAAGCGAATTAAAAGATCATGCGTAATCCTGCTGCTCCCTCTAGTGGACAACAGTGGTATTATAGCTTACATTTTACAGTTGAAGTGTTTGAATGAATGAATGGGAATTAGTTTTTTTACTTATATCTCAGGAACCAAAAGGCGAAAAATTCTGAAACTCAGAGCATATATAGTGCTTGAGGAGCCCTGTTGAATGAGACCATCAAGGTGTTTTTGGGCGATTGGGGCTGGGAGTTATGACTGTTATAAGGCATATCTGTTCGGGCTATTATCTCTGGAATGCCCAGGGCAAATAACACCACATTTGAATCGAAGCTAGCCAAGGACGCGCCCTTTCCAACGAGCTCTCACACAATGTTCGGGGTGGTCTGGGTCGGGAGTAATGGCCGCTCAAAATCGGGGGTCCCGCGGATTCGCGATGCGCGGGGGGCGCGCTCCCGAGGCCCGCGACGACACGTTTCGATCAAGAGCCCGGAGAGGTCCACACCATCAAAATTTGAGCGCGCAACGACTTTCCGTTTTCGAGTTATGAATGAATTTGTATTCGGGGGCGTGGCTTAAATGCCGTTACTTTCGTTTCATTTCATTCATTTACTTTCGTCCATTTCCATATCTCAGTGTAACACAATTGTCAATAGTAATACTCAATAGATGGGTTTTGACAAAATGTGATTGTAAATGTTAAAATAATGATTTTATAAAGTCTAAATATGAATTTTATAACAATATTAGGGAGTAGTATGATGAAATGACAGCAGGGGGCAGTAAAATACCACTTATTGGCTTAATATGTCATTATATTCATATAAAATCACCTTTTGAAGAAGTTAAACTTTTTTTCTGATAATTATTGATCTAGAGAGTTCAGAGAATTGTGCTGCACTGGTTTTGAACATTATGATATGAACATTATATGATAGAAGACACCATTTACAGCAAATACAGGCAATTTACCATAGGAAATATATGGTTTTAAAGCGTTTTAACAGTTATAGCGCCAACTATGGTCCGCTCTCCATAAAATTTTCCATGCTTCTTAAGCAGGTTATGACACATATGCTCATCAATTTTCGTGAAGTTCTGAGTTTTCGTTAAGGATTTATAGGCTTTTGAGTGCATTTTACCACGCCCATTTTCTAAATGACCCTGTTAGCCATGCGAAAAATGCAAAAGTTCAACTTTTTTTTGATAATTATTGACCTAGAGAGTCCATAGAATTGTCCTAGACTGGTTTGTTTCCGATCGGGCGAAAAACCTAGGACTAGTTCGCAAAAGTAGGTTTTTAACATAATTACGAATATTTAATGAACGGTTTGATTGACAGCAATGGTTCTTGAGGCAAAGTTGTTCAACAAGAGGAGATCTATCAAATGGTATCCATTTTGTGACAATAAGTGTAACACCACGTGATTACAGAGCCATAAATCTCGTTAGCGCCAACTAGTGGCCGATTTCTTTTAAAATTCTTACAGACCTCTAGGGCCATGAGTAGAACATGCCCACCGAGTTTCGTTCCGATCGGCCTCCGTTAACCTTGTTTAATAGGTGCTCAAACTTCATTGGCCGATGGCGGCCATGTTTTTTTAGATACGCCAATGTCCTCATACACATACATGACACCTTGGACCAAGACACTGCATACCAATTTTCAAGTCAATCGGACTAAAGGTCAGGTGGTTAAAGCCTGTTTTAAGTTTTTTTCATATTATAGCGCCACCATGTGGCAAATCGCCGCGATTTTTTTACTGTTACCTCATATTGAGCTCATACATATGTGTACCGAGTTTGGTGAAGATACCTCATTTACTTCTGGAGTTATAGCCATTTTAGTAAAATAGGCCCCTCCCACAACGTACGTTTTGGCGCTCCTTAGCGTCCGTGAATCGAAATTTCAACTTTTTTTCGATAATTATTGATCTTCAGTTTCTAGAGAACATTTCTGCACTGGTTTGGTTCCGATCGGGCGAAAAACCAGGGACTAGTTCGCAAAAGTAGGTTTTTGACAAAATTCAAAATGGCGGAAAATCTATCATGGCGGAAATGAAATCGGAGATATACGTTTTGTTCGTCAGGCGTCCAGCTTTCCAATGATATAAGACACTTGAGTCTACGACATACGGTCTAGGAGTTCTGAGCAGTTTCGCGCTTTTGGTTGCTATAGCGCCACCTATGGGCCAATCGGGGTCATAATTTGATAACCTCTCCTCGATTTTTGTACTACCATCTGGCAAAGTTTCAAGGTTCCAGCTCTTACGGTTTGGGCTGCACGATGCGTTTTACGGCAGAAGAAAAATAATAATAAAAATCAGGACAATTACAATAGGGTTTCAGCACTTCGTGCTTGAACCCCTAAAAATCAGGACAATTACAATAGGGTTTCAGCACTTCGTGCTTGAACCCCTAATAAAAATCAGTACAATTACAATAGGGTTTCAGCACTTCGTGCTTGAACCCCTAATAAAAATCAGCACAATTACAATAGGGTTTCAGCACTTCGTGCTTGAACCCCTAAAAAACTTGTTGTTAACAATTGGTGGTGTTGGGGGTACTCCGGAAGATCTATAATGTCTCAGGGGGTACATGCCTGTTAAAAGTTTGGGAACCACTGGCCTATATAGACCAGCGTTTCCCAGCGGGGTGACGCGGCACCCTGGGGTGCTTCTGGCCAGAGCAGGGGTGCTGTGTAAAAAAACAATTTTTACCATCAATCTCGGATCGTCGGAAGTCTCTAATAACAACAAATAATGCGCACAAATTTATAATAAAAATGCAAATCATAAGTTTTCGGCGTTGAATTGCGGATGTTGCGTTTGCGTGTGATTTTATTCCCGTGCCTTATTCCCAGTGCGTCCACATAAAGCTGCCTATTTTTCATTGATGCGCTTACAGTCAAATACACACGAAAACACTGTCACAACGTCGGGTCTTGCCGCGTATTCACATAAACACATCGGTTATGTCCGTGCTGCTGTCAACGCAACGCGTGCGATTAATGTTTTTCAGTTTAACACGTTAAAAATATTTAACGCAATTAAAGTAGCATTTTTTTCTGTCATCCTTTGGCTAGCGTTACATTATATAATCACGTTCTTCTTCATGCAAATGCTTCTAACCATGCAAGCGACAAAATACAAAAGAGAATGCGCTGTCTGTGATGCTGACACGACGCGCGCCAGACTCGACTTCTCTTTCGCGCTTTCGCTTTGAGTATCCTCATAAGAGCAGTCTTAAATTAGTTAAATAAAGTCTTAAATGAACGTTAAGAGTTGTGAGAAAATGGGACGCGTGTGGGATCCACATGTGACAGTGCAGCAGTGACATCAGAATCAAATAACACTTCATTCATAAAAATATGCCATTAAACAATTATTTGAAATATACTGTCTTTATGATGTTTCTACATTAATTTGGAGATTTACTGTGAAATTATTAGGCTACATAAAATATAGTAAAAACAAGCTATCTTGTGCAATTATAACAAAATTATCCCAATAATTATCACATTATCCCAATTATTATCCCATACACTGAGTGAGCAAACATTTAGGTGAGATTTGCAATGGTAATTGAGCAATGTTTATATATGAATAAAACACCTTAATTGAATATGTCATTATGTAAAGTGATCTCTTCAGAAGAAAGTAATGATTTCTTAGATTTTAAATGGATGGACAAAAAAAAAGAAAATAATAGATACAAATATCTATATGACAGTAGGCCTATAAGTTCTTCCCTGTGGTATTGAAAATTGATACATTTATTTATTTATTTATTTATTTATTGCTCAAGTCATACATAAATGTTTCATTCATTCATTCATTCATTCATTCATGCATTCGTAACATGCATGAACGAAGAAAAAAAAAAGGAACAGGAAGAAGAAAATCTTATGGTACCTGTCATTTATTTGTGCACATCAAAAAAAAAAAAAACAGCACATTTCAAGGTATAGTATCAAAGTAGTATCTGTACTATTGAGTAAAGTAGAGAAGGCCCTATAAACATGGTTGTAAGTTTTGTTTGTTCAAAACTGTAACATTCGTTTGTTCGTTGTGTCAAGTTGTAGTTTGTTTGAAATAACAAACCAGTTCACCCGAAGGAAAACTCGATGAAGTGCTATTAGAGGACATCCTGTCATAGCTTTTTGGTACATAATGGCTACCGTAGATGCAACACACATTTGAAAATGCGAGGCGCTAGAGACAAGCGGGAAGGAAGTCGACCGGAAGTTGAAGTCGACCGGGTGCCGCCATCTTGTAGCAGAACTTCACTTGCGTTAGCAATCCCATTGACTTCCATTCATTTTGGCGTCACTTTGACAGCGAATAACTTTACATCTGAGGCGTTTTTGAAGACTCTATTTGTCCATTTTTTATTTCTAAAGAAACACGACAATGTATAAAATGCTCCATTACCTTGTAGCTTATGTTATGGCCCCGTAGAAGCAGTTTTTGTAAAAGTAGGCTAACGATTGGTCATAACCACGCGACTCTCTGTCGCACAGTAGAGAGATTACCGTATGGACGGGAGGAGAAGCTCGCGGGCAATCGGGGAGACGTGGAGGCAAAATGACAATATAATTAATCAGAATACTTAGCAAAAGTTGCTCCTGCTCCAAGCTCATGGACAGCTCCTAATCACACTCTCCGTCTCTGCAAGATTCGGAAGGGAATGATTCAGATTTCTCTTGGCACAGCTACTAGAAGACAGACGGGTTGCTCACGTGGTCCGTGTAACGCTTTGCTCGGTTTGAGTCTGCGCGTCAGGAAAGGAAGTGCTAAGAAATCGCTGAAAACAGGCTTCACTTGTCTCAATTGAGTTCCAATGGGGTCGCTGTGTCCATTTCTTTTACTGTCTATGGCTAGAGAGCACTATTCATTTGATTGCAAAATACAATTTCACCACTAGATGGGAGAAAATCCCACTTACTGTCCCTTTAAGGGAAGAAAAAAAAGTTTGTGGAATATGGATTGGGAGAGATTAATATATATATAAGAATTTAGGCAAGATATTCATCTTAATGACATTAATCCTCCCCAGTAATGTAAGAGGCAGGTCCATCCAATGATCCAGATCACTCCTCACTTTCTCCAAGGTTTTAAGTAAGTTAAGCTTATAAAGATTTTTCAAGTCCCCATCTACATAAATGCCAAGATATTTAATGCCAGCAGGTGAAAATATAAAGGGAACTTTGTCACTGACGGTTTCATATTCAAATCTAGATAAAGGCAATATTTCACTTTTATCAAAGTTGACCTTATAACCAGAGAACTGACTGTATGAATGTAAAAGTTTTTGCAGATGTGTAAGAGAATCTGTCGGGTTGGTTAAAAATAAGAGAATATCATCAGCAAAGAGTGATATTTTATGTATTTCAGAGCCAATATCAAATCCTTTAATATTAGAACTAGTTCTAATGGCTTCCGCCAGTGGTTCAATTGCTAATACAAAGAGGGCTGGGCTAAGTGGGCAGCCCTGCCTGCATCCTCTAGACAGAGGAAATGGGGCAGAGATTACTCCATTTGTAATAATTTTAGCTCTGGGAGATTTATAGAGAGATTGAATCAAATCAATACATTTTTCACCAAATCCAAATTTTCCAAGCACACGAAATAAGTACGACCATTCAACGCGGTCAAATGCCTTTTCGGCATCAAGAGAGATGGCAACTCCAGGTGTCCAATTGGTATTAGAAAAGTGTATTATATTAAAGAATCGTCTTAAGTTATCTGAGGATAATCTATTACGTATAAAACCTGTTTGATCTGGTTTCACAAGCAAAGGTAAATAATTTTCTAGTCTCCTGGTTATCATTTTAGTTACTATTTTGTAATCCGTATTAAGAAGAGATATTGGTCTATAAGAACCACACTGTAATGGGTCTTTCCCCTTTTTGTAAATAACTGAAATGATGGCATTAGAAAATGACTCCGGGAAGCACCCGTCATTCCTAGCTTGGTCTAAAACATCCATTAAATATGGTGTGAGCATATCTTTAAATGTTTTATAAAACTCAGGGGGAAAGCCATCCTCTCCTGGAGATTTATTAGATGGTAATGACTGTATTGCTTCATTTAGTTCTGTAGTGGAGAATGGTCTATCCAAACTATGACTATTTTCTTCAGTTAAGGATGGCAGGTCAACAGTAGAGATACATTTTTCCATTTCGGACATATCGTCCCTCACTTGAGAAGAGTACAGTTCTATATAAAACTCTCTAAATGCGCTATTTATCTCTATAGGGTTATAAGTAATATTATTGCCAGTGTCTATCGAATTTATTATTTGTTTGTTTTCATCTGCTTTAAGTTGCCATGCCAGCACCTTATGTGATTTCTCCCCAAGTTCATAGTAACGTTGCCGTGACCTTGTTATGGTCCTCTCTGCTTGATATGTATTCAGGGTATTATATTCCCTTTTCTTATTAAGTAAATTTCTATATAAACATTTAGAAGGTTTTTTTGTATACATTTTTTCAAGATCAGTTATTTCAGCTTCGAGGTTTTCCAGTTTACTATTCTTTTGCTTTGCTAACCCTTTGGTATATGCAATACATTGTCCTCTAATGTAGGCCTTCAATGTTTCCCACAGAATAAATTTATTTGTACAAGAAGGTTTATTTGTAAGGGTAAAAATATTAATTTGTTCTCTGATAAAAGTAACAAAATCATCTTGGTTAAGGAGTGTGGATTTGAATCTCCACCTATAAGTACCTCTTATTTTGTCAGGCATGGATATGGACATAACCAATGGGGAGTGATCACTTAGTAAGCGGGGAAGGTAGTCAATTGTTAGTACCCGATGTGCAAGTTGGATAGGTAACAAAAATAATCTATTCTTGTATGTGTATTATGGGGGTGGGAGTAAAAAGAATAGTCCCTATTACTAGGATGGACCTGCCTCCATATATTGACTAATTTTAAATCTTTCATATAAGTCTTAGAAAGTTTGAATGCTTTAGTTGGGGGTTGTGGTCTAGGTGAAGATCTATCCAGGACCGAATCCATACAGAAATTAAAATCCCCACCTACCAAAATCCAACCTGGTGTCTGGGCAATCATAAGAAAAATAGTTTGCATAAACAAATGGTCATCATAATTTGGCGCGTATATATTTAAAAAAGTCCAAGTTTCTGAATATATAAAACCTTGTACTAATATATATCTTCCCAATGGGTCACTGACTGTCTTTAACAATCTAAACAGAACATTTTTATTAATTAATATTGCAGTTCCCCTTGATTTTGAATTAAATGAGGATGCAAAAACCTGTCCAACCCACTCTCTCTTGAGTTTCTGATGTTCATGAGCTGTTAAGTGTGTTTCTTGTAAAAACACTATATCTGCGTTCTGTTTTTTAAGATATGTATATAACCTCTTCCTTTTTATTGGGCTATGCAAGCCATTTACGTTAAACGTTACAAACTTTAATGGGCTATTCATGTGGCTGCTAAAGTGTTAACAATCCTTTTTTGCGGATATTTGGAAAAAAGAAAAACATAGAGAACCCTGTAGCCTATCTCCCGGAGAAAAAGGGAAAAAAAGAAAAGAAAAGAAAAGAAAAGAAAAGAAAAGAAAAGAAAGGGAACACACATGTAAGAAGACTTAAACTTTGCTCTGCTCAGTTGTCGGCTTAGAACAACGCCGTAAACAAATTCTACGGAAAAACACGTTCGCTCCCTTATCATCCTGAACAATCAAAACCTGCTGCCAGCCGAGCTCCCTAACTCTAACTACAACACTGAGTTATAAAAGTTAGGCTAGTTTCCATATAGATTGACTAAGGTAATTTTCAGTTTCCTTACTGATTAACAAAATATATACATAAAGCAAAGGGCAAGTAGTCGCGTACCTTGAGTGGAATAAGTACTGTTATTTTAAAATGGAATAGCAGTAGTCCTTGGGAACACAACAGTCCGAATAGTTCGTTCAGGTTTTATCCTGGCCCTCCAGATATTTGAACGCCTCGCCGGGTGTCTCAAAGAACCGGAATTTCCCGTCTTCTATTAGGATCTTAATGCGGGCGGGATGGACCAGGTAGCAAGAGACCTTCCGTTCCTTAAATGCTTTCAGAGCTGGGATCATCTGTTTGCGCCTCTTAGCAAGATCCGGACTCATGTCGGGAAAGATACTAATTCTTTTTCCGTCCATGGTTAGTTCTCCCTTCTGTTTGGCAAGTCGCAGGATTTTTTCCCGATCTTGATAGCGGAGTAATCGGACCAAAATGGGTCTTGGAGGCTTATCAGGATTCGGCACGGGGTTCAAAATACGATGAGCCCGCTCTATATCCAGTTGTCCAGAGAAGTGTTGCGGGCCTAAAACGTTAGGCAGCCACTCGCTGAAGAATTTAACGGGGTCGCTTCCTTCGCTGCCTTCCTTCATACCAACTATACGTATGTTGCTGCGTCTGCTGTAGTTTTCAAGGTATTCCAATTTACCTTTTAGTGTCTCATTCTCTTGCCTGATCACTTTCATAAAGCCGTCAATCCGACGTACATCGTCCTCGGTGTCACCAATGCGTTGTTCGGCCTCCATTACTCTTCCAAGAAGGCTGCTCACCGTCGAATGCAAGTTTTCTATAGACGTTTGCAAATCCACTGTTTTAGAGTCTATCTTTTGCGAGAGGATGTTGTTGCCTTCCTGAATTTCTTTAAGAAGAACCGCAAGCATGTCACCTTCCCGATTCCCTTCACTTTCAGTTTCGTTTGAGTTCTTCGATCCGGCGCCATCTTTTGTTGTTTCACCTTCGACAAGTTCGTAGGTTTTCTGAGGATCTTTCTTTAGCTTGGAACGACGATCCATTGCAGAATTTAAAGGTGAATTATACGTGCTCGAAGTCGTCAAATATAAGATTATTCAGCATTGTTTTCAGATTAAATAGAGACTATCTTTTGGGAGCTCGGTCTTTCATGTCCTTTGAACTCCTTAGCATCACGTGACCCCCGTCTTTTGCTGTTTTATAAAGTCACAAAGCCATTTCATGGTTTCGATTTTAATTCGTTGGCAAAATATAACGCTACATTTATGCTAGGCTATACATTTTACATCTCATATGTTGGGAAAAGGGGGAGAAGAGTGAGTTCGGCAAAAGGCGGATTCGAACTCGGGTCGAACGCATCAAAAGCTACTTTCAAGGACCTCACGCCCTCAATACATATAAATAAAAAACATCTCTTGGTGGGGTGGGGGCTCTCACTGCTGCCCCCAAGCTGTTTACGCCCTGGCCGACCGCCTAGTTTGCAATGCTGGAAGAAAGAAGGAGCCTGACAAAGGCAGAGGTATGGAGAGATAAAGCACAGCCAGAGGAGTGGAAGACCGGGGTGTAGTAGGGTCAACACCTGACTGACGAACCCCGGTCAGGGGTGAGTGACCGGCGAGGTGAGTGAGGGCTCGGAGGGTTGATGTGGAGCCCAGGGATTCTCTTGCCAGGATGGAGCTGATGACTGGAAGCTAGACTGTGCATCCATGCAGCGCAGTGGGGTGGATAGATGAGTTGGAGTGCTGAAAGGGACCAGCGGAGGCGGGGTCGACACACTAGTTTGCTGTGGTAGAGGAGGTAGGAGAGGGAGGCTGGGCGGGAATTCTGGAGACACAGAAAAGTCTGAGCTGGGCAGGACCAGTAGGGATTGGAGAAAAAGGGATTCATCCTTTATAAACTCATTCACACCATAACTGTCCACAGAGATCGGATCCAGCATCACCTTGACTGTGGAAATGTGGGCAGGGTTTCCACTCCATCCAACTCAAACTCCACGAGCAGCCCCACAGGAACGGTCGATGTAACCGACACACAAACCTGGTAAGACTCTGGCTCTGGTTTGTCTCTCGCAACAGGCTCAGGTTCTCCGTCTGCGGTGGGCTCATAATCTTCGTCCTGATCATGGCTGGTGGCTGGCTGGACTCTGGGTGTGGAGTGGGGCTAGGATTGTCCTCCTCGGCTGGGCAGATGGTAAATTAAGATCCGTTACATACATACCAGCACCCACTCCAATCTTCCCGTGGACTATCCACTGGTGTGCCTTGGACCGCTTGCTATAAGGCTGGTGTAAAAAAAGACATGGAGTGAGTGGTCTGGGTAGTGAGTTTGGCACGACAGGTTGATTAGGTCCCGGGTATGGTCATCCAGTTGGACAGGCAGGTCCATAGGGCAAAGAGAAATAAAAAATGACAAAAATATGGACGTAGTGTCCGTGATGTCATTCGTAGGTTTCTGAAGAGAATTTTTGAAGCCCAAAGTGGGCGGAGCCTGCTGTCGCCATCTTGGCAGAGCGTCACTCCCGGATAACTGAAAATGGGCAAAGGAGCGGGATTAGCTAAGGTGACCAGACAGCAGACAAATGGCTAGCAAGCAAGCAAATTTTATTTATATAGCAAACAGATCAATGCAGTTCAAAGTGCTTTACAGGCAAAAAAGATACAATAGTAGACCCAGTAAAATACAAGAATAAGAATAAAGTTAAGGATAGTGATTAACTAAGGCATAAAATAAAAAAAAATTAAGAAAAACATATGAAATATATAAAATGTATTATAAGATTGTAGAATTGAAATAATCCAAGATATTTGAAATGAACAAAGACATTTGCTTGACTGTTTTTCTACCCCAAGGACCATTTGGAGTTCCTAAAGGCACAGATGGGCTGAGTGATCTAGGCCTGTAGGCCAAAATGTTTGTATTTTGAGGGTCAATTAATTGTCACACCTTTAGTATGGTGGGGGAAGTTCGAATTATCTGATTGGTCAGTTTAAATGTCTCACAGTTGGGTTAAAGTCACATGGTCAGGAAAGGATAAAAGACGATTGAAACTGTTGCTCTGTCTCTTTTTATGCTCCGTTTCTTTTTTTTTTTTAAGATTTCATTAACGGATTACATTTAATTAACAAACTTTTGAGTTTAATTAAGTCTTTTAATTAAGTTAATTAAGTTAATTAAGTTAATTTTCATTAAGTCTTGAAAGATGTGGCAGATTAACAGCACCTATAAAAATGATTCCGCTGGGTCTGAAAAATCCGAATATCAAGCACGTTATGTCTTTTAGACGCTTTATGATATTGAACGAACAACAAGATCCGCTCAACTTAGTTGTGAAACTAACAAACGAAGGCAAAGATTATACAATATTTATTAGCTCGGATCACATGCTGTGTTTCTCGTGCGGAGAACATGGGCATGTTAGACAAACATGTCTAAATAAACAAACAGATAAGCCGTCTAATTCGCAAACAAAATAATGTTCTTGTTCCTGTTGTTGAAACAGCACAGGAAAACACTGATGTAGGCTTAAGAGATGTAGAAAATCATGATATGGCTGAGGAGATTGTAAATCTGGCAAGTAGTGGAGAAAAATCTACTCTGACAATAAATGAAGAGGACAAACAATCAGAAAAAGAGCAAACAGTTATAAAAGATGATAAAGCCGAAGGTGAAAAGAGAGGCAGCTGAGGAAACGGTTTGGAGGAAGAAAGCTATACTCCATTGTGAGTTCAGGATATGCTAATTCTGAAAATGATTCAGATAATGACTTTGGGAGCATAGATAGTCTTTTTGGTTTAGATGATGCTGAAAGATCAGAGTCTTTTGGCTCTCGATTGTATACAGTAAAACAAATCAATGACTTTCTACATAGTACTAAAGGAACTCGCAAACCACAAATTGAGATGTTTTCCCTGATTTGAAGCGCTTTTTGGTGTCGTGTAAAATGGCAATGAACGAAGCAACCTTTGAAGAACTGCAGACAGAAGCGTTATCGCCTTAAGAAAATTATAACAAAGGTAAAAAAAAAAAAAAACACACAGTAAACCGTAAATGTAAAGAAGGTTTGAATATTCTTTTCTTTTTTAATGGAGAGAAAAGAATCCTTAGCCTGTGTTCAAATGCCTTTTGTCTCTTTATTAATAGTCAGCATCATGGCATCCTTAAACTTTGGATCTTTGAATGTTAATGGGTGTCGAAATTGGAAAAAATCGGGTATAGTTTTTCTGCAAGAAACACACACAGATTTAAATAATCAGGTGCAATGGCAAAGTGAGTGGAAAGGCAAATCTTTCCTTAGCCATGGTTCAAATGTTAGTGCTGGTGTTGCAGTTCATATTTCTTCAGATATACAAATACAAGATAGCAGAGCTGAAGAAATAATACCTGGCAGAATGCAAATTATAGAATTTAAGTTATGTGAGTTATTTGTTTCTCTTATTAACATTTATGCTCCTAATAATGGTGTAGAAAGAGTTTTTGTTAAAAAAATAAAAATGTTATTTTAAAAAATACCAAATAATAGAATAATAATTTTAGCTGGTGATTTTAATTGTACTCTTGATTACACTATGGATCGGAATCATGTTGAACCTAATCACAATTTGTCTGAAACTCTCAAAACTGTTGTTCAGTTTCACAATCTTGTAGACGTTTGGAGAGAAGCCTTCCCTAGAGATTAGGGAATTCCCCTTCCCTCTTTTTTACATTTTTTTTTTACTCTGTTTTGGAGAGAGTGGAGAGAGAGAAAGTTAAAGTATAAAACTTTAGGCCAGTGGTGGGATATTGGAAAAGTACAGATCCAGCTCTTTTGTCAGCAATATACAAGAAGTCGTATGATGGAACTGAAAGAACAAGTCCAGTTCTTGGAAGAGCAAATTCTCAAGCTAAGCAGCTCCATCACTGATGGTGAAGAGACAGAAATTGCAAAAATGCTTCAAGAGTACAATTTGATTTTAAAGAATTTGTATGAAGAAAGAAGTCGTTGTGCATCCATACGAGGAAAATATCTTCATTTAAACAGCATGGATTCTTCTACGACTTTCTTTTTTTCATTGGAGAGGAATATTAGACAGAAGAATAATATAAATTATCTTAAATTGCCAAATGGAAAAGAAAGAAATAATTTTACAAACTTTAATTTTTTATGAAGATGTATAATACAGCACAACCTTGTGACCTTGAAATAACTAATCAGCTTTTAGATGGACTTCCACACCTTAAAAAAGAAGATAAAGCTGAGTTAGACAAAGCCTTTTCATTTCACGAGTTAACTGAGGCTGTTCAGCAGCAATCCTCAGGAAATCACCAGGGTTGGATGGTTTGACTTCGGATTTCTACAAAGCCTTCTGGTCCCTCATCGGACAGGATCTGTATGATGTGTTTTGTGAAAGTTTTGAATCAAAAATCTTACCCCTGAGTTGCAGAAGAGCTGTAATCACTCTTTTACCCAAGAAAGGAGATCTTGGCCTATTAAAGAACTGGCGACCAGTTTCTCTTTTGGGAACTGACTATAAAATATTATCTAAAGCTCTGACAAATCGTCTCAAGGAATTTTTAGCATCCATTATTCACGAAGATCAGTCCTATTGTGTACCAAAGCGGTCTATATTTGACACGGGACATGTTGTATTTAACCGAACTGCATAAGTTTGATCTTGGTCTTGTTTGGTTGGACCAGGAAAAAGCCTTCGATAAAGTTGACCATCAATATCTGTTCAAAATACTTGAAGGCTTTGGCTTTGGAAAACAGTTTACTTCATGGATAAGACTTCTGTATAAAGATGTTTATATATGCTGAAAATTAATGGAATTCTGACAAGACCTTTTTTTCTGGCCTCTTGTGCACAATTTCTATTGAACCAATGTTGAGGATGTTGAGAGAGAAGCTGCAAGGATTGTCGGTTCCATCATCTTGCCTTTCAAATACTCCATAAGTGAAATGAACAGCTTATGCCTGCGACATCACAGTGATCATTGGATCTGAAGATGATGTAAAACATCTAATCTCATGCCTCAACATTTATGAGAGTGCTTCTTCAGCACGTGTCAATTGGGAAAAAACAGACACTTTATTATTAGGTCATTGGTCGAATCAGAATTATTACAGGCATTCTTGGCTTCCTCCAGGGGTTCTTTGTCTTCCTGTTATTGAGGGCGGTCAAGTTCATATAGACTAATTAGACTGAATTAGAATTGAATTAGTCTATAAATTAAACTAATTCATCTAGCCTTTAAGGTGAAAGCCATGAGGTTACAAACTGCCCAAAAACTGCTTTATTCTTCTTTATTCTTCATACCGTGGATCAGTTTTGGTCTTGCCATTCTATGGGGAAAAAACAAGATGGGTTTTGATAAGCAAATGTTTCTGATCTCAGAAAACGTTGTAAAGGATATGTTTAAGATCAAGTTTTATGGATCTGTGTTTGAAGCTTGGAGTTATTTTAAAGGTCCCGTTCTTTGTGATCCCATTTTCAAACTTTAGTTAGTGTGTAATGTTGCTGTTAGAGCATAAATAATATCTGTAAAATTGTAAAGCTCAAAGTTCAATGCCAAGCAAGATATTTTATTTATAAGTCGCCTACATCGAACGGCCCGTTTGGACTACATCCCTCTACATCCTTCTTTAATGACGTCACTAGAACAGTTTTTTTGACTAACCTCCGCCCACAGGAATGCTCCCTCAACTCTACCGAAATTCGTTTATGTACTTGCGCACTTCTTATAACTTACTGTGTTTACTCAGCTCTTACGTGATTTTCTGAAGTAAAACTGACACTTCATCTTTTGTGTGATGTACAATAAACTTTATTAAACTCATCAGTATATGTTTGATCATCATTCGGACCTGGGGCCTGTGCCATGAAGGTAGTTGAACAAACTCGGGGTTACAGGATTAGTTTTGAGTTGACAAAACCAAACCGATGCAATCAGGCTTTATTGGTACCATGATGCAGCTCATCGACTTTCTCTGTCAACTCAGGCTTTGATCCTCAAGCTATGATTACTCCACGCGTGCACATAAAAGAGTGACGTCGACACTGAACAACAATCGCGGGTCGCGATTTTTCCGCGGAGGAGCAAGAGATAATCATTCATAATTACGATGAATTTAGATATGTATTTCAAGCTCGAAACAATACGTTCTCTGCTGCAAAAGCAAGAGAAGACTGTTGGAGAAAGATTGCTGATTGTTAATGCGTAAGTTACGTTCTATATTCATGTAAAAGTATGTATGTATAGCCTATATGTAGCCTATGTGTAATATAGCCTATAGCCTATTTTTGTAATATATAAAAAAATGAGCATGTATGTACTAAGAAAGATTAATATTCATTGATTTTTAGATGCAACCCAAACTCCAAATGTTCTTGGCAGCAGATAAAGACAAAATATAAAATATAATTCAAAGTGGTGAGTATTTACCAGAACCTTTTATTATTTTTGTGAACATTTTATCACAAACACTTGTTTGCAGCAAACAGAAATAAAGAGTTAAATTCCAAAAACCAGACTACACTGTGGCGGAGGAGTTGGCTCTGAGTAGGCAATAAGGGACGGCCGATTATGGATGTTATTACAGGTTCTCTACAATCTGCCCCTGGTGCTGGCTCCTCTAAGCAAACACTGGGTACGTGTGCAATACATTACTACTTTTTTAAGTTTTAAATATGGCTGACTGTATGTTCTGCAGTAGAGGGAATTACAGTGTCCCTGTTGAAGCCAGCACACATACACGCAGTCTCCCACACAGAGGTCGGTATACAGCAGACAGAACACCAAACATAACCTGCTTTACAACAGTTATGCTTTACATTGCCCTATTTTTATTTCTTAGGGCGGAGGAAATGATGAAGACACTCTCTCTGTGTGTTCTCGGACAGTTGCTGATGTGAATGCACTGGGCTTTTTATTATGGAAAACATTTCAATGTGTGGCATAAAAAAGCGACTGGCCCTTACACATCTCTTTTATTGTAGGATTTTTCACAACCTGCCCCAGAAACTGAGGCCTCTACCTCAATGGGTTTCAGAAGAAATGTGAACAAGGTAAGGATTTCAAACCCTTGACATAAATTACAGTCAGTCCTGTGTTTGTAGGAAGTCAAGGAACTTTTTGTGATTTTGATGAGCCTCCAGAAAACTTGTAATGATCATGTTTGTGGTGGAATTATGTTTCAGGTGGAAACAGACTCAGTCAGGGCCCTGTACAAAAGGAGTCTTGAACTAGACTGCATACTAAAGGAGCTGACTGTGAGCTGAGGCGGCTCCAAACAAAATCAAACAGCTGGATAAAACTGATCTCAGTATCTATCTATCCATCTATCCATCTATCCATCTATCTATCTATCTATCTATCTATCTATCTATCTATCTATCTATCTAGTAACACTTTAGTATGAAAATTTATTAATGCAACTTTCTCTTGCTCTCTTTCTCCCTCTCATCCCACAAAACCAATAAAAGAGTTTGAGACCTATGTGCAGTTTCAATGTGCTTTTATTAACTGTAATATTGTATGGTGATTGCATCTACACCAGCTGGGTGGTCAAGTGTGATCAGGTCAGTTTCATCGGGGAGAAGCTGGTTTTGTGGTGTTTCACACAGTTAATGTGCCTTTAGGAGGCCAAAGGTCATCTCTATCTTCACTCTTGTTTGAGGGCCACATTGAAGTGGAGTTGTGGCCCTATCTGAGGGTCATGATAGGGGGTTATTCAACACTATCTCACGACCAATTCGTAACAATTCGTACGAATGATAAAAAGTTGGCTAATTCGTATGAATTCGTACGACCTAACTCGTACGAATTTGTACGATTTGTCTAAACCCACGTGATGGGTAGGTTTAGGGGCGGGGTCAGGGGTAGGTCATTCGTATGAATTCATAAGAAATCGGCAATTCGTAAAATATGTACGATTTAGCAAAAATCGTACTAATTCGTACGAGTGAGGTCGTTTGAATTCGTACGAATTAGCCACTTTGTTAAATTGTTACGAATTCGTCTTGAGATAGGGTTGGGTTATTGTGTAGGTTTTTCTATCTCAGTTCAAATTAACAGTGTTTTGTATTGTACCAAATTTAACTTGCTTTCCTCAAAGTGCTGACACAACACAGACTAACGGAAAATTTGAGTCAAGCACTGAGCCAGGCCATTTGGCATCCAAACTTGATCATATGTGCATGACCACAAGTCGTAAGCAGATGAAATGTTTAGTAGATCATTATTATATCTGTTAATGTTACTATTAATTTAAAGATTCATCTCACAGAAAATAATCATCTAACATATTCCCATCATCTCTACCTGAACATTATGGCTGTGATAGGACTTCCTATTAACATAATCTGCCTCATGTTCCCTAGAGCTGTGGAGACTGGAGCAATAGACTGCATTCATGTTGCAATGACTTGGGAATCCCATCATAAGATTAACATAAGAATAATAAAAAAGATTCAAAACTAGATGTACCGCATGGCGGTACAAAATATGACCGCCGCTCAGGCCTGCACTGGCTTTCCACAAAAATAAATGACGTGCAGCAATTTGGCTGTATTGCGTGTTTATGTATATACCTAAAAAAAGTAGTAGTATGTGCATGTCTGTCTGTGTGTATGTGTGTGTGTTTGTGTATGTGTGTGTCTGTGTGTGTATGTATGCGTGCGTACATGTGTGTGTGCGTGTGTGTCTGTGCATGTGGATTTGTATGTGTGTGTATGGGTGTGTGTCTGTGCGTGTGGATGTCAGTGTGTGTGCATGCTTGCGTTTGTTTGTATTCCTGCATGTGTGTGTGTGACAGTTAGGGTTGCCAACTTCAGAAAAGGAAAATGCGGGACAATCATGGTTATTTATAGGCAAATGAGGGACACTCAAAATATTTGTACTGTATCACACACAGTGTACGTCATTTCAGTGTCTGCAGTTAAGTTTGTGTTTAAAAGGTTATCAGACATAAACACATTTGTATTGCTTAAAGGTATAGCAGAGGATTTTCTTTTTCACGGTGGGTAGTGTAAACTATTGGTCCACCTAAGTGTCAATCATTCTGGTGATATGTTTACGTAAAGCCGTCGTAC
Source organism: Scardinius erythrophthalmus (assembly GCF_964197995.2). Classification (NCBI taxonomy): domain Eukaryota; kingdom Metazoa; phylum Chordata; class Actinopteri; order Cypriniformes; family Leuciscidae; genus Scardinius; species Scardinius erythrophthalmus. The sequence goes on from NC_138221.1 coordinate 43,847,842, forward strand.
GTGCTCGTCCCTTAGTTTTCGCTTTCTGCGCATGCGCACTTTCAGGTTTTTATGTGTGGTGAGCTAGAGCTCAGCCATTCATTGAAGCTTGCCGTTTCACCGGGTCCTTTGAAAATGTCTGAGGGTCGCAAGAGAAAAAGTTTGTACGAACTGTATGAGAAGAAGAGAAAGGCCTCAGAAGAGAGAAACAAGATTAGAGTGTTTTTGGGAGATTGTTTCACACGATGGCTTGCGCTGAAAACACAGGTTGGGCTTCCCACTGATGCCTCAGTCGCGAAGTTTCTACTTGACAGGTAAAGTTTGGCATGCTATTTGGAGAAAAAGTGCAAATCTTCTTTTGGAAAGTAATCTTGTATGAGCGATGCCGACAGCAACTTGTAAACAGAGCATGCACGAGGAGAACCTCGCACACGTTTAATAGGCGTTCCCTCTCGGGAGCAGGTAGAGTGTTGCGCATGTGCATTTTTTCGAAAAGTGGAGAGGGCGGTTCTTATCCAAAATTTGGAAAGATCCTCCGCTATACCTTTAACCTATTTATGTATTTAATTCTAAAAATAATTTTAATGTCATACATGAAAAAAGTCACATTACAAACAAGCCATAGTTCAAAATAACAGCATCTAAAATAGAAAGCTTTTTTAACATTATACACTAGGCTTACAGTTCAAAAGTTTGGGGTTAGTAAGATTATTTTTTGGGAAAAAAAATAAAGAAAGTAATTGCCTACTTTTATTCAGCAAGGATGCATTACATTAATCAAAAGTGACAGTTAAGATAATGTTACAAAAGCTTTCTATGTACTTTCTAAAAGCTTTAAAACATTAATAATAATCAGAAATGTTTTTTGAGCATATTATTCCCTCAGGTAGATTACATGTTTTCTTGCGTGGCTGGATGTTAGACTCATGAACAATAATCACGTTGTTTGCATTCGCCAAAATTGATTAGCCGAAATCAAAACGTGGACAGTGAAAGAAAAATTACCGTTAGCGCGAGACGAGTCTGGCTTGAAGCGGAAGCGACCAGATGGCAGAGGATGTTCGCAAATCAAACAATGATTTGTCTCAAAACAGTGATTAAAAAAAGCTGTGATTGGATGATGACAGGTGTCGGTGATCATTCTCAAGTGTCGTGGTCAGCACTGCTGCTGTTGCTGTTGTATCAGTCAGTGGTTTACCAGCTTGTCAAAAAACGGGACACGGGAGGTCACGCACGGGAAAAATAAATTAGGCCCAAAATACGGGACGTCCCGCCTAATTCGGGACATTTGGCAACCTTAGTGACAGTATCATCCTAAACCAGCAACCCTTCGCTCAACAGCACCATCTACAGGCCGATGAGTGTACAGTCACTAAATGTACACATAAATTAATTTATTTTATACCCCCCATGGATGAAATTCTACGAAACTTAGCATACCCCCAGAGGATGTCAAGTTAATCATACACATGAAATATGGTGCAGTTCTGAACATCTTAACTGAAGATAGGGGCGATTAAAGCAGAATAATATTGTATTTTCATTTTTTATGGGAGGGGCGCAAATCACAAATGAGTGATTATGGGCTAGGTTGATGTGGGCCCTTAAGAGCAACATACCATAAAAATTTCTTCATCCTCGGTGCCACGGTTCAGATAGTTATTTAGGAAAAACTGCATTTTTTGGGTTTGGGGGGGCCCAGCGCGGGGGGGGGAGTGGCCCCCGGGGAGCAAACGAAATTTTTCCGTAGAAGTCTAGTGGGGCTACATGCCCACCAAATTTCATGTTCCCCGTTGTTTCGGTGTCCCTGGTATCGTTGACGAAAAATTCAGTAGATGACAAAAAAAAAAAAAAAAAAAAAAACCTTTGACAATCCCCATAATAATTCTTAACATATATTATATTGTATAGCCTAGTACATTTGTGAAATTTGCTTTTTGAAAAAAAAAAGTGTTCATGTGATGTCACCCTATCAATATATCTTACTGGCAATTTTATAAAAGCCCTCTTTTATGGACATGGTCGATAAATGTCTGGGGAACACTATTAATGAAACTTTTCATGTACTCCTGCAGGGTGAGGACCACCTTGCGAATGGTTTGACAAACATACCATATTTTCCCCTAGCACAGAAGCTAGGGGAAAACATATGTTTTCCCCTAGCTTCTGTGCGTCACCCACCGTGCAAGTATGTACCACTTGCAAAAAAAAAACAAAAAAAAAAACCCAACGCAATACAATTTTCGGTACAGTAAGTGCATGAATTTGACGTGTTAAATTCTTTATGTGCGGCTCAAGAAGTTCGCAAAGATAAGACATTCCTTCCGCGGAAAATCTGTATCTTTCATACAAGTAACTATCAGTTAAGGCAAGGGGATTTTGTCTTGTTAAAAACTCTTTCTCTATGAAGTGCTCGTCAAACAATTTGCGCTGATATGTCCACCGGATTTGGAAGAAAAGGTGAAGTCATTGCAACAGACACTTTGAATAAGTTACGTCACCTATATGTTTCTTTGCTCTCAGCTGATTGGTCAAAATTCAGTCTGAGATCTTGAATCCAGAACATAACCTGCCCCGGAGCAGGTTAGCCGTGCAGCGTAAGATACCATGGCAACGAACACCGATTAAAGCCGAGCTACTTTCATAGTACTTAAAACCCAGGGTTGGCGGAAACTAAGCTGAAACATAGCTGGCTAGCCACCTAAACCGGCTTCAGGGTACAGGCCCCTGGTCCGAAACAGCAGATTTGTAGGCTATTAATAAATAATGGATACATACAAGCAGATGACAAATACGTTATAATAACCGTAATTAAACTACTAAACTATACCTGTTCCATCTCTATACAGCACTCTGACTCTGTAGGCATTATTGTCCGACTCGAAATGAACACCGTTACTGAGAGTTTCTGATATTATCATCATTCCATGAGATGTTATTTTCCTGACAGACTGAGCGCGAGCTCATGAAGCTCCGCCCCCTGGGTCGTCCAGCAGCAGCTTATTTGAATTTAAAGGGCACACACTAAAACAGCACGTTTTTCTGAGCCCCAAAAAATGACAATTTAAACATGCTGTAAAAAATGATCTGTTGGGTATTTTGAGCTGAAACTTCACATACACACTCTGGGGACATCAGAGACTTATTTTACATCTTGTGAAAAGGGGCATAATACGGGACCTTTAAGCCGGAGCTAAAAGAGCATTTCGGCTTTAATGAACCACTTTTTCACAATCCCTGGTTTTCCCATACTTTTATTATGTCTAGCATTTATATTTCTAGCTTTAGTTTAGCTAAAGCTGGAGATTTGATTGATTTGACAAATAGAGAGTGGGTCTAAGTGGACATTACTTTGATTGTGTCGTTAATATGAGTTAGTCACGTCCGGGTAACAGACGCATCCTGGAACTGATATAAGCAAGCTCAGTGGCTCCGCTCGTTAAAGATACATCCACATCGGAGCAGGAAGCATTTGGCGCATGTATTACGCTGTTTAAAGGAATGGCGAGGATTAAAGGGATTTTTCCAACCCTCTGTTAGATGTTTTTACCCTTGGTAAGAGGAGCGAGGTAGGTGTTTGATTTTATTTGTTGTTGATGTCGTTGAAAAATCGATTGTGTAATGCTAATTTAATGGAAGATGTGTCTTTGATGCGTGTATTAAGATTTATTGTGGCTTTGTTTGTTTTAGTTTCACGGTGCGTGAAGAAACAATAAAGATATTTGCACCGGTCGAACTCTACGCGGGTTTATTGATGCCAAGGGCTGCTACAGTGAAACTCGACGCTACGTAAGCCATCCGTTGCGCGTCACGGCATTAAAGGTATACTGAAGCACACACACGCGGGGATGCAGCTGTAGAAAGAGACTTTGGCTCGCTGGAGGGTGAAATTCGCCACAGCTATACGAACTGTCTAATAAGTTGATCTGGTGTGACGACCTAGAAGCTACCTGCTCATATGGATAGTTGGTTTAAAATATTTAAAGGTTTTAATATTTTAAATGTGAAATGTGAGTCTGTAATAATGTGAGGTTTGAAAATAGTTAAAAGTTTTAAAGGTATTTAAGGTAATTGTAATTGGGTATTTTCAATTCTGACCTATAATGTCTATAGGGAATTTATAATTATTTTTGTTTATGAAATACTTTTAGTATTTGGTGGTTATTTGTACTGTATTGGTTACTAACTTTGATGCGTATTTTCTAAGTGTCCGATGTTTGATATGATTGGAGACAGTTTAATTGTTGCATTAAAGGTATAGCGGAGGATTTTCTTTTTCCGGGTGGGTAGTGTAAACTATTGGTCCACCTAAGTGTCAATCATTCTGGTGATATGTTTACGTAAGGCCGTCGTACGTGCTCGTCCCTTAGTTTTCGCTTTCTGCGCATGCGCACTTTCAGGTGTTTATGTGTGGTGGTGAGCTAGAGTTACGGTTTAAGCCATTCATTGAAGCTCGCCGTTTCACCGGGTCCTTTGAAAATGTCTGAGGGTCGCAAGAGAAAAAGTTTGTACGAACTGTATGAGAAGAAGAGAAAGGCCTCAGAAGAGAGAAACAAGATCAGAGTGTTTTTGGGAGATTGTTTCACACGATGGCGTGCGCTGAAAACACAGGTTGGGCTTCCCACTGATGCCTCAGTCGCGAAGTTTCTACTCGACAGGTAAAGTTTGGCATGCTATTTGGTGAAAAAGTGCAAATCTTCTTTTGGAAAGTAATCTTGTATGAGTGATGCCGACAGCAACTTGTAAACAGAGCGTGCACGAGGAGAACCTCGCACACGTTTAATAGGCGTTCCCTCTCGGGAGCAGGTAGTGTGTTGCGCATGTGCATTTTTTCAAAAAGTGGAGAGGGCGGTTCTTATCTAAAATTCGGAAAGATCCTCCGCTATACCTTTAAGGTTGAAACTAGTTACTTGGACATAACTTTTAAGGGTTTAGTGTAAAATAGGAGGTCAATACAGTACAATGTTAAATTAAACTAGATTAAAAAGTTCGTTGAGACAAACTTTAAGTTGGCTTGAGAAAGCCGGACCAGAAAGTTTAAAGAAGTTTAAAATAGTTTGGAGTTTAAATTAGTTTAAAGTATAAAGTAGTTTAAAGTTTAAATTAGTTTGAAGTTTAAAGTAGTTTAAAGTTTAAAGTAGTTTAAAGTTTAAATTAGTTTGAAGTTTAAATTAGCTTAAAGTTTAAATTTGTTTAAAGTTTAAATTAGTTTGAAGTTTAAAGTAGTTTAAAGTTTAAATTAGGTAGTTTAAAGTTAAAAAGTTGTTGGGGGTTTTCTAATGGGTTGCTAAGGTGTTCTCGGTGGTTGCTAGGCGGTTGCTAGGGTGTTCTGGGTGGTTGCTATGCTGTTGCTAAGCGGTTGCTAGGGTATTTTGGGTGGTTGCTAAGGTCTTTTTGGGTGGTTGCTAGACGGTTGCTAGGGTGTTCTAGGTGGTTGCTATGGTGTTGCTAGACGGTTGCTAAGGTATTTTGGGTGGTTGCTAGGCGGTTGCTAGGGTGTTCTGGGTGGTTGCTATGGTGTTGCTAGGCGGTTGCTAAGGTATTTTGGGTGGTTGCTAGGATGTTGCTAGGCGGTTGCTAGGGTGTTCTGGGTGGTTGCTATGGTGTTGCTAGGCGGTTGCTAGGGTGTTCTGGGTGGTTGCTAGGCGGTTGCTAGGGTGTTCTGGGTGGTTGCTATGGTGTTGCTAGGTGGTTGCTAGGGTATTCTGGGTGGTTGCTAGGCGGTTGCTAGGGTGTTCTGGGTGGTTGCTAGGCGGTTGCTAGGGTGTTCTGGGTGGTTGCTATGGTGTTGCTAGGGTATTCTGGGTGGTTGCTAGGCGGTTGCTAGGGTGTTCTGGGTGGTTGCTATGGTGTTGCTAGGCGGTTGCTAAGGTATTCAGGGCGGTTGATATGGTGTTACTAGGTGGTTGGTAGTTGTCACAGATGGTTACTATGGAGTTTTTATAGAGTTCTTAGCATGATCTTGGCATGATTTAGCACTTAACTAATCGCTATTAGCATGTAGCTATTCACTGCTAGCATGTGTAGCATGTTGGAAGTGCTGTTTGCTAGCATGAGTCAAAAGAGCCAAGCCTCATCTCTATACGATGTTCTGATACAGAGATATAGGTCTTGCAAAACGGTTGCTAGGGTACTCAAGTTTGGTTGCTATGGAGTTGCTTGGGAGCTGGAAGCTTTAAACTTAAGAAGTTTAAAGTGGTTTGAAGTTTAAAGTAGTTTACGAGTTTTGAGTTTACAAGTTTACAAGTTTAAATGAGTTTAGAGTGTATGTGTGTGTGTGTGTGTGTGTGTGTGTGTGTGTGTGTGTGTGTGTGTGTTCACACACACACACACACACACACACATACACACACACACACACACACTCAGAGTTTATGAGTTTAGAGTTTATAAGTCTATAAATTGATGAGTTTATAAGTGTAAGAGTTTTTGAGTTTAGAGTTTATAAGTTTAAATGAGTTTAGACTTTATAAGTTTAAATGAGTTTAAGAGTTCAGAGTTTATTAATTTATGAGTTAAAGAGTTCATAAGTCTATGAATTCATGAGTTTTTGAGTTTAGAGTTTATAAGTTTTAAACGAGTTTAGAGTTTATAAGTTTAAATGAGTTTAGACTTTATAAGTTTAAATGAGTTTAAGAGTTCAGAGTTTATTAATTTATGAGTTAAAGAGTTCATAAGTCTATGAATTCATGAGTTTATAAGTTAATTAGTTTATAAGTGTATGAGTTTAGAGTTTATTAGTTTAAATGAGTCTCATTGGCTAAGGCTCAATCCCAATTCACCCCTTGACCCTACCCCTTGGCCCTACCCCTCCGTTTTGCGCGTTCCCGTGAAGGGGTAGGGCTGTCTCAATTCTCTTTTGGTTGGAGGGGTAGGGGTAAGGGGAAGGGCCAGATAGCCCTTGAAACGAAGATTTTTCGGGACCGCACTTCAAACGAAGGGGTATGAGAAATGTACCTGCATACACCGGCTACAGAGGCAACATGACTGCCAATAATCATTTTCTTTATGTCACATTCAATCTAGTGTTTACGGTCATGTTCTTCAAAGAAACGGCTGCAAAAAAATCGTTAAAGTTCGTTAACAATATGACGCGTGTAAAAAGCAAAAGTTTGAAGCGAAGTGGACGCGCGAATGAGGGGAATTCGCGTCCACCGCGCCGCGCTAAACGCCTCATTCTCGCCGCAAGACCTCCAGACGCGTTCGTCTTAACATTGAAATCACTCGCGCCAGACGCTCTGTTCGCGTTTGGTGTGAACGCAGCATTAGGCGTCGACGATATCGTCATCTCCGTTGTTTTCTGCAAACTTCAGAAGAAATATGCAAAAAAATAGCTGTAACTCACGCAAGACTACAGCTGACGACGGCTTCTTGGAAGTTTGTGATAAACATTGGCGCATCTCCTGTGACGTAGGCGCTAGCGACGATGTATAATGACATGTAACAGTGTAGTAGTGGTGTCCCATTTCTTAGGGGAATATTTTCACCCCTACGCCTTGACACTCTGTTTCAAGGGGCAAGGGGTAGGGGTAGGGGTAGGCGAAGGGGTATAAAATAGAATTGGGATTGAGCCTACTATAGTATATAGAACGGCAGTTTGGTTTAGTCTTCAAGGTATTTAGATTTGAATTTTCGTCGGTTGGTGAGTTTGAATCTGGATTTGAATTTTTTAGAACTCCCCAGTGTAAGTCAATGGGAGTTTTTCCGAGTTTTGATCGTCATTTTTAGGAAAACCGTAAGTCCGATCAGTCTAAAAAGATATAGCAACTAACTTCAGATCAGTTTGAGTGTCTGAGCCGAGTTTGGAGTATGTAGAGTTAAAGCTCTAGGACGAGTTTGAGTCAACAGTTTTTCACAGAAGAATAATAATAATAACTAGATTAAAAAGTTCGTCGAGACAAACTTTAAGTTGGCTTGAGAAAGCCGGACCAGAAAGTTTAAAGAAGTTTAAAATAGTTTGGAGTTTAAATTAGTTTAAAGTTTAAAGTAGTTTAAAGTTTAAATTAGTTTGAAGTATAAAGTATTTTAAAGTTTAAATTAGTTTGAAGTTTAAAGTAGTTTAAAGTTTAAAGTAGTTTAAAGTTTAAATTAGTTTGAAGTTTAAATTAGCTTAAAGTTTAAATTAGTCTGAAGTTTAAATTAGTTTGAAGTTTAAATTTGTTTAAAGTTTAAATTAGTTTGAAGTTTAAATTAGCTTAAAGTTTAAATTAGTTTGAAGTTTAAATTAGTTTAAAGTTTAAATTTGTTTAAAGTTTAAATTAGTTTGAAGTTTAAAGTAGTGTAAAGTTTAAATTAGGTAGTTTAAAGTTAAAAAGTTGTTGGGGGGTTTCTAGTGGGTTGCTAAGGTGTTCTCGGTGGTTGCTAGGCGGTTCCTAGGGTGTTCTGGGTGGTTGCTATGCTGCTGCTAAGCGGTTGCTAGGGTATTTTGGGTGGTTGCTAGGGTGTTCTGGTTGGTTGCTAAGGTCTTTTTGGGTGGTTGCTAGACGGTTGCTAGGGTGTTCTAGGTGGTTGCTATGGTGTTGCTAGACGGTTGCTAAGGTATTTTGGGTGGTTGCTAGGCGGTTGCTAGGGTGTTCTGGGTGGTTGCTATGGTGTTGCTAGGCGGTTGCTAAAGTATTTTGGGTGGTTGCTAGGATGTTGCTAGGCGGTTGCTAGGGTGTTCTGGGTGGTTGCTAGGCGGTTGCTAGGCGGTTGCTAGGGTGTTCTGGGTGGTTGCTAGGCGGTTTCTAGGGTGTTCTGGGTGGTTGCTATGGTGTTGCTAGGTGGTTGCTAGGGTATTCTGGGTGGTTGCTAGGCGGTTGCTAGGGTGTTCTGGGTGGTTGCTATGGTGTTGCTATGGTGTTGCTAGGGTATTCTGGGTGGTTGCTAGGCGGTTGCTAGGGTGTTCTGGGTGGTTGCTATGGTGTTGCTAGGCGGTTGCTAAGGTATTCAGGGCGGTTGATATGGTGTTACTAGGTGGTTGGTAGTTGTCACAGATGGTTACTATGGAGTTTTTATAGAGTTCTTAGCATGATCTTGGCATGATTTAGCACTTAGCTAATCGCTATTAGCATGTAGCTATTCACTGCTAGCATGTGTAGCATGTTGGAAGTGCTGTTTGCTAGCATGAGTCAAAAGAGCCAAACCTCATCTCTATACGATGTTCTGATACTGAGATATAGGTCTTGCAAAACGGTTGCTAGGGTACTCAAGTTTGGTTGCTATGGAGTTGCTTGGGAGCTTGAAGCTTTAAACTTAAGTTTAAAGTGGTTTGAAGTTTAAAGTAGTTTACGAGTTTTGAGTTTACAAGTTTAAATGAGTTTAGAGTTTAAGTTTAAATGAGTTTAGTGTGTGTTCACACACACACACACACACACTCAAAGCTTATGAGTTTAGAGTTTATAAGTGTATAAATTGATGAGTTTAAAGGTGTTAGAGTTTTTGAGTTTAGAGTTTATAAGTTTTAAATGAGTTTAGAGTTTATAAGTTTAAATGAGTTTAGACTATAAATTTAAATGAGTTTAAGAGTTCAGAGTTTATTAATTTATGAGTTAAAGAGTTAATAAGTCTATGAATTCATGAGTTTATAAGTTAATTAGTTTATAAGTGTATGAGTTTAGAGTTTATTAGTTTAAATGAGTCTCATTGGCTAATATAGTATATAGAACGGCAGTTTGGTTTAGTCTTCAAGGTATTTTGATTTGAATTTTCGTCGGTTGGTGAGTTTGAATGTAAATTTGAATTTTTTAGAACTCCCCAATGTAAGTCAATGGGAGTTTTTCCGAGTTTTGATCGGCATTTTTAGGAAAACCGTAAGTCCGATCAGTCTGAAAAGATATAGCAACTAACTTCAGATCAGTTTGAGTGTCTGAGCCGAGTTTGGAGTATGTAGTGTTAAAGCTCTAGGACGAGTTTGAGTCAACAGTTTTTAACAGAAGAATAATAATAACTAGAATGTACATTTCCTGAAGAAAATGTGAAATGGTGCTTGCAGTGGCAAAACTCTCCACTCGGTTGCTAGGGTGTTGTACATGATTGCATACGAGCCAACAACCATGTCTGTACGATGTTGTGGAGCTGAAATATAGCTTCTATATGTTGCAATATGGTTTATATGTGGCTCTAAACGGTTGCTAGGGCGTTGCTAGGCGGTTGCTAGGGTATTCTGGGTGGTTGCTAGGCGGTTGCTAGGGTATTCTTGGTGGTTGCTAGGGCGTTGCTAGGTGGTTGCTAGGGTATTCTGGGTGGTTGCTATGGTGTTGCTAGGCGGTTGCTAGGGTATTCTGGGTGGTTGCTAGGGCATTGCTAGGGTATTCTGGGTGGTTGCTATGGTGTTGCTAGGCAGTTGCTAGGGTGTTCTGGGTGGTTGCTATGGTGTTGCTAGGCGGTTGCTAGGGTATACTGGGTGGTTGCTAGGCGGTTGCTAGGGTATTCTTGGTGGTTGCTATGGTGTTGCTAGGCGGTTGCTAGGGTATTCTGGGTGGTTGCTAGGCGGTTGCTAGGGTATTCTTGGTGGTTGCTAGGGCGTTGCTAGGTGGTTGCTAGGCTGTTCTGGGTGGTTGCTATGGTGTTGCTAGGCGGTTGCTAGGGTATTCTGGGTGGTTGCTAGGGCGTTGCTAGGCAGTTGCTAGGGTGTTCTGGGTGGTTGCTATGGTGTTGCTAGGCGGTTGCTAGGGTATTCTATGTGGTTGCTAGGTGGTTGCTAGGGTATTCTTGGTGGTTGCTATGGTGTTGCTCGGCGGTTGCTAGGGTATTCTGGGTCGTTGCTAGGGTATTCTGGGTGGTTGCTATGGTGTTCCTAGGCAGTTGCTAGGGTGTTTTGGGTGGTTGCTAGGGTGTTGCTAGGCCGCTGCTAGGGTGTTCTGGGTGGTTGCTAGGCAGTTGCTAGGGTATTCTGGGTGGTTGCTAGGGTGTTCTGGGTGGTTGCTAGGGCGTTGCTAGGCGGTTGCTAGGGTGTTCTGGGTTGTTGCTATGGTGTTGCTAGGCGGTTGCTAGGGTATTCTGGGTGGTGAATAGGGCGTTGCTAGGCAGTTGCTAGGGTATTCTGGGTGGTTGCTAGGGAATTCTTGGTGGTTGCTAGGGCGTTGCTAGGCAGTTGCCTGGGTGTACTGGGTGGTTGCTAGGGCGTTGCTAGGGTGTTCTGGGTGGTTGCTATGGTGTTGCTAGGCGGTTGCTAGGGTATTCTGGGTGATTGCTAGGGCGTTGCTAGGGTGTTCTGGGTGGTTGCTAGGCGGTTGCTAGGGTATTCTGTGTGGTTGCTAGGGCATTGCTAGGTGGTTGCTAGGGTGTTCTGGGTGGTTGCTATGGTGTTGCTAGGCAGTTGCTATGGTATTTTGGGTGGATGCTAGGGCGTTGCTAGGCAGTTGCTAGGGTGTTCTGGGTGGTTGCTAGGCAGTTGCTAGGTGTTCTGGGGGGTTGCTAGACAGTTGCTAGGGTGTTCTGGGTGGTTGCTACGGTATTTTTGGTGGTTACTAGAGCGTTTCTAGACGTTGCTAGGGTGTTCAGGGTGGTTGCTAAGGTATTTTTGGTAGTTGCTATGGTGTTACTAGGTGGTTGGTAGTTGTCAAAGATGGTTACTATGGAGTTTTTATAGAGTTATTAAAATCTTTAATAACGAGTGCCTTCAGTACGGCACTCGGCCTGCGGCCTCGTGCCTATGGCCGAATAGGCACAAGCATGGAGCGATATCGCAAGGCCACGAGAGTAAAATTGCGTTAAAAAATACAAAAAAAATTAAAAAACATTTTTTTTTGGTTTAGGGTGGTTGCTAGGGAGCTCTTAGTGGTTGCTAGGGTGCTGAAACTGGTTGCTAGGGTGTGGCTATGAAGATTTTAGGCCATTACTTATTGGCTGCTTGATAATATAAATCCTCTGAGGGAGAGAGAGAGGGAGAGATGCAGGGCTGTCAGGCCCTTTGGAGTCTGTGTGTGTGAAAACGTCGGTTGGGATTCAAATATTTTTAGAATGCCCAATGTTAAGTCAATGGGACTTTTTTGGCCGCTTTTTCGTCCGCTGTGCGAACATCGTACACCCGATCGCTTAGAAAAGTCATAGCACACCTCTCCTCAATGAGCCGGTCGATTTGACACCTCACTCAGGGGTCTGAGACAAACGGTGCGGGGCGAGTTTCGCGCCAAACTTTTGTGTGGAAGAATAATAATAATAAAAATAATAAGTATGCAAGAGAACACTAATGATGCCTTGCTTTCAGCAAGCACCATTAATAACTAGATTAAAAAGTTCGTCGAGACAAACTTTAAGTTGGCTTGAGAAAGCCGGACCAGAAAGTTTAAAGAAGTTTAAAATAGTTTGGAGTTTAAATTAGTTTAAAGTTTAAAGTAGTTTAAAGTTTAAATTAGTTTGAAGTTTAAAGTAGTTTAAAGTTTAAATTAGTTTAAAGTTTAAAGTAGTTTAAAGTTTAAATTAGTTTGAAGTTTAAAGTAGTTTAAAGTTTAAATTAGTTTGAAGTTTAAATTAGCTTAAAGTTTAAATTAGTTTGAAGTTTAAATTAGTTTAAAGTTTAAATTAGTTTGAAGTTTAAAGTAGTTTAAAGTTTAAATTAGGTAGTTTAAAGTTAAAAAGTTGTTGGGGGTTTTCTAGTGGGTTGCTAAGGTGTTCTCGGTGGTTGCTAGGCGGTTGCTAGGGTGTTCTGGGTGGTTGCTATTGTGTTGCTAGATGGTTGCTATGGTATTTTGGGTGGTTGCTAGGTGGTTGCTAGGGTGTTCTGGGTGGTTGCTATGGTGTTGCTAGGCAGATGCTAAGGTATTTTGGGTGGTTGCTAGGCGGTTGCTAGGGTGTTCTGGGTGGTTGCTAGGGTGTTGCTAAGCGGTTGCTAGGGTATTTTGGGTGGTTGCTAGGCGGTTGCTAGGGTGTTCTGGGTGGTTGCTAAGGTATTTTGGGTGGTTGCTAGGCGGTTGCTAGGGTGTTCTGGGTGGTTGCTATGGTGTTGATAGGCGGTTGCTAAGGTATTTTGGGTGGTTGATAGGATGTTGCTAGGCGGTTGCTAGGGTGTTCTGGGTGGTTGCTAAGGTGTTGCTAGGCGGTTGCTAGGGTATTCTAGGTGGTTGCTAGGCGGTTGCTAGGCGGTTGCTAGGGTGTTCTGGGTGGTTGCTAGGCGGTTGCTATGGTATTTTGGGTGGTTGCCAGAGTGTTCTGGGTGGTTGCTAGGCGGTTGCTAGGGTGTTTTAGTGGTTGCTATGGTGTTGCTAGGCGGTTGCTAGGGTGTTCTGGGTGGTTGCTAGGGTGTTGCTAGGCGGTTGCTAGGGTATTCTGGGTGGTTGCTAGGCGGTTGCTAGGGTGTTCTGGGTGGTTGCTATGCTGTTGCTAGACGGTTGCTAGGGTATTCTGGGTGGTTGCTAAGTGGTTGCTAGGGTGTTTTGGGTGGTTGCTAGGCGGTTGCTAGGGTGTTCTGGGTGGTTGCTATGGTGTTGCTAGGCGGTTGCTAAGGTATTCTGGGTGGTTGCTAGGCAGTTGCTAGGGTGTTCTGAGTGGTTGCTATGCTGTTGCTAAGGTATTCTGGGTGGTTGCTAGGCGGTTGCTAGGGTGTTCTGGGGGGTTGCTATGGTGTTTCTAGGCGGTTGCTAGGGTATTCTGGGTGGTTGCTAGGCGGTTGCTAGGGTGTTCTGGGTGGTTGCTATGGTGTTGCTAGGCGGTTGCTAGGGTGTTCTGGGTGGTTGCTATGATGTTGCTAGGCGGTTGCTAAGGTATTCTGGGCGGTTGCTAGGCAGTTGCTAGGGTGTTCTGGGCGGTTGCTATGGTGTTGCTAGGTGGTTGGTAGTTGTCACAGATGGTTACTATGGAGTTTTTATAGAGTCCTTAGCATGATCTTGGTATGATTTAGCACTTAACTAAATGATATTAGCATGTAGCTATTCACTGCTAGCATGTGTAGCATGTTGGAAGTGCTGTTTGCTAGCATGAGTCAAAAGAGCCAAACCTCATCTCTATACGATGTTCTGATACTGAGATATAGGTCTTGCAAAACGGTTGCTAGGGTACTCAAGTTTGGTTGCTATGGAGTTGCTTGGGAGCTTGAAGCTTTAAACTTAAGAAGTTTAAAGTGGTTTGAAGTTTAAAGTAGTTTACGAGTTTTGAGTTTACAAGTTTAAATGAGTTTAGAGTTTAAGTTTAAATGAGTTTAGTGTGTGTGTGTGTGTGTGTGTGTGTGTGTGTGTGTGTGTGTGTGTGTGTGTGTGTGTGTGTTCACACACACACACACACACACACACACACACACACTCAGAGCTTATGAGTTTAGAGTTTATAAGTGTATAAATTGATGAGTTTATAAGTGTTAGAGTTTTTGAGTTTAGAGTTTATAAGTTTTAAATGAGTTTAGAGTTTATAAGTTTTAATGAGTTTAGAGTTTATAAGTTTAAATGAGTTTAAGAGTTCAGAGTTTATTAATTTATGAGTTAAAGAGTTAATAAGTCTATGAATTCATGAGTTTATAAGTTAATTAGTTTATAAGTGTATGAGTTTAGAGTTTATTAGTTTAAATTAGTCTCATTGGCTAATATAGTATATAGAACGGCAGTTTGGTTTAGTCTTCAAGGTGTTTAGATTTGAATTTTCGTCGGTTGGTGAGTTTGAATGTAAATTTGAATTTTTTAGAACTCCCCAATGTAAGTCAATGGGAGTTTTTCCGAGTTTTGATCGGCATTTTTAGGAAAACCGTAAGTCCGATCAGTCTAAAAAGATATAGCAACTAACTTCAGATCAGTTTGAGTGTCTGAGCCGAGTTTGGAGTATGTAGTGTTAAAGCTCTAGGACGAGTTTGAGTCAACAGTTTTTAACAGAAGAATAATAATAATAATAAGTTTAAGTACAATATCAGTAAGTTGGCTCTCTCAAGCCAACTTAATAATAATAATAACTAGAATGTACATTTCCTGAAGAAAATGTGAAATGGTGCTTGCAGTGGCAAAACTCTCCACTCGGTTGCTAGGGTGTTGTACATGATTGCATACGAGCCAACAACCATGTCTGTACGATGTTGTGGAGCTGAAATATAGCTTCTATATGTTGCAATATGGTTTATATGTGGCTCTAAACGGTTGCTAGGGCGTTGCTAGGCGGTTGCTAGGGTATTCTGGGTGGTTGCTAGGCGGTTGCTAGGGTATTCTTGGTGGTTGCTAGGGCGTTGCTAGGTGGTTGCTAGAGTATTCTAGGTGGTTGCTATGGTGTTGCTAGGCGGTTGCTAGGGTATTCTGGGTGGTTACTAAGGCATTGCTAGGGTATTCTGGGTGGTTGCTATGGTGTTGCTAGGCAGTTGCTAGGGTGTTCTGGGTGGTTGCTATGGTGTTGCTAGGCGGTTGCTAGGGTATACTGGGTGGTTGCTAGGCGGTTGCTAGGGTATTCTTGGTGGTTGCTATGGTGTTGCTAGGCGGTTGCTAGGGTATTCTGGGTGGTTGCTAGGCGGTTGCTAGGGTATTCTTGGTGGTTGCTAGGGCGTTGCTAAGTGGTTGCTAGGCTGTTCTGGGTGGTTGCTATGGTGTTGCTAGGCGGTTGCTAGGGTATTCTGGGTGGTTGCTAGGGCGTTGCTAGGCAGTTGCTAGGGTGTTCTGGGTGGTTGCTATGGTGTTGCTAGGCGGTTGCTAGGGTATTCTATGTGGTTGCTAGGCGGTTGCTAGGGTATTCTTGGTGGTTGCTATGGTGTTGCTCGGCGGTTGCTAGGGTATTCTGGGTCGTTGCTAGGGTATTCTGGGTGGTTGCTATGGTGTTCCTAGGCAGTTGCTAGGGTGTTTTGGGTGGTTGCTAGGGTGTTGCTAGGCCGCTGCTAGGGTGTTCTGGGTGGTTGCTAGGCAGTTGCTAGGGTATTCTGGGTGGTTGCTAGGGTGTTCTGGGTGGTTGCTAGGGCGTTGCTAGGCGGTTGCTAGGGTGTTCTGGGTTGTTGCTATGGTGTTGCTAGGCGGTTGCTAGGGTATTCTGGGTGGTGAATAGGGCGTTGCTAGGCAGTTGCTAGGGTATTCTGGGTGGTTGCTAGGGAATTCTTGGTGGTTGCTAGGGCGTTGCTAGGCAGTTGCCTGGGTGTACTGGGTGGTTGCTAGGGCGTTGCTAGGGTGTTCTGGGTGGTTGCTATGGTGTTGCTAGGCGGTTGCTAGGGTATTCTGGGTGATTGCTAGGGCGTTGCTAGGGTGTTCTGGGTGGTTGCTATGGTGTTGCTAGGCGGTTGCTAGGGTATTCTGGGTGATTGCTAGGGCGTTGCTAGGGTGTTCTGGGTGGTTGCTAGGCGGTTGCTAGGGTATTCTGTGTGGTTGCTAGGGCATTGCTAGGTGGTTGCTAGGGTGTTCTGGGTGGTTGCTATGGTGTTGCTAGGCAGTTGCTATGGTATTTTGGGTGGATGCTAGGGCGTTGCTAGGCAGTTGCTAGGGTGTTCTGGGTGGTTGCTAGGCAGTTGCTAGGTGTTCTGGGGGGTTGCTAGACAGTTGCTAGGGTGTTCTGGGTGGTTGCTACGGTATTTTTGGTGGTTACTAGAGCGTTTCTAGACGTTGCTAGGGTGTTCAGGATGGTTGCTAAGGTATTTTTTTTAGTTGCTATGGTGTTACTAGGTGGTTGGTAGTTGTCAAAGATGGTTGCTATGGAGTTTTTATAGAGTTATTAAAATCTTTAATAACGAGTGCCTTCAGTACGGCACTCGGCCTGCGGCCTCGTGCCTATGGCCGAATAGGCACAAGCATGGAGCAATATCGCAAGGCCACGAGTGTAATATTGCGTTAAAAAATACAAAAAAATGTAAAAAACATTTTTTTTTTGGTTTAGGGTGGTTGCTAGGGAGGTCTTAGTGGTTGCTAGGGTGCTGAAACTGTTTGCTAGGGTGTGGCTATGAAGATTTTAGGCCATTACTTATTGGCTGCTTGATAATATAAATCCTCTGAGGGAGAGAGAGAGGGAGAGACGCAGGGGTGTCAGGCCCTTTGGAGTCTGTGTGTGTGAAAACGTCGGTTGGGATTCAAATATTTTTAGAACTCCCAATGTAAAGTCAATGGGACTTTTTTGGCCGCTTTTTTGCCCGCTGTGCGAACATCGTACACCCGATCGCTTAGAAAAGTCATAGCACACCTCTCCTTAATGAGCCGGTCGATTTGATGCCTCACTCAGTGGTCTGAGACAAACGGTGCGGGGCGAGTTTCGCGCCAAACTTTGTCCAGAATAAAAATAAGAATAATAATAATAAGTATGCAAGAGAACACTAATGATGCCTTGCTTTCAGCAAGCACCATTAATAATAAGTTTAAGTACAATATCAGTAAGTTGGCTCTCTCAAGCCAACTTAACTAGAATGTACATTTCCTGAAGAAAATGTGAAATGGTGCTTGCAGTGGCAAAATTCGGCACGGTTGCTAGGGTGCAGTTAGCTAATTTTTAGCAAGATGATAACATGATAAGCATATGACTAATATAATGCATGGTTGCTAGGCGGTTGCTAGGGTGTTCTGGGTGGTTTCTAGGTGGTAGCTAGGGTGTTCTAGGTGGTTGGTATGGTGTTGCTAGGGTGTTCTGGGTGGTTGCTAGGGCGTTGCTAGGGTGTTCTGGGTGGTTGCTAGGTGGTTGCTTGGGTATTCTTAGTGGTTGCTAGGGCGTTGCTAGGTGGTTGCTAGGGTATTCTGTGTGGTTGCTATGGTGTTGCTAGGCGGTTGCTAGGGTATTCTGGGTGGTTGCTATGCGGTTGCTAGGGTATTCTTGGTGGTTGCTAGGGCATTGCTAGGCGGTTGCTAGGGTGTTCTGGGTGGTTGCTATGGTGTTGCTAGGCGGTTGCTAGGGTATTCTGGGCGGTTGCTAGGGTATTCTTGGTGGTTGCTAGGGCGTTGCTAGGCAGTTGCTAGGGTGTTCTGGGTGGTTGCTATGGTGTTGCTAGGCAGTTGCTAGGGTATTCTGGGTGGTTGCTAGGCAGTTGCTAGGGTGTTCAGGGCGGTTGCTAGGGTATTATGGGTGGTTACTATGGTGTTACAAAGTGGTTGGTAGTTGTCACTGATGATTACTATTGCAGTTCTTAGCATTTTCTTGGCATGATTTAGCATTTACCTAATCACTATTAGCATGTAGCTATTCACAGCTAGCATGTGTAGCATGTTGGAATTCCTCCTTGCTAGTATGAGTCAAAAGAGCCAACCCCCATCTCTATACGATGTTCTGATGCAGAGAAATAGGTCTTGCAAAATGGTTGCTATGGTGTTGCTAGGCAGTTGCTAGGGTATTCTGGGTGGTTGCTAGGGCGTTGCTAGGCAGTTGCTAGGGTATTCTGAGTGGTTGCTATGGTGTTGCTAGGCGGTTGCTAGGGTGTTCTGGGTGGTTGCTATGGTGTTGCTAGGCAGTTGCTAGGGTATTCTGGGTGGTTGCTAGGCAGTTGCTAGGCAGTTGCTAGGGTGTTCAGGGCGGTTGCTAGGGTATTATGGGTGGTTACTATGGTGTTACAAAGTGGTTGGTAGTTGTCACTGATGATTACTATTGCAGTTCTTAGCATTTTCTTGGCATGATTTAGCATTTACCTAATCACTATTAGCATGTAGCTATTCACAGCTAGCATGTGTAGCATGTTGGAATTCCTCCTTGCTAGTATGAGTCAAAAGAGCCAACCCCCATCTCTATACGATGTTCTGATGCAGAGAAATAGGTCTTGCAAAATGGTTGCTAAGGTACTTTGTTTGGTTGCTAGGCTTGCAGCTGCCAATCATGAAACTCTAAAGGCTGCTTGTCAGTATGAATGATATAAACCAACTCCCGTTCCTCTGTGACATTTAAAATGAAAGACATCCCTCTATGGACTTTGGTTGCTAAGGTGCTTGACAATGGTTGCTAGGGCGGGGCTAGCAAGTGTTGTGGTGTCTCATGAATGGCTGTTTGCTGCCCTGAGTCAAACTTGTCTTAACCCCATCTCTTTATGATGTTCTGATGCAGAGATATAGGTCTTGTAAAATGGTTGCTAGGGTACTCTGTTTGGTTGCTATGGAGTTGCTTGGCAGCTGCCAATGATGAAACTGCAAAGGCTTCTTGTCACTATGAATGATATAAACCAACTCCCATGCCTCTGTGACATTCAGAATGGAAGATATCCCTCTTTGGATTTTGGTTGCTAAGGTGTTCGACAATGGTTGCTAGGGAGGGGCTAGGAAGTGTTGAGGTGATTCATGATTGGCTGTTTGCTGCCCCGAGTCAACTGAGACCACCCCCATGTTTCTATGACAATTCAGTCTGGAGATATCCCTTTGATCTCTTTCAATTGAAGTCTATGGGACTTGTTGCTAAGGTGCTCTAAATGGTTGCTAGGGCGTGGCTTGATAGCTTCACAATTATCCTTAGAGACTGACTGGTCGTCTGAGTAAAATGAGCCCGCCCCCTTGTCTCTATGACACTGTGATCCAGAGCTACGTTCAATACAAAATCCCTATGCAATGTGTAGGACGGCCCATTTCATGGGCCGTCCTACACCATTGTAAGTCAATGGGAAACTTTGGGACGCTCCTGCCCCCCAGGGGTGCAACTTTTACCCCATTGTGAGGTATGTTCTTACAGAGCCTGTCAGCCTCTTCAAATGTGGCAAATCACATGTTTCTCCGAAATCCTCGCTCAGAGCTACGAGTGGTCAAAGTTCGTCGCAATGTTAAGTCAATGGGACTTTTTTGGCCGCTTTTTCACCCCTGGGGTGAACACCGCACCCCCGATCGCTTATAAAAGTCATTGCACACCTCTCCTCAATGAGCCGGTCGATTTGACACCTCACTCAGGGGTCTGAGACAAATGGTGTGGGGTGAGTTACGCGCCGAAATGTTGTCCAGAATAATAATAATAACTAGAATGTACATTTCCTGAAGAAAATGTGAAGTGGTGCTTGCAGTGGCAAAACTCGCCACTCGGTTGCTAGGGTGTTGTACATGATTGCATACGAGCCAACAACCATGTCTGTACGATGTTGTGGAGCTGAAATATGGCTTCTATATGTTGCAATATGGTTGCTAGGTGGCTCTAAATGGTTGCTAGGGTGTGAATACACAGTTACCATGGTGATATTTACAGACTGTTTTCCAACTGAAACTAATGAGCCAACCCCCATCTCTATACGATGTTCTGATGCAGAGATATACGTTTTGCTAAACGGTTGCTAGGGTACTCTATTTGGTTGCTAGCGAGTGGCTTGGCAGCTGCCAATGATGAATCTCCAAAGGCTTCTTGTCACTATGAATGATATAAACCAACTCCCATGCCTCTGCGACATTCAGAATGGAAGATATGCCTCTTTGGATTTTGTTTGCTAGGGTACTCTGTTTGGTTGCTAGGGAGTGGCTTGTCAGCTCCCAATCATGAAACTCCAAAGGCTTCTTGTCACTATGAATGATATGAACCAACTCCCATGCCTCTGCGACATTCAGAATGGAAGATATCCCTCTTTGGATTTTGGTTGCTAGGGTACTCTGTTTGGTTGCTAGGGAATGGCTTGGCAGCTGCCAATCATGAAACTCTAAAGGCTGCTTGTCAGTATGAATGATATAAACCAACTCCCGTTCCTCTGTGACATTTAAAATGAAAGACATCCCTCTATGGACTTTGGTTGCTAAGGTGTTCGACAATGGTTGCTAGGGAGGGGCTTGGAAGTGTTGAGGTGATTCATGATTGGCTGTTTGCTGCCCCGAGTCAAATGAGACCACCCCCATGTTTCTATGACAATTCAGTCCGGAGATATCTCTTTGAACTCTTTCAATGGAAGTCTATGGAACTTGTTGCTAAGGGGCTCTAAATGGTTGCTAGGGCGTGGCTTGATAGCTTCACAATGATCCTGAGAGACTGATTGGTCATCTGAGTAAAATGAGCCCTCCCCCTTGTCTCTATGACATTGTGATCCAGAGCTAAGTTCAATACAAAGTCCCTATGCAATTTACCATAGTAGGAAAAGCATGTGTGTTTCACAGGACGTTCCTTCCCCATAGTAAGTCAATGGGGCAACTTTGGGCATCTCCTGCCCCCCAGGGGTGCAACTTTTACCCCATTGTGAGGTATGTTCTTACAGAGCCTGTCAGCCTCTTCAAATGTGGCAAATCACACGTTTCTGCGAAATCCTCGCTCAGAGCTACGTGTGTTCAAAGTTCGTCGCAATGTTAAGTCAATGGGACTTTTTTGGCCGCTTTTTCGCCCCTGGGGTGAACACCGCACCCCCGATCGCTTATAAAAGTCATACCACACCTCTCCTCAATGAGCCGGTCGATTTGACACCTCACTCAGGGGTCTGAGACAAACGGCGCGGGGCGAGTTACGCGCCAAACTTTGTCCAGAATAATAAGAAGAACTAGAATGTACATTTCCTGAAGAAAATGTGAAGTGGTGCTTGCAGTGGCAAAACTCGCCACTCGGTTGCTAGGGTGTTGTACATGATTGCATACGAGCCAACAACCATGTCTGTACGATGTTGTGGAGCTGAAATATGGCTTCTATATGTTGCAATATGGTTGCTAGGTGGCTCTAAATGGTTGCTAGGGTGTGAATACACAGTTACCATGGTGATATTTACAGACTGTTTTCCAACTGAAACTAATGAGCCAACCCCCATCTCTATACGATGTTCTGATGCAGAGATATACGTTTTGCTAAACGGTTGCTAGGGTACTCTATTTGGTTGCTAGCGAGTGGCTTGGCAGCTGCCAATGATGAATCTCCAAAGGCTTCTTGTCACTATGAATGATATAAACCAACTCCCATGCCTCTGCGACATTCAGAATGGAAGATATGCCTCTTTGGATTTTGGTTGCTAGGGTACTCTGTTTGGTTGCTAGGGAGTGGCTTGTCAGCTCCCAATCATGAAACTCCAAAGGCTTCTTGTCACTATGAATGATATGAACCAACTCCCATGCCTCTGCGACATTCAGAATGGAAGATATCCCTCTTTGGATTTTGGTTGCTAGGGTACTCTGTTTGGTTGCTAGGGAGTGGCTTGTCAGCTGCCAATCATGAAACTCCAAAGGCTTCTTGTCACTATGAATGATATAAACCAACTCCCATGCCTCTGTGACATTCAGAATGGAAGATATCCCTCTTTGGATTTTGGTTGCTAAGGTGCTCGACAATGGTTGCTAGGGAGGGGCTTGGAAGTGTTGAGGTGATTCATGATTGGCTGTTTGCTGCCCCGAGTCAAATGAGACCACCCCCATGTTTCTATGACAATTCAGTCCGGAGATATCTCTTTGAACTCTTTCAATGGAAGTCTATGGAACTTGTTGCTAAGGGGCTCTAAATGGTTGCTAGGGCGTGGCTTGATAGCTTCACAATGATCCTGAGAGACTGATTGGTCATCTGAGTAAAATGAGCCCTCCCCCTTGTCTCTATGACATTGTGATCCAGAGCTATGTTCAATACAAAGTCCCTATGCAATTTACCATAGTAGGAAAAGCATGTGTGTTTCACAGGACGTTCCTTCCCCATAGTAAGTCAATGGGGCAACTTTGGGCATCTCCTGCCCCCCAGGGGTGCAACTTTTACCCCATTGTGAGGTATGTTCTTACAGAGCCTGTCAGCCTCTTCAAATGTGGCAAATCACACGTTTCTGCGAAATCCTCGCTCAGAGCTACGTGTGTTCAAAGTTCGTCGCAATGTTAAGTCAATGGGACTTTTTTGGCCGCTTTTTCGCCCCTGGGGTGAACACCGCACCCCCGATCGCTTATAAAAGTCATACCACACCTCTCCTCAATGAGCCGGTCGATTTGACACCTCACTCAGGGGTCTGAGACAAACGGCGCGGGGCGAGTTACGCGCCAAACTTTGTCCAGAATAATAAGAAGAATAATAATAATAAGTATGCAAGAGAACAATAGTGATGCCTTGCTTTCAGCAAGCACCACTAATAACTAGATGCAAAAGTTCGTCGAGACAAACTTTAAGTTGGCTTGAGAAAGTTTGGACCAGAACGCTTTTTGCTAGGCGGTTGCTAGGGTCTTTTGGGTGGTTGCTAGGCGGTTGCTAGGGTCTTTTGTGTGGTTGCTATGCTGTTTCTAGGCGGTTGCTAGGGTATTCTGGGTGGTTGCTAGGCGGTTGCTAGGGTGTTTTGGGTGGTTTTTAGGCGGTTGCTAGGGTGTTCTGGGTGGTTGCTATGGTGTTGTTAGGCGGTTGCTAGGGTGTTCTGGGTGGTTGCTATGGTGTTGCTAGGCGGTTGCTAGGGTATTCTTGGTGGTTGCTAGGCGGTTGCTAGGGTGTTCTGGGTGGTTGCTAGGCGGTTGCTAGGGTGTTCTGGGTGGTTGCTATGGTGTTGCTAGGTGGTTGCTAGGGTATTCTGGGTGGTTGCTAGGCGGTTGCTAGGGTGTTCTGGGTGGTTGCTATGGTGTTGCTAGGCGGTTGCTAGGGTGTTCTGAGTGGTTGCTATGGTGTTGCTAGGCGGTTGCTAGGGTATTCTGGGTGGTTGCTATGGTGTTGCTAGGCGGTTGCTAGGGTGTTCTGGTTGGTTGCTAGGCGGTTGCTAGGGTGTTGTTAGGCGGTTGCTAGGGTGTTCTGGGTGGTTGCTATGGTGTTTCTAGGCGGTTGCTAAGGTATTCTGGGTGGTTGCTATGGTGTTTCTAGGCGGTTGCTAAGGTATTCTGGGTGGTTGCTAGGCGGTTGCTAGGGTGTTCTGGGTGGTTACTATGGTGTTGCTAGGTGGTTGCTAGGGTATTCTGGGTGGTTGCTAGGCAGTTGCTAGGGTGTTCTGGGTGGTTGCCGTGGTGTTGCTAGGCGGTTGCTAGGGTGTTCTGGGTGGTTGCTATGGTGTTGCTAGGTGGTTGGTAGTTGTCACAGATGGTTACTATGGAGTTTTGATATAGTTGTTTGCATGATCTTGGTATGATTTAGCACTTAACTAATCGCTATTAGCATGTAGCTATTCACTGCTAGCATGTGTAGCATGTTGGAAGTGCTGTTTGCTAGCATGAGTCAAAAGAGCCAAACCTCATCTCTATACGATGTTCTGATACAGAGATATAGGTCTTGCAAAACGGTTGCTAGGGTACTCAAGTTTGGTTGCTATGGTGTTGCTTGGGAGCTGGGAGCTTTAAACGTAAGAAGTTTAAAGTGGTTTGAAGTTTAAAGTAGTTTACAGTAGTTTGAAGTTTATGGCAGGTAGATAGATAAGTTAATAGATAGATACACACACACACACACACACACACACACACACACACACACACACACTAACTCGCTCACACACTCACTCAGACACACACACACTCAGACACACACACACGCACACTCAAGAGTTTGAGTTTAGAGTTTATTAATTTATGAGTTTAATAGTTTATAAGTCTATGAATTCATGAGTTTATAAGTTAATTAGTTAATCTCATACACTTATTCTAATTATAAGTGTATGAGTTTAGAGTTTATTATGAGTTTAAATGAGTCTCAATGGCTCATATAGTATATAGAACGGCAGTTTGGTTTAGTCTTCAAGGTGTTTAGATTAAAATTTTCGACATACACACACACAAGCATGCACACAGACTCTCACTCTCTCTCACACACACACACTATCTCTCTCACACACACACTCACTAACTCACTCACACACACACACACACACACACACACACACACACACACACACACAGACAAGCTCATTAACACACACACACACACACGCGCGCGCACATACACACACTCTCTCTCTCTCACACACACACACACCTAGAGTTTATATGAGTTTAGAGTTTATAAGTGTACAAGTTTTTGAGTTAAGAGTTTATAAGTTTAAATGAGTGTGTACGAGTATTTGAGTTTACACACACACACACACACACACACACACACTCACACATAGACACACGCTCTCTCTCTCTCTCACACACACACACACACACACACGTTTTGAGTTTAGAGTTCATTAGTTTAAATGAGTCTCAATGGCTCATATAGTAAATAGAACGGCAGTTTGGTTTAGTCTTCAAGGTATTTTGATTTGAATTTTCGTCGGTTTGAATTTTTTAGAACTCCCAATGTAAGTCAATGGGAGTTTTTGAATGAGTTTTTTCGAGTTTTGATCGTCATTTTTAGGAAAACCGTAAGTCCGATCAGTCTGAAAAGATATAGCAACGCGAGTCAGATCAGTTTGAGTGTCTGAGCCGAGTTTGGAGTATGTAGAGTTAAAGCTCTAGGAGGAGTTTGAGTTGTAAATTTTTAGGGTCAGAAGAATAATAATAACTAGATGCAAAAGTTCGTCGAGACAAACTTTGAAGTTGGCTTGAGAAAGTTCGGACCAGAACGTTTTTTTGCTAGGCGGTTGCTAGGATGTTATGGGTGGTCGCTATGGTGTTGCTAGGCGGTTGCTAGGGTGTTCTGGGTGGTTGCTATGGTGTTGCTAGGCGGTTGCTAGGGTATTCTGGGTGGTTGCTATGGTGTTGCTAGGCGGTTGCTAGGGTGTTCTGGGTGGTTGCTATGCTGTTGCTAGGTGGTTGCTAGGGTATTCTGGGTGGTTGCTAGGCGGTTACTAGGGTGTTTTGGGTGGTTGCTATACTGTTGCTAGGGTGTTCTGGGTGGTTGCTATGCTGTTGCTAGGCGGTTGCTAGGGTGTTTTGGTGGTTGCTATGCTGTTGCTAGGCGGTTGCTATGGTGTTTTGGTGGTTGCTATGCTGTTGCTAGGGTATTATGGGGGTTGCTAGGGTGTTGCTAGGCGGTTGCCAGGGTGTTCTAGGTGGTTGCTATGATGTTGCTAGGCGGTTGCTAGGGTGTTTTGGTGGTTGCTATGTTGTTGCTAGGCAGTTGCTAGGGTATTCTGGTTGGTTGCTAGGGTGTTGCTAGGTGTTGCTATGCTTTTGCTAGGCGGTTGCTAGGGTATTTTGGGGGTTGTTAGGGTGTTGCTAGGCGGTTGCTAGGGTGTTCTAGGT
The DNA here is from genome assembly GCF_964197995.2 of Scardinius erythrophthalmus. Lineage (NCBI taxonomy): Eukaryota > Metazoa > Chordata > Actinopteri > Cypriniformes > Leuciscidae > Scardinius > Scardinius erythrophthalmus. The sequence goes on from NC_138221.1 coordinate 43,873,629, forward strand.
GGTTGCTATGATGTTGCTAGGCGGTTGCTAGGGTGTTCTGGGTGGTTGCTATGGTGTTGCGAGGCAGTTGCTAGGGTATGCTTGGTGGTTGCTAGGGTGTTGCTAGGTGGTTGCTAGGGTATTCTAGGTGGTTGCTAGGGTGTTGCTAGGCGGTTGCTAGGGTGTTTTGGTGGTTGCTAAGGTGTTGCTAGGCGGTTACTAAGGTATTCTGGGTGGTTGCTAGGCGGTTGCTAGGGTGTTCTGGGTGGTTGCTATGGTGTTGCTAGGCGGTTGCTAGGCGGTTGCTAGGGTGTTCTGGGCGGTTGCTATGGTGTTGCTAGGTGGTTGGTAGTTGTCACAGATGGTTACTATGGAGTCTTTATAGAGTTCTTAGCATGATCTTGGCATGATATAGCACTTAACTAATCGTTATTAGCATGTAGCTATTCAGTGCTAGCATGTGTAGCATGTTGGAAGTGCTGTTTGCTAGCATGAGTCAAAAGAGCCAAACCTCATCTCTATACGATGTTCTGATACAGAGATATAGGTCTTGCAAAACGGTTGCTAGGGTACTCAAGTTTGGTTGCTATGGAGTTGCTTGGGAGCTGGAAGCTTTAAACTTAAGAAGTGGTTTGAAGTTTAAAGTAGTTTACGAGAATTTGAGTTTTGAGTTTATAAGTTTAAATGAGTTTAGAGTTTAAGTTTAAATGAGTTTAGTGTGTGTGTGTTTGTGTGTGTGTGTGTGTGTGTGTGTGAACACACACACACACACACACACACACACACACACACACACTCAGAGTTTATGAGTTTAGAGTTTATAAGTGTATAAATTGATGAGTTTATAAGTGTAAGAGTTTTTGAGTTTAGAGTTTATAAGTTTTAATGAGTTTAAGAGTTCAGAGTTTATTAATTTATGAGTTTAAGAGTTCATAAGTCTATGAATTCATGAGTTTATAAGTTAATTAGTTTATAAGTGTATGAGTTTAGAGTTTATTAGTTTAAATGAGTCTCAATGGCTCATATAGTATATAGAATGGCAGTTTGGTTTAGTCTTCAAGGTGTTTAGATTTAAATTTTGTCAGTTTGAATTTTTTAGAACTCCCCAATGTAAGTCAATGGGAGTTTTTGAATGAGTTTTTTCGAGTTTTGATCGTCATTTTTAGGAAAACCGTAAGTCCGATCAGTCTGAAAAGATATAGCAACGCGAGTCAGATCAGTTTGAGTGTCTGTGCCGAGTTTGGAGTATGTGGAGTTAAAGCTCTAGGAGGAGTTTGAGTTGTAAATTTTTAGGGTCAGAAGAATAATAATAACTAGATGCAAAAGTTCGTCGAGACAAACTTTGAAGTTGGCTTGAGAAAGTTCGGACCAGAACGTTTTTTGCTAGGCGGTTGCTAGGATGTTATGGGTGGTCGCTATGGTGTTGCTAGGCGGTTGCTAGGGTGTTCTGGGTGGTTGCTATGGTGTTGCTAGGCGGTTGCTAGGGTATTCTGAGTGGTTGCTATGGTTTTGCTAGGCGGTTGCTAGGGTGTTCTGAGTGGTTGTTATGCTGTTGCTAGGTGGTTGCTAGGGTGTTCTGGGTGGTTGTTAGGCGGTTGCTAGGGTGTTCTGGGTAGTTGCTATGGTGTTGCTAGGCGGTTGCTAAGGTATTCTGGGTGGTTGCTAGGCGGTTGCTAGGGTGTTCTGGGTGGTTGCTATGCTGTTGCTAGGCGGTTGCTAGGGTATTCTGGGTGGTTGCTAGGCGGTTACTAGGGTGTTTTGGGTGGTTGCTATACTGTTGCTAGGGTGTTCTGGGTGGTTGCTATGCTGTTGCTAGGCGGTTGCTAGGGTGTTTTGGTGGTTGCTATGCTGTTGCTAGGCGGTTGCTATGGTGTTTTGGTGGTTGCTATGCTGTTGCTAGGGTATTATGGGGGGTTGCTAGGGTGTTGCTAGGCGGTTGCCAGGGTGTTCTAGTTGGTTGCTATGATGTTGCTAGGCGGTTGCTAGTGTGTTCTGGGTGGTTGCTAGGCAGTTGCTAGGGTGTTCTGGGTGGTTGCTATGGTGTTGCTAGGCGGTTGCTAGCGTGTTCTGGGTGGTTGCTAGGCGGTTGCTAGGGTGTTGTTAGGCGGTTGCTAGGGTGTTATGGGTGGTTGCTATGGTGTTGCTAAGGTATTCTGGGTGGATGCTAGGCGGTTGCTAGGGTGTTCTGGGTGGTTACTATGGTGTTGCTAGGTGGTTGCTAGGGTATTCTGGTAGGTTGCTAGGCAGTTGCTAGGGTGTTCTGGGTGGTTGCCATGGTGTTGCTAGGCGGTTGCTAGGGTGTTCTGGGTGGTTGCTATGGTGTTGCTAGGTGGTTGGTCATTGTCACAGATGGTTACTATGGAGTTTTGATATAGTTGTTTGCATGATCTTGGGATGATTTAGCACTTAACTAATCGCTATTAGCATGTAGCTATTCACTGCTAGCATGTGTAGCATGTTGGAAGTGCTGTTTGCTAGCATGAGTCAAAAGAGCCAAACCTCATCTCTATACGATGTTCTGATACAGAGATATAGGTCTTGCAAAACGGTTGCTAGGGTACTCAAGTTTGGTTGCTATGGTGTTGCTTGGGAGCTGGGAGCTTTAAACGTAAGAAGTTTAAAGTGGTTTGAAGTTTAAAGTAGTTTACAGTAGTTTGAAGTTTATGGCAGGTAGATAGATAAGTTAATAGATAAACACACACACACACACACACACACACACACACTAACTCGCTCACACACTCACTCAGACACACACACACACTCAGACACACACACACGCACACTCAAGAGTTTGAGTTTAGAGTTTATAAGTGTATGAGTTTTTGAGTTTTGAGTTTATAAGTTTAATTGAGTTTAGAGTTTATAAGTTTAAATGAGTTTAAGAGTTCAGAGTTTATTAATTTATGAGTTTAATAGTTTATAAGTCTATGAATTCACGAGTTTATAAGTTAATTAGTTAATCTCATACACTTATTCTAATTATAAGTGTATGAGTTTAGAGTTTATTAGTTTAAATGAGTCTCAATGGCTCATATAGTATATAGAACGGCAGTTTGGTTTAGTCTTCAAGGTGTTTAGATTTAAATTTTCGACATACACACACACAAGCATGCACACACAGACTCTCACTCTCTCTCACACACACACACTATCTCTCTCACACACACACTCACTAAAGCCTGTTTTATACTTCTGCGTCGAACTGCCGCCGTAGCTACGTCGTAGGCTGTGTGTAGCGCGCGTACCCTACGGCGTACCCTGACGTGCACCTCTCCAAAAATGTAACAACGCGTCAATTCTACGCGGACACAAGCGCTGTGATTGGTCTGCCAGAACCCCTCCCTCGGGGTTTCACACGCTCCCTAGGTTACGCGTCAACGCGGACAACGACACAGAAGTATAAATTAAAACCAACACGTTGCCTACGGCGTATAGGCTCCGGCGTAGGTCCGACGCAGAAGTATAATGAGGCCTTAACTCACTCACACACACACACACAGACAAGCTCATTAACACACACACACACACACACACACACACACACACACACACACACACTCACGCACATAGACACACTCTCTCTCTGTCACACACACACACACACACACACAGAGTTTATAAGTGTACAAGTTTTTGAGTTAAGAGTTTATAAGTTTAAATGAGTATGTACAAGTATTTGAGTTTACACACACACACACGCTCTCTCTCTCTCACACACACACACACACACACACACACACACGTTTTGAGTTTAGAGTTCATTAGTTTAAATGAGTCTCAATGGCTCATATAGTATATAGAACGGCAGTTTGGTTTAGTCTTCAAGGTATTTTGATTTGAATTTTCGTCGGTTTGAATTTTTTAGAACTCCCATTGTAAGTCAATGGAGTTTTTGAATGAGTTTTTTCGAGTTTTGATCGTCATTTTTAGGAAAACCGTAAGTCCGATCAGTCTGAAAAGATATAGCAACGCGAGTCAGATCAGTTTGAGTGTCTGAGCCGAGTTTGGAGTATGTAGAGTTAAAGCTCTAGGAGGAGTTTGAGTTGTAAATTTTTACGGTCAGAAGAATAATAATAACTAGATGCAAAAGTTCGTCGAGACAAACTTTGAAGTTGGCTTGAGAAAGTTCGGACCAGAACGTTTTTTGCTAGGCGGTTGCTAGGATGTTATGGGTGGTCGCTATGGTGTTGCTAGGCGGTTGCTAGGGTGTTCTGGGTGGTTGCTATGGTGTTGCTAGGCGGTTGCTAGGGTGTTCTGGGTGGTTGTTATGCTGTTGCTAGGTGGTTGCTAGGGTGTTCTGGGTGGTTGTTAGGCGGTTGCTAGGGTGTTCTGGGTAGTTGCTATGGTGTTGCTAGGCGGTTGATAAGGTATTCTGGGTGGTTGCTAGGCGGTTGCTAGGGTGTTCTGGGTGGTTGCTATGCTGTTGCTAGGCGGTTGCTAGGGTATTCTGGGTGGTTGCTAGGCGGTTACTAGGGTGTTTTGGGTGGTTGCTATACTGTTGCTAGGGTGTTCTGGGTGGTTGCTATGCTGTTGCTAGGCGGTTGCTAGGGTGTTTTGGTGGTTGCTATGCTGTTGCTAGGCGGTTGCTATGGTGTTTTGGTGGTTGCTATGCTGTTGCTAGGGTATTATGGGGGGTTGCTAGGGTGTTGCTAGGCGGTTGCCAGGGTGTTCTAGGTGGTTGCTATGATGTTGCTAGGTGGTTGCTAGGGTGTTTTGGTGGTTGCTATGGTGTTGCTAGGCAGTTGCTAGGGTATTCTGGTTGGTTGCTATGGTGTTGCTAGGTGTTGCTATGCTATTGCTAGGCGGTTGCTAGGGTATTCTGGGGGTTGTTAGGGTGTTGCTAGGCGGTTGCTAGGGTGTTCTAGGTGGTTGCTATGATGTTGCTAGGCGGTTGCTAGGGTGTTTGGGTGGTTGCTATGGTGTTGCTAGGCAGCTGCTAGGGTATGCTTGGTGGTTGCTAGGGTGTTGCTAGGTGGTTGCTAGGGTATTCTAGGTGGTTGCTAGGGTGTTGCTAGGCGGTTGCTAGGGTGTTTTGGTGGTTGCTATGGTGTTGCTAGGCGGTTACTAAGGTATTCTGGGTGGTTGCTAGGCGGTTGCTAGGGTGTTCTGGGTGGTTGCTATGGTGTTGCTAGGCGGTTACTAGGCGGTTGCTAGGGTGTTCTGGGCGGTTGCTATGGTGTTGCTAGGTGGTTGGTAGTTGTCACAGATGGTTACTATGGAGTCTTTATAGAGTTCTTAGCATGATCTTGGCATGATATAGCACTTAACTAATCGTTATTAGCATGTAGCTATTCAGTGCTAGCATGTGTAGCATGTTGGAAGTGCTGTTTGCTAGCATGAGTCAAAAGAGCCAAACCTCATCTCTATATGATGTTCTGATACAGAGATATAGGTCTTGCAAAACGGTTGCTAGGGTACTCAAGTTTGGTTGCTATGGAGTTGCTTGGGAGCTGGAAGCTTTAAACTTAAGAAGTGGTTTGAAGTTTAAAGTAGTTTACGAGAATTTGAGTTTTGAGTTTATAAGTTTAAATGAGTTTAGAGTTTAAGTTTAAATGAGTTTAGTGTGTGTGTGTTTGTGTGTGTGTGTGTGTGTGTGTGTGTGTGTGTGTGTGTGTGTGTGTGAACACACACACACACACACACACACACACACACACACTCAGAGTTTATGAGTTTAGAGTTTATAAGTGTATAAATTGATGAGTTTATAAGTGTAAGAGTTTTTGAGTTTAGAGTTTATAAGTTTTAATGAGTTTAAGAGTTCAGAGTTTATTAATTTATGAGTTTAAGAGTTCATAAGTCTATGAATTCATGAGTTTATAAGTTAATTAGTTTATAAGTGTATGAGTTTAGAGTTTATTAGTTTAAATGAGTCTCAATGGCTCATATAGTATATAGAATGGCAGTTTGGTTTAGTCTTCAAGGTGTTTAGATTTAAATTTTGTCAGTTTGAATTTTTTAGAACTCCCCAATGTAAGTCAATGGGAGTTTTTGAATGAGTTTTTTCGAGTTTTGATCGTCATTTTTAGGAAAACCGTAAGTCCGATCAGTCTGAAAAGATATAGCAACGCGAGTCAGATCAGTTTGAGTGTCTGTGCCGAGTTTGGAGTATGTGGAGTTAAAGCTCTAGGAGGAGTTTGAGTTGTAAATTTTTAGGGTCAGAAGAATAATAATAACTAGATGCAAAAGTTCGTCGAGACAAACTTTGAAGTTGGCTTGAGAAAGTTCGGACCAGAACGTTTTTTGCTAGGCGGTTGCTAGGATGTTATGGGTGGTCGCTATGGTGTTGCTAGGCGGTTGCTAGGGTGTTCTGGGTGGTTGCTATGGTGTTGCTAGGCGGTTGCTAGGGTATTCTGAGTGGTTGCTATGGTTTTGCTAGGCGGTTGCTAGGGTGTTCTGAGTGGTTGTTATGCTGTTGCTAGGTGGTTGCTAGGGTGTTCTGGGTGGTTGTTAGGCGGTTGCTAGGGTGTTCTGGGTAGTTGCTATGGTGTTGCTAGGCGGTTGCTAAGGTATTCTGGGTGGTTGCTAGGCGGTTGCTAGGGTGTTCTGGGTGGTTGCTATGCTGTTGCTAGGCGGTTGCTAGGGTATTCTGGGTGGTTGCTAGGCGGTTACTAGGGTGTTTTGGGTGGTTGCTATACTGTTGCTAGGGTGTTCTGGGTGGTTGCTATGCTGTTGCTAGGCGGTTGCTAGGGTGTTTTGGTGGTTGCTATGCTGTTGCTAGGCGGTTGCTATGGTGTTTTGGTGGTTGCTATGCTGTTGCTAGGGTATTATGGGGGGTTGCTAGGGTGTTGCTAGGCGGTTGCCAGGGTGTTCTAGTTGGTTGCTATGATGTTGCTAGGCGGTTGCTAGTGTGTTCTGGGTGGTTGCTAGGCAGTTGCTAGGGTGTTCTGGGTGGTTGCTATGGTGTTGCTAGGCGGTTGCTAGCGTGTTCTGGGTGGTTGCTAGGCGGTTGCTAGGGTGTTGTTAGGCGGTTGCTAGGGTGTTATGGGTGGTTGCTATGGTGTTGCTAAGGTATTCTGGGTGGATGCTAGGCGGTTGCTAGGGTGTTCTGGGTGGTTACTATGGTGTTGCTAGGTGGTTGCTAGGGTATTCTGGTAGGTTGCTAGGCAGTTGCTAGGGTGTTCTGGGTGGTTGCCATGGTGTTGCTAGGCGGTTGCTAGGGTGTTCTGGGTGGTTGCTATGGTGTTGCTAGGTGGTTGGTCATTGTCACAGATGGTTACTATGGAGTTTTGATATAGTTGTTTGCATGATCTTGGGATGATTTAGCACTTAACTAATCGCTATTAGCATGTAGCTATTCACTGCTAGCATGTGTAGCATGTTGGAAGTGCTGTTTGCTAGCATGAGTCAAAAGAGCCAAACCTCATCTCTATACGATGTTCTGATACAGAGATATAGGTCTTGCAAAACGGTTGCTAGGGTACTCAAGTTTGGTTGCTATGGAGTTGCTTGGGAGCTGGAAGCTTTAAACTTAAGAAGTGGTTTGAAGTTTAAAGTAGTTTACGAGTTTTTGAGTTTTGAGTTTATAAGTTTAAATGAGTTTAGAGTTTAAGTTTAAATGAGTTTAGTGTGTGTGTGTGTGTGTGTGTGTTCACACACACACACACACACACACACACACTCAGAGTTTATGAGTTTAGAGTTTATAAGTGTATAAATTGATGAGTTTATAAGTGTAAGAGTTTTTGAGTTTAGAGTTTATGTTTTAAATGAGTTTAGAGTTTATAAGTTTTAATGAGTTTAAAGTTTATAAGTTTAAATGAGTTTAAGAGTTCAGAGTTTATTAATTTATGAGTTTAAGAGTTCATAAGTCTATGAATTCATAAGTTTATAAGTTAATTAGTTTATAAGTGTATGAGTTTAGAGTTTATTAGTTTAAATGAGTCTCAATGGCTCATATAGTATATAGAATGGCAGTTTGGTTTAGTCTTCAAGGTATTTTGATTTAAATTTTGTCGGTTTGAATTTTTTAGAACTCCCCAATGTAAGTCAATGGGAGTTTTTGAATGAGTTTTTTCGAGTTTTGATCGTCATTTTTAGGAAAACCGTAAGTCGGATCAGTCTGAAAAGATATAGCAACGCGAGTCAGATCAGTTTGAGTGTCTGTGCCGAGTTTGGAGTATGTGGAGTTAAAGCTCTAGGAGGAGTTTGAGTTGTAAATTTTTACGGTCAGAAGAATAATAATAATAATAATAATAATAATAAGTTTAAATAGGATTTCAATATGTTGGCTCTCTCAAGCCAACTTAATAATAATAACTAGATTAAAAAGTTCGTCGAGACAAACTTTAAGTTGGCTTGAGAAAGTTTGGACTGGAAAGTTTAAAGTTTAAAGTAGTTTGAAGATTAAAGTAGTTTGAAGTTTAATTTAGTTTAACGTTTAATTTAGTTTAAAGTTTAAGGAAGTTTGAAGTTTAATTTAGTTTAAAGTTTAAAGTAGTTTGAAGTTTAATTTAGTTTAAAGTTTAAAGTAGTTTGAAGTTTAATTTAGTTTACAGTTTAAATTAGTTTGAAGTTTAAAGTAGTTTAAAGTTTGAAGTAGTTTAAAGTTAAAAAGTTGCTAGGGTGTTTCTAGTGGGTTGCTAAGGTGTTCTGGGTGGTTGCTAGGTGGTAGCTGGGGTATTCTGGATCGTTGCTAGGCGGTTGCTAGGGTGTTCTAGGTGGTTGCTAGGGTGTTGCTAAGCGGTTGCTAGGGTGTTCTGGGTGGTTGCTAGGGTTTTCTGGGTGGTTGCTAGGCAGTTGCTAGGGTGTTTTGGGTGGTTGCTATGGTGTTCTTAGGCGGTTGCTAAGGTATTCTGGGTGGTTGCTAGGCGGTTGCTAGGGTGTTCTGGGTGGTTGCTAGGCGTTTGCTAGGGTGTTCTGGGTGGTTGCTATGGTGTTGCTAGGCAGTTGCTAGGGTATTCTGGGTGGTTGCTAGGCGGTTGCTAGGGTGTTCTGGGTGGTTACTAGGCGGTTGCTAGGCGGTTGCTAGGGTGTTCTGGGTGGTTGCTATGGTGTTGTTAGGCAGTTGCTAGGGTATTCTGGGTGGTTGCTAGGCGGTTGCTAGGGTGTTCTGGGTGGTTGCTATGGTGTTGCTAGGTGGTTGCTAGGGTGTTTTGATGGTTGCTATGGTGTTGCTAGGCGGTTGCTAGGGTGTTCTGGGTGGTTGCTATGGTGTTGCTAGGTGGTTGCTAGGGTGTTTTTATGGTTGCTATGGTGTTGCTAGGCGGTTGCTAGGGTGTTCTGGGTGGTTGCTATGATGTTGCTAGACGGTTGCTAGGGTGTTTTGGTGGTTGCTATGGTGTTGCTAGGGTATTCTGGGTGGTTTGCTAGGGTGTTGCTAGGTGGTTGCTAGGGTGTTCTGGGTGGTTTCTATGGTTTTACTAGGTGGTTGGTAGTTGTCACAGATGGTTACTATGGAGTTTTTATAGTTCTTAGCATGATCTTGGCACGATTTAATACTTAGCTAATTGCTATTAGCATGTAGCTATTCACTGCTAGCATGTGTAGCATGTTGGAAGTGCTGTTTGCTAGCATGAGTCAAAAGAGCCAAACCTCATCTCTATACGATGTTCTGATACAGAGATATAGGTCTTGCAAAACGGTTGCTAGGGTACTCAAGTTTGGTTGCTATGGAGTTGCTTGGGAGCTGGAAGCTTTAAACTTAAGAAGTTTGAAGTGGTTTGAAGTTTAAAGTAGTTTACGAGTTTTTGAGTTTTGAGTTTATAAGTTTAAATGAGTTTAGAGTTTAAGTTTTAATGAGTTTAGTGTGTGTGTGTGTGTGTGTGTGTGTGTGTGTGTGTGTGTGTGTGTGTGTGTGTGTGTTCACACACACACACACACACACACACTCAGAGTTTATGAGTTTAGAGTTTATAAGTGTATAAATTGATGAGTTTATAAAAGTGTAAGAGTTTTTGAGTTTAGAGTTTATAAGTTTTAAATGAGTTTGAGTTTTAATGAGTTTAGAGATTATAAGTTTAAATGAGTTTAAGAGTTCAGAGTTTATTAATTTATGAGTTTAAGAGTTCATTAGTCTATGAATTCATGAGTTTATAAGTCATATAGTTTATAAGTGTATGAGTTTAGAGTTCATTAGTTTAAATGAGTCTCATTGGCTAATATAGTATATAGAACGGCAGTTTGGTTTAGTCTTCAAGGTATTTTGATTTGAATTTCCGTCGGTTGGTGAGTTTGAATCTAAATTTGAATTTTTTAGAACTCCCCAATGCAAGTCAATGGGAGTTTTTCCGAGTTTTAATCGTCAATTTTAGGAAAACCGTAAGTCCGATCAGTCTGAAAAGATAAAGCAACGCGAGTCAGATCAGTTTGAGTGTCTGAGCCGAGTTTGGAGTATGTAGAGTTAAAGCTCTAGGAGGAGTTTCATATAGAAATTTTAGTCTCGGAATAATAATAATAACTAGAATGTACATTTCCTGAAGAAAATGTGAAGTGGTGCTTGCAGTGGCAAAATTCGCCACTGGGCAGATGCTAACACAATTACCATGTTGTGATACCATGAGATACCACGTTTTAGCATTATTTACCACGATTTACCATGATTCTAAGATGATTTACTACGATTTACCACATTCCAGCATGATTTACTATGATTAGCATGTTAGTTGGATGATGCTAGCATGATTAGCATGTTGCTAACATGCTTTTAACAAGATGCTAGCATGATTAGCATGTTGCTAGCATGCTTTTAACAAGATGCTAGCATGATTAGCATGTTGTTAACATGCTTTTAACAAGATGCTAACATGATTAGCATTTTGCTAACATGTTTTTAGCTAGATGCTAACAGGATTAGCATGTTGCTAGCATTATGCTAGCTTGAAAAACATGTTGTTAACATGATGCTAGCTTGATTAGCATGTTGCTAGCATGATGCTAGCTTGATTAGCATGTTGATAGCATGATGCTAACATGATTAGCATTTTGCTAGCATGCTTTTAACAAGATGTTAGCATGATTAGCATTTTGCTAGCATGTTTTTAGCTAGATGCTAACATGATTAGCATGTTGCTAGCATTATGCTAGCTTGATTAGCATGTTGCTAGCATGATGCTAGCTTGATTAGCATGTTGCTAGCATGATGCTAGCTTGATTAGCATGTTGGTAGCATAATGCTAGCATGATTAGCATGTTGCTAGCATGATGCTAACATGATTATCATGTTGCTAGCATGTTGCTAGCTTGATTAGCATGTTGCTAACATGATGCTAGCATGATTAGCATTTTGCTAGCATGTTTTTAGCAAGATGCTGTTGCCTGGTGGTTGCTAGGGTGTTCTGGGTGGTTGCTATGGTGTTGCTAGGCAGTTGCTAGGGTATTCTTGGTGGTTGCTAGGCAGTTGCTAGGGTATTCTTGGTGGTTGTTAGGGTGTTCTAGGTGGTTGCTATGGTGTTGCTAGGCAGTTGCTATGGTATTCTGGGTGGATGCTAGGGCGTTGCTATGCAGTTGCTAGGGTGTTCTAGGTGGTTGCTAGGCAGTTGCTAGGGTGTTCTGGGTGGTTACTAGAGCATTTCTAGACATTGCTAGGTGTTCTGGGTGGTTGCTAGGCAGTTGCTAGGGTGTTCTAGGTGGTTGCTAGGTGTTCTGGGTGGTTGCTAGGCAGTTGCTAGGGTGTTCAGGGTGGTTGCTAGAGTTTTTTGGTGGTTACTAAAGCATTTCTAGACGTTGCTAGGGTGTTGTGGGTGGTTGCTAGGCAGTTGCTAGGGTGTATTGGGTGGTTGCGAGTGCCTTCAGTACGGCACTCGGCCTCCGGCCTCGTGCCTATGGCCGAATAGGGTGTTCTGGGTGGTTGCGAGTGCCTTCAGTACGGCACTCGGCCTGCGGCCTCGTGCCTATGGCCGAATAGGCACAAGCATGGAGCTATATCGCAAGGCCACGAGAGTAAAATTGCTTTAAAAAATAAAAAAAAAATAAAAAAAATGTTTTTTTTTGGTTTAGGGTGGTTGCTAGGGAGCTCTTAGTGGTTGCTAGGGTGCTGTAACTGGTTGCTAGGGTGTGGCTATGAAGATTTTAGGCCATTACTTATTGGCTGCTTGATAATATAAATCCTCTGAGGGAGAGAGAGAGGGAGAGATGCAGGGCTGTCAGGCCCTTTGGAGTCTGTGTGTGTGAAAACGGCAGTTGGGATTCAAATATTTTTAAAATGCCCAATGTTAAGTCAATGGGACTTTTTTGGCCGCTTTTTCGTCCGCTGTGCGAACATCGTACACCCGATCGCTTAGAAAAGTCATAGCACACCTCTCCTCAATGAGCCGGTCGATTTGACACTTCACTCATAGGTCTGTGACAAACGGTGCGGGGCAAGTTTCGCACCAAACTTTGTCCAGAATAAAAATAAGAATAACTAGAATGTACATTTCCTGAAGAAAATGTGAAGTGGTGCTTGCAGTGGCAAAACTCGCCACTCGGTTGCTAGAGTGTGGTACATGATTGCATACAAGGCAACAAACATGTCTGTACGATGTTCTGGTGCTGAGATATGGCTTATTCATGTTGTTCAGGTGGTTGCTAGGGTGTTGCTAGGGTGTTTTGTGTGGTTGCTAGGGCTTTGCTAGGTGGTTGCTAGGGTGTTGCTAGGCAGTTGCTAGGGTATTCTGGGTGGTTGCTAGGCAGTTGCTAGGGTATTCTGAGTAGTTGCTATGATGTTGCTAGGGGGTTGCTAGGGTATTCTGGGTGGTTGCTAGGGCGTTGCTAGGCAGTTGCAAGGGTATTCTGGGTGATTGCTATGGTGTTGCTAGGCGGTTGCTAGGGTATTCTGGGGGGTTGCTAGGCAGTTGCTAGGGTGTTCTGGATGGTTGCTAGGGCGTTGCTAGGTAGTTGCTAGGGTATTCTGGGTGGTTTCTATGGTGTTGCTAGGTGGTTGCTAGGGTATTCTGGGTGGTTGCTATGGTGTTGCTAGGCGGTTGCTAGGGTATTCTTGGTGGTTGCTAGGGTGTTGCTAGGCAGTTGCTAGGGTATTCTGGGTGGTTGCTATGGTGTTGCTAGGCAGTTGCTAGGGTATTCTGGGTGATTGATATGGTGTTGCTAGGCGGTTGCTAGGGTATTCTGGGGGGTTGCTAGGCAGTTGCTAGGGTGTTCTGGGTGGTTGCTAGGGCATTGCTAGGCAGTTGCTAGGGTATTCTGGGTGGTTGCTATGGTGTTGCTAGGTGGTTGCTAGGGTATTCTTGGTGGTTGCTATGGTGTTGCTAGGTGGTTGCTAGGGTATTCTGGGGGTTGCTAGGGTGTTGCTAGGCAGTTGCTAGGGTATTCTGGGTGGATGCTATGGTGTTCCTAGGCGGTTGCTAGGGTATTCTGGGTGGTTGCTAGGGCGTTGATCGGCAGTTGCTAGGGTGTTCTGGGTGGTTGCTAGGCGGTTGCTAGGGTATTCTGAGTGGTTGCTATGGTGTTGCTATTGTGTTCTAGGTGGTTGCTAGGGCGTTGCTAGGCAGTTGCTAGGGTGTTCTGGGTGGTTGCTAGGGTATTCTGGGTGGTTGCTATGGCGTTGCTAGGGTATTCTGGGTGGTTGCTAGGCGGTTGCTAGGGTATTCTTGGTGGTTGCTAGGGCGTTGCTAGGCAGTTACTAGGGTGTTCTGGGTGGTTGCTAGGGCGTTGCTAGGCGGTTGCTAGGGCGTTGCTAGGTGGTTACTAGGGTGTTCTGGGTGGTTGCTATGGTGTTGCTAGGCAGTTGCTATGGTATATTGGGTGGATGCTAGGGCGTTGCTAGGCAGTTGCTAGGGTGTTCTGGGTGGTTGCTAGGCAGTTGCTAGGTGTTCTGGGGGTTGCTAGACAGTTGCTAGGGTGTTCTGGGTGGTTGCTACGGTATTTTTGGTGGTTACTAGAGCGTTTCTAGACGTTGCTAGGGTTTTCAGGATGGTTGCTAAGGTATTTTTTTTAGTTGCTATGGTGTTACTAGGTGGTTGGTAGTTGTCAAAGATGGTTACTATGGAGTTTTTATAGAGTTATTAAAATCTTTAATAACGAGTGCCTTCAGTACGGCACTCGGCCTGCGGCCTCGTGCCTATGGCCGAATAGGCACAAGCATGGAGCAATATCGCAAGGCCACGAGTGTAATATTGCGTTAAAAAATACAAAAAAATTAAAAACAATTTTTTTTTTGGTTTAGGGTGGTTGCTAGGGAGCTCTTAGTGGTTGCTAGGGTGCTAAAACTGGTTGCTAGGGTGTGGCTATGAAGATTTTAGGCCATTACTTATTGGCTGCTTGATAATATAAATCCTCTGAGGGAGAGAGAGAGGGAGAGAGACGCAGGGGTGTCAGGCCCTTTGGAGTCTGTGTGTGTGAAAACGGCAGTTGGGATTCAAATATTTTTAGAACTCCCAATGTAAAGTCAATGGGGACTTTTTTGGTCGCTTTTTCGTCCGCTGTGCGAACATCGTACACCCGATCGCTTAGAAAAGTCATAGCACACCTCTCCTCAATGAGCCGGTCGATTTGACACTTTACTCAGGGGTCTGTGACAAACGGTGCGGGGCGCATTACGCGCCAAACTTTGTCCAGAATAATAATAATAATAATAATAATAACTAGAATGTACATTTCCTGAAGAAAATGTGAAGTGGTGCTTGCAGTGGCAAAACTCGCCACTCGGTTGCTAGGGTGTTGTACATGATTGCATACCAGCCAACAACCATGTCTGTACGATGTTGTGGAGCTGAAATATGGCTTCTATATGTTGCAATATGGTTGCTAGGTGTCTCTAAATGGTTGCTAGGGTGTGAATACACAGTTACCATGGTGATATTTACAGACTGTTTTACAACTGAAACTAATGAGCCAACCCCCCATCTCTATACAATATTCTGACGCAGAGATGTAGGTCTTGTAAAATGGTTGCTAGGGTACTCTGTTTGGTTGCTATGGAGTTGCTTGGCAGCTACTAATGATGAAACTGCAAAGGCTTCTTGTCAGTATGAATGATATAAACCAACTCACATCTCTATACGATGTTCTGATGCAGAGATATACATTTTGCTAAACGGTTACTAGGGTACTCTGTTTGGTTGCTATGGAGTGGTTTGGCAGCTGCCAATGATGAATTTCCAAAGGTTTCTTGTCAGTATGAATGATATAAACCAACTCCCATGCCTCTGTGACATTCAGAATGGAAGATATCCCTCTTTGGATTTTGGTTGCTAGGGTACTCTGTTTGGTTGGTAGGGAGTGGCTTATCAGCTGCTAATCATGAAACTCCAAAGGCTGCTTGTCAGTATGAATGATATAAACCAACTCCCATGCCTCTACGACATTCAGAATGGAAGATATGCCTCTTTGGATTTTGGTTGCTAGGGTACTCTGTTTGGTTGCTAGGGAGTGGCTTGTCAGCTGCCAATCATGAAACTCCAAAGGCTGCTTGTCAGTATTAATGATATAAACCAACTCCCATGCCTCTGCGACATTCAGAATGGAAGATATCCCTCTTTGGATTTTTGTTGCCAGGGTACTCTGTTTGGTTGCTAGGGAGTGGCTTTTCAGCTGCCAATCATGAAACTCCAAAGGCTTCTTGTCACTATGAATGATATAAACCAACTCCCATGCCTCTGTGACATTCAGAATGGAAGATATCCCTCTTTAGATTTTGGTTGCTAAGGTGCTCGACAATGGTTGCTAGGGAGGGGCTTGGAAGTGTTGAGGTAATTCATGATTGGCTGTTTGCTGCCCCGAGTCAAATGAGACCACCCCCATGTTTCTATGACAATTCAGTCTGGAGATATCTCTTTAAACTCTTTCAATGGAAGTCTATGGAACTTGTTGCTAAGGGGCTCTAAATGGTTGCCAGGGCGTGGCTTGATAGCTTCACAATGATCCTGAGAGACTGATTGGTCGTCTGAGTAAAATGAGCCCTCCCCCTTGTCTCTATGACACTGTGATCCAGAGCTACGTTCAATACAAAGTCCCTATGCAATTTACCATAGTAGGAAAAGCATGTGTGTTTCACGGGACGTTCCTTCCCCATAGTAAGTCAATGGGGCAATTTTGGGCATCTCCTGCCCCCCAGGGGTGCAACTTTTACCCCATTGTGAGGTATGTTCTTACAGAGCCTGTCAGCCTCTTCAAATGTGGCAAATCACACGTTTCTGCGAAATCCTCGCTCAGAGCTACGTGTGGTCAAAGTTCGTCGCAATGTTAAGTCAATGGGACTTTTTTGGCCGCTTTTTTGCCCCTGGGGTGAACACCGCACCCCCGATCGCTTATAAAAGTCATAGCACACCTCTCCTTAATGAGCCGGTCGATTTGACACCTCATTCATGGGTCTGAGACAAACGGTGCGGGGCGAGTTACGCGCCAAACTTTGTCCAGAATAATAATAAGAATAATAAGTATGAGCAATAACAATAGTGATGCCTTGCTTTCAGCAAGCACCACTAATAATAATAAGAATAATAAGTATGAGCAATAACAATAGTGATGCCTTGCTTTCAGCAAGCACCACTAATAATAAGTATGCAAGAGAACACTAATGATGCCTTGCTTTCAGCAAGCACCATTAATAATAATAACTAGATTAAAAAGTTCGTCGAGACAAACTTTAAGTTGGCTTGAGAAAGCCGGACCAGAAAGTTTAAAGAAGTTTAAAATAGTTTGGAGTTTAAATTAGTTTCAAGTTTAAAGTAGTTTAAAGTTTAAATTAGTTTGAAGTATAAAGTAGTTTAAAGTTTAAAGTAGTTTAAAGTTTAAATTAGTTTGAAGTGTAAATTAGCTTAAAGTTTAAATTAGTTTGAAGTTTAAATTAGTTTAAAGTGTAAATTTGTTTAAAGTTTAAATTAGTTTGAAGTTTTAAGTAGTTTAAAGTTTAAATTAGGTAGTTTAAAGTTAAAAAGTTGTTGGGGGTTTTCTAGTGGGTTGCTAAGGTGTTCTTGGTGGTTGCTAGGCGGTTCCTAGGGTGTTCTGGGTGGTTGCTATGCTGTTGCGAAGCGGTTGCTAGTGTATTTTGGGTGGTTGCTAGGGTGTTCTGGGTGGTTGCTAAGGTCTTTTTGGGTGGTTGCTAGACGGTTGCTAGGGTGTTCTAGGTGGTTGCTATGGTGTTGCTAGGCGGTTGCTAAGGTATTTTGGGTGGTTGCTAGGATGTTGCTAGGCGGTTGCTAGGGTGTTCTGGGTGGTTGCTAGGCGGTTGCTAGGCGGTTGCTAGGGTGTTCTGGGTGGTTGCTAGGCGGTTGCTAGGGTGTTCTGGGTGGTTGCTATGGTGTTGCTAGGTGGTTGCTAGGGTATTCTGGGTGGTTGCTAGGCGGTTGCTAGGGTATTTTGGGTGGTTGCTAGGGTGTTCTGGGTGGTTGCTAAGGTCTTTTTGGGTGGTTGCTAGACGGTTGCTAGGGTGTTCTAGGTGGTTGCTATGGTGTTGCTAGACGGTTGCTAAGGTATTTTGGGCGGTTGCTAGGCGGTTGCTAGGGTGTTCTGGGTGGTTGCTATGGTGTTGCTAGGCGGTTGCTAAGGTATTCAGGGCGGTTGATATGGTGTTACTAGGTGGTTGGTAGTTGTCACAGATGGTTACTATGGAGTTTTTATAGAGTTCTTAGCATGATCTTGGCATGATTTAGCACTTAACTAATCGCTATTAGCATGTAGCTATTCACTGCTAGCATGTGTAGCATGTTGGAAGTGCTGTTTGCTAGCATGAGTCAAAAGAGCCAAGCCTCATCTCTATACGATGTTCTGATACAGAGATATAGGTCTTGCAAAACGGTTGCTAGGGTACTCAAGTTTGGTTGCTATGGAGTTGCTTGGGAGCTGGAAGCTTTAAACTTAAGAAGTTTAAAGTGGTTTGAAGTTTAAAGTAGTTTACGAGTTTTGAGTTTACAAGTTTACAAGTTTAAATGAGTTTAGAGTGTATGTGTGTGTGTGTGTGTGTGTGTGTGTGTGTGTGTGTGTGTGTGTGTGTGTTCACACACACACACACACACACACACACACTCAGAGTTTATGAGTTTAGAGTTTATAAGTCTATAAATTGATGAGTTTATAAGTGTAAGAGTTTTTGAGTTTAGAGTTTATAAGTTTTAAATGAGTTTAGAGTTTATAAGTTTAAATGAGTTTAGACTTTATAAGTTTAAATGAGTTTAAGAGTTCAGAGTTTATTAATTTATGAGTTAAAGAGTTCATAAGTCTATGAATTCATGAGTTTATAAGTTAATTAGTTTATAAGTGTATGAGTTTAGAGTTTATTAGTTTAAATGAGTCTCATTGGCTAATATAGTATATAGAACGGCAGTTTGGTTTAGTCTTCAAGGTATTTAGATTTGAATTTTCGTCGGTTGGTCAGTTTGAATCTGGATTTGAATTTTTTAGAACTCCCCAATGTAAGTCAATGGGAGTTTTTCCGAGTTTTGATCGGCATTTTTAGGAAAACCGTAAGTCCGATAAGTCTAAAAAGATATAGCAACTAACTTCAGATCAGTTTGAGTGTCTGAGCCGAGTTTGGAGTATGTAGAGTTAAAGCTCTAGGACGAGTTTGAGTCAACAGTTTTTAACAGAAGAATAATAATAATAACTAGAATGTACATTTCCTGAAGAAAATGTGAAGTGGTGCTTGCAGTGGCAAAACTCGCCACTCGGTTGCTAGGGTGTTGTACATGATTGCATACCAGCCAACAACCATGTCTGTACGATGTTGTGGAGCTGAAATATGGCTTCTATATGTTGCAATATGGTTGCTAGGTGTCTCTAAATGGTTGCTAGGGTGTGAATACACAGTTACCATGGTGATATTTACAGACTGTTTTACAACTGAAACTAATGAGCCAACCCCCCATCTCTATACAATATTCTGACGCAGAGATGTAGGTCTTGTAAAATGGTTGCTAGGGTACTCTGTTTGGTTGCTATGGAGTTGCTTGGCAGCTACTAATGATGAAACTGCAAAGGCTTCTTGTCAGTATGAATGATATAAACCAACTCACATCTCTATACGATGTTCTGATGCAGAGATATACATTTTGCTAAACGGTTACTAGGGTACTCTGTTTGGTTGCTATGGAGTGGTTTGGCAGCTGCCAATGATGAATTTCCAAAGGTTTCTTGTCAGTATGAATGATATAAACCAACTCCCATGCCTCTGTGACATTCAGAATGGAAGATATCCCTCTTTGGATTTTGGTTGCTAGGGTACTCTGTTTGGTTGGTAGGGAGTGGCTTATCAGCTGCTAATCATGAAACTCCAAAGGCTGCTTGTCAGTATGAATGATATAAACCAACTCCCATGCCTCTACGACATTCAGAATGGAAGATATGCCTCTTTGGATTTTGGTTGCTAGGGTACTCTGTTTGGTTGCTAGGGAGTGGCTTGTCAGCTGCCAATCATGAAACTCCAAAGGCTGCTTGTCAGTATTAATGATATAAACCAACTCCCATGCCTCTGCGACATTCAGAATGGAAGATATCCCTCTTTGGATTTTTGTTGCCAGGGTACTCTGTTTGGTTGCTAGGGAGTGGCTTTTCAGCTGCCAATCATGAAACTCCAAAGGCTTCTTGTCACTATGAATGATATAAACCAACTCCCATGCCTCTGTGACATTCAGAATGGAAGATATCCCTCTTTAGATTTTGGTTGCTAAGGTGCTCGACAATGGTTGCTAGGGAGGGGCTTGGAAGTGTTGAGGTAATTCATGATTGGCTGTTTGCTGCCCCGAGTCAAATGAGACCACCCCCATGTTTCTATGACAATTCAGTCTGGAGATATCTCTTTAAACTCTTTCAATGGAAGTCTATGGAACTTGTTGCTAAGGGGCTCTAAATGGTTGCCAGGGCGTGGCTTGATAGCTTCACAATGATCCTGAGAGACTGATTGGTCGTCTGAGTAAAATGAGCCCTCCCCCTTGTCTCTATGACACTGTGATCCAGAGCTACGTTCAATACAAAGTCCCTATGCAATTTACCATAGTAGGAAAAGCATGTGTGTTTCACGGGACGTTCCTTCCCCATAGTAAGTCAATGGGGCAATTTTGGGCATCTCCTGCCCCCCAGGGGTGCAACTTTTACCCCATTGTGAGGTATGTTCTTACAGAGCCTGTCAGCCTCTTCAAATGTGGCAAATCACACGTTTCTGCGAAATCCTCGCTCAGAGCTACGTGTGGTCAAAGTTCGTCGCAATGTTAAGTCAATGGGACTTTTTTGGCCGCTTTTTTGCCCCTGGGGTGAACACCGCACCCCCGATCGCTTATAAAAGTCATAGCACACCTCTCCTTAATGAGCCGGTCGATTTGACACCTCATTCATGGGTCTGAGACAAACGGTGCGGGGCGAGTTACGCGCCAAACTTTGTCCAGAATAATAATAAGAATAATAAGTATGAGCAATAACAATAGTGATGCCTTGCTTTCAGCAAGCACCACTAATAAGTATGAGCAATAACAATAGTGATGCCTTGCTTTCAGCAAGCACCACTAACTAGATGCAAAAGTTCGTCGAGACAAACTTTAAGTTGGCTTGAGAAAGTTTGGACCAGAACGCTTTTTGCTAGGCGGTTGCTAGGGTCTTTTGGGTGGTTGCTAGGCGGTTGCTAGGGTCTTTTGGGTGGTTGCTATGCTGTTTCTAGGCGGTTGCTAGGGTATTCTGGGTGGTTGCTAGGCGGTTGCTAGGGTGTTTTGGGTGGTTGCTAGGCGGTTGCTAGGGTGTTCTGGGTGGTTGCTATGGTGTTGCTAGGCGGTTGCTAGGGTGTTCTGGGTGGTTGCTATGGTGTTGCTAGGCGGTTGCTAGGGTATTCTTGGTGATTGCTAGGAGGTTGCTAGGGTGTTCTGGGTGGTTGATATGGTGTTGCTAGGCGGTTGCTAAGGTATTCTGGGTGGTTGCTAGGCGGGTGCTAGGGTGTTCTGAGTGGTTGCTATGCTGTTGCTAGGGTGTTCTGGGTGGTTGCTAGGCGGTTGCTAGGGTGTTCTGGGTGGTTGCTATGGTGTTGCTAGGCGGTTGCTAGGGTATTCTGGGTGGTTGCTAGGCGGTTGCTAGGGTGTTCTGGGTGGTTGCTATGGTGTTGCTAGGCGGTTGCTAGGGTGTTCTGGGTGGTTGCTATGGTGTTGCTAGGCGGTTGCTAGGGTATTCTTGGTGGTTGCTAGGCGGTTGCTAGGGTGTTCTGGGTGGTTGATATGGTGTTGCTAGGCGGTTGCTAAGGTATTCTGGGTGGTTGCTAGGCGGTTGCTAGGGTGTTCTGAGTGGTTGCTATGCTGTTGCTAGGGTGTTCTGGGTGGTTGCTAGGCGGTTGCTAGGGTGTTCTGGGTGGTTGCTATGGTGTTGCTAGGCGGTTGCTAGGGTATTCTGGGTGGTTGCTAGGCGGTTGCTAGGGTGTTCTGGGTGGTTGCTATGGTGTTGCTAGTGGGTGGTTGCTATGGTGTTGCTAGGCGGTTGCTAGGGTATTCTGAGTGGTTGCTAGGCGGTTGCTAGGGTGTTCTGGGTGGTTGCTATGGTGTTGCTAGGCGGTTGCTAAGGTATTCTGGGCGGTTACTAGGCTGTTGCTGGGGTGTTCTGGGCGGTTGCTATGGTGTTGCTAGGTGGTTGGTAGTTGTCACAGATGGTTACTATGGAGTCTTTATAGAGTTCTTAGCATGATCTTGGCATGATATAGCACTTAACTAATCGTTATTAGCATGTAGCTATTCAGTGCTAGCATGTGTAGCATGTTGGAAGTGCTGTTTGCTAGCATGAGTCAAAAGAGCCAAACCTCATCTCTATACGATGTTCTGATACAGAGATATAGGTCTTGCAAAACGGTTGCTAGGGTACTCAAGTTTGGTTGCTATGGAGTTGCTTGGGAGCTGGAAGCTTTAAACTTAAGAAGTGATTTGAAGTTTAAAGTAGTTTACGAGTTTTTGAGTTTTGAGTTTATAAGTTTAAATGAGTTTAGAGTTTAAGTTTAAATGAGTTTAGTGTGTGTGTGTGTGTGTGTGTGTGTGTGTGTGTTTGTGTACACACACACACACACACACACACACACACACACACTCAGAGTTTATGAGTTTAGAGTTTATAAGTGTATAAATTGATGAGTTTATAAGTGTAAGAGTTTTTGAGTTTAGAGTTTATAAGTTTTAATGAGTTTAAAGTTTATAAGTTTAAATGAGTTTAAGAGTTCAGAGTTTATTAATTTATGAGTTTAAGAGTTCATAAGTCTATGAATTCATGAGTTTATAAGTTAATTAGTTTATAAGTGTATGAGTTTAGAGTTTATTAGTTTAAATGAGCCTCATTGGCTAATATAGTATATAGAATGGCAGTTTGGTTTAGTCTTCAAGGTATTTTGATTTAAATTTTGTCGGTTTGAATTTTTTAGAACTCCCCAATGTAAGTCAATGGGAGTTTTTGAATGAGTTTTTTCGAGTTTTGATCGTCATTTTTAGGAAAACCGTAAGTCGGATCAGTCTGAAAAGATATAGCAACGCGAGTCAGATCAGTTTGAGTGTCTGAGCCGAGTTTGGAGTATGTAGAGTTAAAGCTCTAGGAGGAGTTTCATATAGAAATTTTAGTCTCGGAATAATAATAATAACTAGAATGTACATTTCCTGAAGAAAATGTGAAATGGTGCTTGCAGTGGCAAAACTCTCCACTCGGTTGCTAGGGTGTTGTACATGATTGCATACGAGCCAACAACCATGTCTGTACGATGTTGTGGAGCTGAAATATGGCTTCTATATGTTGCAATATGGTTGCTAGGTGGCTCTAAATGGTTGCTAGGGTGTGAATACACAGTTACCATGGTGATATTTACAGACTGTTTTACAACTGAATCTAATGAGCCAACCCCCATCTCTATACAATATTCTGATGCAGAGATGTAGGTCTTGTAAAATGGTTGCTAGGGTACTCTGTTTGGTTGCTATGGAGTTGCTTGGCAGCTGCTGATGATGAAACTGCAAAGGCTTCTTGTCAGTATGAATGATATAAACCAACTCCCATCTCTATACGATGTTCTGATGCAGAGATATACGTTTTGCTAAACGGTTGCTAGGGTACTCTGTTTGGTTGCTAGGGAGTAGCGTGGCAGCTGCCAATCATGAAACTCCAAAGGCTGCTTGTCAGTATGAATGATATAATCCAACTCTCATGCCTCTGCGACATACAGAATGGAAGATATCCCTCTTTGGATATTGGTTGCTAGGGTACTCTGTTTGGTTGCTAGGGAGTGGCTTGTCAGCTGCCAATCATGAAACTCCAAAGGCTGCTTGTCAGTATGAATGATATAAACCAACTCCCATGCCTCTGCGACATTCAGAATGGAAGATATGCCTCTTTGGGTTTTGGTTGCTAGGGTACTCTGTTTGGTTGCTATGGAGTTACTTGGCAGCTGCCAATGATGCAATTCCAAAGGCTTCTTGTCACTATGAATGATATAAACCAACTCCCATGCCTCTGTGACATTCAGAATGGAAGATATCCCTCTTTGGATTTTGGTTGCTAGGATACTCTGTTTGGTTGCTAGGGAGTGGCTTGGCAGCTGCCACTGATGAAACTGCAAAGGCTTCTTGTCATTATGAATTATATAAACCAACTCCCATGCCTCTGTGACATTCAGAATGGAAGATATCCCTCTTTGTATTTTGGTTGCTAGGGTACTCTGTTGGTTGCTAGGGAGTGGCTTGGCAGCTGCCAATCATGAAACTTCAAAGGCTGCTTGTCAGTATGAATGATATAAACCAACTCCAATCTCTATACAATGTTCTGATACAGAGATATTCGTTTTGCTAAACGGTTGCTAGGGTACTCTGTTTGGTTGCTAGGGAGTGGCTTGGCAGTTGCCAATGATGCAATTCCAAAGGCTTCTTGTCACTATGAATGATATAAACCATCTCCCATTTCTCTGTGACATTCAGAATGGCAGATATCCCTCTTTGGATTTTGGTTGCTAAGGTACTCTGTTTGGTTGCTATAGAGTGGCTTGGCAGATGCCAATTATGAAACTGCAAAAGCTTCTTGTCACTATGAATGATATAAACCAACTCCCATGCCTCTGTGATATTCATAATGGAAGATATCCCTCTTTGGATTTTGGTTGCTAAGGTGTTCGACAATGGTTGCTAGGGAGGGGCTAAGAAGTGTTGAGGTGATTCATGATTGGCTGTTTGCTGCCACGAGTCAAATGAGACCACCCCCATGTTTCTATGACAATTCAGTCTGGAGATATCTCTTTGAACTCTTTCAATGGAAGTCTATGGAACTTGTTGCTAAGGGGCTCTAAATGGTTGCTAGGGCGTGGCTTGATAGCTTCACAATGATCCTGAGAGACTGATTGGTCGTCTGAGTAAAATGAGCTCGCCCCCTTGTCTCTATGACACTGTGATCAGGAGCTATGTTCAATACAAAATCCCTATGCAATTTACCATAGTAGGAAAAGCATGTGAGTTTCACAGGATGTTCCTTCCCCATAGTAAGTCAATGGGGCAACTTTGGGCAGCTTCTGCCCCCCAGGGCTACAACTTTTACCCCATTGTGAGGTATGTTCTTACAGAGCCTGTCAGCCTCTTCAAATGTGGCAAATCACAAGTTTATGTGAAATCCTCGCTCTGAGCTAGGAGTCGTCAAAGTTTGTCGCAATGTTAAGTCTATGGGACTTTTTTGGCCGCTTTTTCGCCCCTGGGGCAAACATCGCACCCCCGATCGCTTATAAAAGTCATAGCACACCTCTCCTCAATGAGCCGGTCGATTTGACACCTCACTCAGGGGTCTGAGACAAACGGTGCGGGACAAGTTACGCGCCAAACTTTGTCCAGAATAAAAATAAGAATAATAACTAGAATGTACATTTCCTGAAGAAAATGTGAAGTGGTGCTTGCAGTGGCAAAATTCGCCACTGGGCAGATGCTAACACAATTGACATGTTGTGATACCATGATATACCACATTTTAGCATTATTTA
This sequence comes from Scardinius erythrophthalmus, assembly GCF_964197995.2. Taxonomy (NCBI): domain Eukaryota; kingdom Metazoa; phylum Chordata; class Actinopteri; order Cypriniformes; family Leuciscidae; genus Scardinius; species Scardinius erythrophthalmus. The sequence goes on from NC_138221.1 coordinate 43,898,437, forward strand.
CCACGATTTACCATGTTTCTAAGATGATTTATTACGATTTAACATATTCCAGCATGATTTACTATGATTAACATGTTGTTAGAATGATGCTAGCAGGATTAGCATGTTGGTTGGATGATGCTAGCATGATTAGCATGTTGCTAGCATGCTTTTAACAAGATGCTAGCATGATTAGCATGTTGCTAGCATGCTTTTAACAAGATGCTAGCATGATTAGCATGTTGTTAGCATGCTTTTAACAAGATGCTAGCATGATTAGCATGTTGTTAGCATGTTTTTAGCTAGATGCTAACATGATTAGCATTTTGCTAACATGATTAGCATGTTGCTAACATTATGCTAGCTTGATTATCATGTTGTTAGCATGATGCTAGCTTTATTAGCATGTTGGTAGCCTAATGCTAGCATGATTAGCATGTTGCTAGCATTATGCTAGCTTGATTAGCATGTTGCTAGCATGGTTAACATGTTGCTAGCATGATGCTAGCTTGATTAGCATGTTGCTAGCATAATGCTAGCATGATTAGCATGTTGCTAGCATGATGCTAGCTTGATTAGCATGTTGCTAGCATAATGTTAGCATGATTAGCATTTTGCTAGCATGATGCTAGCTTGATTAGCATGTTGGTAGCATAATGCTAGCATGATTAGCATGTTGCTAGCATGATGCTAACATGATTAGCATGTTGCTAGCATGATGCTAGCTTGATTAGCATGTTGCTAGCATGATGCTAGCTTGATTAGCATGTTGCTAGCATGATGCTAACTTGATTAGCATGTTGCTAGCATGATGTTAGCATGATTAGCATTTTGCTAGCATGTTTTTAGCTAGATGCTAACAGGATTAGCATGTTGCTAGCATGATGCTAGCTTGATTAGCATGTTGCTAGCATGATTAGCATGTTGCTAACATGATGCTAGCTTGATTAGCATGTTGCTAGCATGATGCTAGCTTGATTAGCATGTTGCCAGCATGTTTTTAGCAAGATGCTGTTGCCAGGTGGTTGCTAGGGTGTTCTGGGTGGTTGCTATGGTGTTGCTAGGCAGTTGCTATGGTATTCTGGGTGGATACTAGGGCATTGCTAGGCAGTTGCTAGGGTGTTCTGGTTGGTTGCTAGGTGTTCTGGGTGGTTGCTAGGCAGTTGCTAGGTGTTCTAGGTGGTTGCTAGGCAGTTGCTAGGGTGTTCTGGGTGCTTGCTAGAGTTTTTTGTGGTTACTAGAGCATTTCTAGACGTTGCTAGGGTGTTCAGGGTGGTTGCTAAGGTGTTTTTGTTAGTTGCTATGGTGTTACTAGGTGGTTGGTAGTTGTCAAATATGGTTACTATGGAGTTTTTATAGAGTTCTTAAAATCTTTAATAACGAGTGCCTTCTGTACGGCACTCGGCCTGCGGCCTCGTGCCTATGGCCGAATAGGCACAAGCATGGAGCAATATCGCAAGGCCACGAGAGTAAAATTGCTTTAAAAAATAAAAAAAATAAAAAAAAATGTTTTTTTTTGGTTTAGGGTGGTTGCTAGGGAGCTCTTAGTGGTTGCTAGGGTGCTGAAACTGGTTGCTAGGGTGTGGCTATGAAGATTTTAGGCCATTACTTATTGGCTGCTTGATAATATAAATCCTCTGAGGGAGAGAGAGAGGGAGAGATGCAGGGGTGTCAGGCCCTTTGGAGTCTGTGTGTGTGAAAACGTCGGTTGGGATTCAAATATTTTTAGAACTCCCAATGTAAAGTCAATGGGACTTTTTTGGCCGCTTTTTCGTCCGCTGTGCGAACATCGTACACCCAATCGCTTAGAAAAGTCATAGCACACCTCTCCTCAATGAGCCGCTCGATTTGACGCCTCACTCAGGGGTCTGTGACAAACGGTGCGGGGCGCATTACGCGCCGAACTTTTGTCCGGAATAATAAGAATAAGAATAATAATAAGTATGAGCAATAACAATAGTGATGCTTTCAAAAAAGCACCACTAATAAGTATACAAGAGAACACTAATGATGCCTTGCTTTCAGCAAGCACCATTAACTAGATGCAAAAGTTCGTCGAGACAAACTTTAAAGTTGGCTTGAGAAAGTTTGGACCAGAACGTTTTTTGCTAGGCGGTTGCTAGGATGTTATGGGTGGTCGCTATGGTGTTGCTAGGCGGTTGCTAGGGTGTTCTGGGTGGTTGCAATGGTGCTGCTAGGCGGTTGCTAGGGTATTCTGGGTGGTTGCTATGGTGTTGCTAGGCGGTTGCTAGGGTGTTCTGGGTGGTTGTTATGCTGTTGCTAGGTGGTTGCTAGGGTGTTCTGGGTGGTTGTTAGGCGGTTGCTAGGGTGTTCTGGGTAGTTGCTATGGTGTTGCTAGGCGGTTGCTAAGGTATTCTGGGTGGTTGCTAGGCGGTTGCTATGGTGTTCTGGGTGGTTGCTATGGTGTTGCTAGGCGGTTGCTAGGGTGTTTTGGTGTTTGCTATGGTGTTGCTAGGCAGTTGCTAGGGTATTCTGAGTGGTTGCTAGGGTGTTGCTAGGCTTTGCTATGCTATTGCTAGGCGGTTGCTAGGGTGTTCTGGGTGGTTGCTAGGCGGTTGCTAGGGTGTTCTGGGTGGTTGCTATGGTGTTGCTAGGGTGTTCTGGGTGGTTGCTGGGTGGTTGCTAGGCGGTTGCTAGGGTATTCTGGGTGGTTGCTAAGCAGTTGCTAGGGTGTTCTGGGTGGTTGCTATGGTGTTGCTAGGCGGTTGCTAGGGTGTTCTGGGTGGTTGCTATGGTGTTGCTAAGGTATTCTGGGTGGTTGCTGGGTGGTTGCTAGGCGGTTGCTAGGGTATTCTGGGTGGTTGCTAGGCAGTTGCTAGGGTGTTCTGGGTGGTTGCTATGGTGTTGCTATGCGGTTGCTAGGGTGTTCTGGGTGGTTGCTAGGCAGTTGCTAGGGTGTTCTGGGTGGTTGCTATGGTGTTTCTAGGCAGTTGCTAGGGTGTTCTGGGTGGTTGCTATGGTGTTGCTAGGCGGTTGCTAGGGTGTTCTGGGTGGTTGCTATGGTGTTGCTAGGGTGTTTTGAGTGGTTGCTAGGCGGTTACTAGGCGGTTGCTAGGGTATTCTGGGTGGTTGCTAGGCGGTTGCTAGGGTGTTCTGGGTGGTTACTATGGTGTTGCTAGGCGGTTGCTAGGGTATTCTGGGTGGTTGCTAGGCAGTTGCTAGGGTGTTCTGTGTGGTTGCTATGGTGTTGCTAGGCGGTTGCTAGGGTGTTCTGGGTGGTTGCTAGGCAGTTGCTAGGGTGTTCTGGGTGGTTGCTATGGTGCTGCTAGGTGGTTGGTAGTTGTCACAGATGGTTACTATGGAGTTTTTATAGAGTTGTTTGCATGATCTTGGTATGATTTAGCACTTAACTAATCGCTATTAGCATGTAGCTATTCACTGCTAGCATGTGTAGCATGTTGGAAGTGCTGTTTGCTAGCATGAGTCAAAAGAGCCAAACCTAATCTCTATACGATGTTCTGATACAGAGATATAGGTCTTGCAAAACGGTTGCTAGGGTACTCAAGTTTGGTTGCTATGGAGTTGCTTGGGAGCTGGGAGCTTTAAACTTAAGAAGTTTAAAGTGGTTTGAAGTTTAAAGTAGTTTACGAGTTTTGAGCACACACTCAGAGTTTATGAGTTTAGAGTTTATAAGTGTATAAATTGATGAGTTTATAAGTGTTAGAGTTTTTGAGTTTAAAGTTTATAAGTTTTAAATGAGTTTAGAGTTTATAAGTTTAAATGAGTTTAAGAGTTCAGAGTTTATTAATTTATGAGTTTAAGAGTTCATAAGTCTATGAATTCATGAGTTTATATGTTAATTAGTTTATAAGTGTATGAGTTTAGAGTTTATTAGTTTAAATGAGTCTCAATGGCTAATATAGTATATAGAACGGCAGTTTGGTTTAGTCTTCAAGGTATTTTGATTTGAATTTTCGTCGGTTGGTGAGTTTGAATCTAAATTTGAATTTTTTAGAACTCCCCAATGCAAGTCAATGGGAGTTTTTCCGAGTTTTGATCGTCATTTTTAGGAAAACCGTAAGTCCGATCAGTCTGAAAAGATATAGCAACGCGAGTCAGATCAGTTTGAGTGTCTGAGCCGAGTTTGGAGTATGTAGAGTTAAAGCTCTAGGAGGAGTTTCATATAGAAATTTTAGTCTCGGAATAATAATAATAACTAGATGCAAAAGTTCGTCGAGACAAACTTTAAGTTGGCTTGAGAAAGTTTGGACCAGAACGCTTTTTGCTAGGCGGTTGCTAGGGTCTTTTGGGTGGTTGCTAGACGGTTGCTAGGGTCTTTTGGGTGGTTGCTATGCTGTTTCTAGGCGGTTGCTAGGGTATTTTGGGTGGTTGCTAGGCGGTTGCTAGGGTGTTCTGGGTGGTTGCTATGGTGTTGCTAGGCGGTTGCTAGGGTGTTCTGGGTGGTTGCTATGGTGTTGCTAGGCGGTTGCTAGGGTATTCTTGGTGGTTGCTAGGCGGTTGCTAGGGTGTTCTGGGTGGTTGATATGGTGTTGCTAGGCGGTTGCTAAGGTATTCTGGGTGGTTGCTAGGCGGTTGCTAGGGTGTTCTGAGTGGTTGCTATGGTGTTGCTAGGGTGTTCTGGGTGGTTGCTAGGTGGTTGCTAGGGTGTTCTGGGTGGTTGCTATGGCGTTGCTAGGCGGTTGCTGGTGTATTCTGAGTGGTTGCTAGGCGGTTGCTAGGGTGTTGCTAGGCGGTTGCTAGGCGGTTGCTAAGGTATTCTGGGTGGTTGCTAGGCGGTTGCTAGGGTGTTCTGAGTGGTTGCTATGCTGTTGCTAGGGTGTTCTGGGTGGTTGCTAGGCGGTTGCTAGGGTGTTCTGGGTGGTTGCTATGGTGTTGCTAGGCGGTTGCTAGGGTATTCTGGGTGGTTGCTAGGCGGTTGCTAGGGTATTCTGGGTGGTTGCTAGGCGGTTGCTAGGGTGTTCTGGGTGGTTGCTATGGTGTTGCTAGGCGGTTGCTAGGGTATTCGGAGTGGTTGCTAGGCGGTTGCTAGGGTGTTCTGGGTGGTTGCTATGGTGTTGCTAGGCGGTTGCTAGGGTGTTTTGGGTGGTTACTAGGCGGTTGCTATGGTGTTGCTTTGCGGTTGCTAGGGTATTCTGGGTGGTTGCTATGGTGTTGCTAGGCGGTTGCTAGGGTGTTCTGGGTGGTTGCTATGCTGTTGCTAGGTGGTTGCTAGGGTATTCTGGTTGGTTGCAAGGGTGTTCTGGGTGGTTGCTAGGCGGTTGCTAGGGTGTTTTGGGTGGTTGCTAGGGTGTTCTGGGTGGTTGCTATCGTGTTGCTAGGTGGTTGCTAAGGTATTCAGGGTGGTTGATATGGTGTTACTAGGTGGTTGGTAGTTGTCACAGATGGTTACTATGGAGTTTTTATAGAGTTCATAGAATGATTTAGCACTTAACTAATCGCTATTAGCATGTAGCTATTCACTGCTAGCATGTGTAGCATGTTGGAAGTGCTGTTTGCTAGCATGAGTCAAAAGAGCCAAACCTCATCTCTATACGATGTTCTGATACAGAGATATAGGTCTTGCAAAACGGTTGCTAGGGTACTCAAGTTTGGTTGCTATGGAGTTGCTTGGGAGCTGGAAGCTTTAAACTTAAGAAGTTTAAAGTAGTTTACGAGGTTTTGAGTTTACAGGAGTTTAAAGGAGTCTAGAGTGTGTGTGTGTGTGTGTGTGTGTGTGTGTGTGTGTGTGTGTGTGTGTGTGTGTGTGTGTGTGTGTGTGTGTGTGTGTGTGTGTTCACACACACACACACACACACTCAGAGTTTATAAGTTTAGAGTTTACAAGTGTATAAATTGATGAGTTTATAAGTGTAAGAGTTTTTGAGTTTAGAGTTTTTAAGTTTTAAATGAGTTTAGAGTTTATAAGTTTAAATGAGTTCAAGAGTTCAGAGTTTATTAATTTACGAGTTTAAGAGTTCATAAGTCTATGAATTCATGAGTTTATAAGTTAATTAGTTTATAAGTATATGAGTTCAGAGTTTATTAGTTTAAATGAGTCTCAATGGCTCATATAGTATATAGAACGGCAGTTTGGTTTAGTCTTCAAGGTATTTTGATTTGAATTTTTGTCGGTTTGAATTTTTTAGAACTCCCCAATGTAAGTCAATGGAGTTTTTGAATTTGTTTTTTCGAGTTTTGATCGTCATTTTTAGGAAAACCGTAAGTCCGATCAGTCTGAAAAGATATAGCAACTCGAGTCAGATCAGTTTGAGTGTCTGAGCCGAATTTGGAGTTTGTAGAGTTAAAGCTCTAGGAGGAGTTTGAGTTGTAAATTTTAGGGTAAGAATAATAATAATAACTAGATGCAAAAGTTCGTCGAGACAAACTTTGAAGTTGGCTTGAGAAAGTTCGGATCAGAACGTTTTTTGCTAGGCGGTTGCTAGGATGTTATGGGTGGTCGCTATGGTGTTGCTAGGCGGTTGCTAGGGTGTTCTGGGTGGTTGCTATGGTGTTGCTAGGCGGTTGCTAGGGTATTCTGAGTGGTTGCTATGGTGTTGCTAGGCGGTTGCTAGGGTGTTCTGGGTGGTTGTTATGCTGTTGCTAGGTGGTTGCTAGGGTGTTCTGGGTGGTTGTTAGGCGGTTGCTAGGGTGTTCTGGGTAGTTGCTATGGTGTTGCTAGGCGGTTGCTAAGGTATTCTGGGTGGTTGCTAGGCGGTTGCTAGGGTGTTCTGGGTGGTTGCTATGCTGTTGCTAGGCGGTTGCTAGGGTATTCTGGGTGGTTGCTAGGCGGTTATTAGGGTGTTTTGGGTGGTTGCTATACTGTTGCTAGGGTGTTCTGGGTGGTTGCTATGCTGTTGCTAGGCGGTTGCTAGGGTGTTTTGGTGGTTGCTATGCTGTTGCTAGGCGGTTGCTATGGTGTTTTGGTGGTTGCTATGCTGTTGCTAGGGTATTATGGGGGGTTGCTAGGGTGTTGCTAGGCGGTTGCCAGGGTGTTCTAGGTGGTTGCTATGATGTTGCTAGGCGGTTGCTAGGGTGTTTTGGTGGTTGCTATGGTGTTGCTAGGCAGTTGCTAGGGTATTCTGGTTGGTTGCTATGGTGTTGCTAGGTGTTGCTATGCTGTTGCTAGGCGGTTGCTAGGGTATTCTGGGGGTTGTTAGGGTGTTGCTAGGCGGTTGCTAGGGTGTTCTAGGTGGTTGCTATGATGTTGCTAGGCGGTTGCTAGGGTGTTTGGGTGGTTGCTATGGTGTTGCTAGGCAGCTGCTAGGGTATGCTTGGTGGTTGCTAGGGTGTTGCTAGGTGGTTGCTAGGGTATTCTAGGTGGTTGCTAGGGTGTTGCTAGGCGGTTGCTAGGGTGTTTTGGTGGTTGCTATGGTGTTGCTAGGCGGTTACTAAGGTATTCTGGGTGGTTGCTAGGCGGTTGCTAGGGTGTTCTGGGTGGTTGCTATGGTGTTGCTAGGCGGTTACTAGGCGGTTGCTAGGGTGTTCTGGGCGGTTGCTATGGTGTTGCTAGGTGGTTGGTAGTTGTCACAGATGGTTACTATGGAGTCTTTATAGAGTTCTTAGCATGATCTTGGCATGATATAGCACTTAACTAATCGTTATTAGCATGTAGCTATTCAGTGCTAGCATGTGTAGCATGTTGGAAGTGCTGTTTGCTAGCATGAGTCAAAAGAGCCAAACCTCATCTCTATACGATGTTCTGATACAGAGATATAGGTCTTGCAAAACGGTTGCTAGGGTACTCAAGTTTGGTTGCTATGGAGTTGCTTGGGAGCTGGAAGCTTTAAACTTAAGAAGTGGTTTGAAGTTTAAAGTAGTTTACGAGTTTTTGAGTTTTGAGTTTATAAGTTTAAATGAGTTTAGAGTTTAAGTTTAAATGAGTTTAGTGTGTGTGCACACACACACACACACACTCAGAGTTTATGAGTTTAGAGTTTATAAGTGTATAAATTGATGAGTTTATAAGTGTAAGAGTTTTTGAGTTTAGAGTTTATGTTTTAAATGAGTTTAGAGTTTATAAGTTTTAATGAGTTTAAAGTTTATAAGTTTAAATGAGTTTAAGAGTTCAGAGTTTATTAATTTATGAGTTTAAGAGTTCATAAGTCTATGAATTCATAAGTTTATAAGTTAATTAGTTTATAAGTGTATGAGTTTAGAGTTTATTAGTTTAAATGAGTCTCAATGGCTCATATAGTATATAGAATGGCAGTTTGGTTTAGTCTTCAAGGTATTTTGATTTAAATTTTGTCGGTTTGAATTTTTTAGAACTCCCCAATGTAAGTCAATGGGAGTTTTTGAATGAGTTTTTTCGAGTTTTGATCGTCATTTTTAGGAAAACCGTAAGTCGGATCAGTCTGAAAAGATATAGCAACGCGAGTCAGATCAGTTTGAGTGTCTGTGCCGAGTTTGGAGTATGTGGAGTTAAAGCTCTAGGAGGAGTTTGAGTTGTAAATTTTTACGGTCAGAATAATAATAATAATAATAATAATAATAATAATAATAAGTTTAAATAGGATTTCAATATGTTGGCTCTCTCTCTTGTTTATCTATTTATTTAACATGTATGTGTGCATTAAAAGTACCATTTCGGCAACCAGAAGGTTTCTGAGCCAAATGAAGATAAAGATGTGTTCTTGTGACTGGCGTGTTTATTGAACCAATCAGATAAGAGTAAACCTAGAGTCAGCGAGAAGCTCATCTGATTGGCTAAATGATGAAGGTGGTCCCGCCCTCCTCTTCGCGCTTGCAAAACTCAGTGAGTGAGAGAATCGTGCCAAAACTGGAAGCGCAGGTAAAAGAAAGACGTAACTGTACAAATCGGGTTATTTCGGTAACTTTGTTGCCCTATGCACACATTTAGACATTTGCAACAGTTTATTTTTTTACACAAAGTTTGATTTTATGCAGTGAATCTGTTTTGCAGTTCCTAACTCTGTTGTTTTCGGTCGCAAATTGCTGTTCACGGGCCTGCAATACTTTTGGCCGTATTTGAGCGTAAAAACCGTGCCAAAAGTGTAAGCGCGGAAAAATGGAAGTCAGAGGAATACAGATCATATTTATTTTGCGTTAGCATGAAGCTGCAGCTTCACAATACATGAATTACACTTACGAGTAACAGTGAAATGCTGCAAATATTTTTTTCTTACACTTGAAAGGCGATTTACACCTTTACAAATCTTCTCTTGCGCATGCAAATTTAATTTACGCTTGCAAACTTATGTACACTTTCACAAATCTTACCCTGCGCATGCAATACTTTATGGCATAATTTTACCTTCATAAGTGAACTTCATTGACAATTTCAATCTTTTCTGGAGTCAGAGACAACTGTTTCATCGGGATGGCCATCACCCAAACAAACTTGGTTCAAGAGTGTTAAAGGACAATATCTACTTCTCCCTAAATCATCCTTCAGCAGTTTGTGCCAATCCACTCAATCTGAACGGCACACACACACCTGGACACAGTATGAATGACCACGGGACTTCACTTCAGCATCAAAATGGACATGCAGTTGACATATCACACAAGGACAATGATAACACCACTCCGCCACAACAACCTCTGCTCACGGACTCAATCTCAGCTGAACCCTGCCCACAGAGCTCACCACAGACAGACATATCAGAACTGCTTGAAGATTCAGCACACAAGGACAACTTCCTGGAAAACAGCCAGGGAAGCCAGGACAGCATATTACAGCCTCCGATAACACCAGAGCAACAGCCCCTTTCACCAGACACTTTTTCCCTCTTCCCAGCATCGCCACTTCTGTGCTACAGAAAATGGAAGAACTGGTGTATGCTGGAACCAGACTATCCCACTTTTTTGCTGCAAGCCCCCAGATACCAACCAAAAAAAGACAGGCACCATTACCACCAAAGCCCGCGGGCCCAGCTCGCCCTCCTCCTCCTATGAGAGCTCTTCGACCTCTGCCACAACGCCAGGGCCCACACCCTCCTCCATCTGCTCGAGGTGAACCAAAAACAACTGATAACAGCTCTCAGTGATATGTGTCGGGTCCCCGTTTTGATTACAGTAACTTTCTCAAATGTTTACAGAACAAGCGGGAACCCTTACGAAAAAGAAGTTTATTCAAGTGTTCTATTAGTATACTTCTTTTAAAGGAACACTCCGACTTTTTTGGACTTTAGTTTATTCACAGTATCCCCCAGTTAGATAAGTCCATACATACCTTTTTCATTTCTGTGCGTTCTGTAAGTGTTATTTGACGCACCCACCGCTAGCCTAGCTTAGCATAAAGACTGGATGTAAATGGATAAGGTAGCATACTAATCCCAATAAGTGACAAAATAATGCAAACATTTTCCTATTTACATGTTGTGATCTGTATAGTCACAGCGTGTACAAATAACAAGGCTATATGAGACAGAGACCATTTTTTCGTATAAATACTGGGAACTATATTCTCACTAGGCGTAGGAGCACAGCTACTTGGGCGGAGTGGCTACTTGGGCGGAGTGATTAGCGCAGCACACGAGACGCCCTGTGGTGAGGAGCAGAGAGTTCGCTCAGAGTTGGAGTAATAGAGTCAGCAATTACTAGATAGTAAATTTATAGTTTACAATCATGGGTGTTCACTGTATCTTGTCTTACAGCTTCCAAAGTTTGTAACTCCTCGTCTGTGTATTCTGGCTCAAAACTATATGGTTCTGGATCTTGGTTTGATACCCAGTAAAATTCCTCTGACAATTCCTCAAAGTCAGCCATGATCACGAGTCACGTTCGCTACTAGCTAGTTAGGCACGTTTGTTTTGTTTACGGAACCATCAACAGGGCGTCTCGTGTGCTGCGCTAATCACTCCGCCCAAGTAGCTGTGCTTCTACGCCTAGTGAGAATATAGTTCCCAGTATTTATACGATTAAAAATGGTCTCTGTCTCATATAGCCTGTATAGAGACTATACAGATCACAACATGTAAATAGGAAAATGTTTGCATTATTTTGTCACTGGGATTAGTATGCTACCTTATCCATTTACATCCAGTCTTTGTGGTAAGCTAGGCTAGCGGTGGGTGCGTCAAATAACACTTACAGAACGCACAGAAATGAAAAAGGTATGTACTTATCTAACTCTGGGGGATACTGTGAATAAGCTAAAGTCCCAAAAAGTCGGAGTGTTCCTTTAAACTAAAAATAAGAAAGTATACTTTCAGTCTACTTTTTATATACTTCTCAGAAATATACTTTATGTTAGGGATGTCCCGATCTGTTTTTTTTGCCCTCGAGTCCGAGTCCGAGTCATTTGATTTTGAGTATCTGCCGATACCGAGTCCCGATCCGATACTTCTATAATACATAAAAAAAGAATAAAGAAGAGCGATAAAACAGATCCAGGATGTTCCAGGATTTTTTATTTAATTCACCTTATTTTAACATTCAACAACTCTGTTAACAAACAGAGCACTTCTGTGAGGTAGCTTGAACAATAAAGTAATAAATAATTTCTTCACTTTTGGACTTAAGTGCAACAGTAAATATAAAAAAGTCTAATATATAAACAAATAGCACCTCAACTTAAAATACCCGTTAGGCATGTAAACAAATAAAAAATAAAAGTGCCACAGTGTTTGCAAAGCCAGTAATGTGCTTTTAGGAACTGCACTCCTAACTCTTACTGGTTTCACACTGCACTGTTAGCAGAGCGTGCAGCGCGTATTTTTTTCGCCGCCCATGTTAACAGATTAAACTAGTCTTCAGCATTCTACAGGCTTCTACAGCATTCACACCGCGCGCAGAGGTGGCGCGGCAGTGCATATAGCAGAGCAAAGCAGGAGTGCCGCGATCGTTTCGGCGCCGAGTCTATTTTTGCTGCGCCGCTTTTGCTGAATTAAAGTGACAATACATTGATCATGGCCAAAATACACCGCAGTTTTATCCCAAAAGTGCATTGACTGTTTAAAACACAATAGATATCATCAATCAAATGACCAACAGCAATAAAAAATAAAAAAAATGTCCAAAAACAAACTTGTTGCCATAACAATAAAAACAAAGATGAACCAAAAGTTATATAAATGAAATTATTAATAAAATAAGCTTCTTGACAAGTCTTTTCTCTTAAATGTATTTGAAAACGAAAAAAAGCAATGCCAACTTATCCATTATAGAGTTCTCTGTCTGTACACAACCCGCCGTTCAGCCGCGCGTGACAAACGCTGCCAGTGTGAAAGCAAAACGCGCGTGTCCTGCTCCTGCTCACCATACGCACTGCTCCTGCGCTGCTTACGCGCGTGCAGTGTGAAACCGGCGTAACTCTGTGCCACATGTGTTAAAAAATAATGAGAATATATATACATATATATCCGAGTCCCGATCGGGAGCTAACGTCCGATTCCGATCGAGTCTGAAAACACGTGATCGGGCCCGATTTCCGATCACGTGATCGGATCGGGACATCCCTACTTTATGTACTTCTCAGAAATATACTTCAAATTGCACTTAAGTATACTTGACTTATACTGACAGAAACGTCTAAGTATATTTGGCCTATACTTGTTGATCGAGATATACTTAAAAGTATAATTAAGTATTCTAAGTATTCTTGGCTTGTACTTGTGTTTACTATTTTGATTTAGTAGCTTATTAATTTTTTTTTTTAAAAACATAATATTACATACCGTCTTAAACTAACATGTTCAGCTTTATATAGTAACAAACTTTCTGGTGGAATTGCCTATAGAGTAAATAAAATAAGCATGGAAAATAAGTTTATTCAAGTGTTCTATTAGTATACTTCTTTTCAGCTAAAAAGAAGAAAGCATACTTTCAGTCTACATTTTATATACTTCTCAAAAATATACTTAATTACACTTAAGTGTACTTGACTTATACTGAGAGAAAAGTCCAAATATATTTGGCCTATACTTGTACTCAATCTTTTGACCGAGATATACTTAAAATTTTAATTATTCAAAGAATACTTGGCTTGTAGTTGTGTTAACTCTTTTGATCGAGTAGCCTATTAAATATACTTTTTTTACATTGTTTTTCATATACAGTCTTATGCAACTTTGTTTAAAAATATTGATTAAAATGTTGATATAAACCAGATATGTTTCTAATTCTGCGTATCTGAATTTTTGTGTAGGCTAGTTCACTGGTAGTGTACATATTTACTTAAAACTTTTCCCCACCATTGACTGAAATTTCCAGCTATCCATGTTTTCACTGTTATACGGTAGGGGGCGCTATGACACATCTTCTAGTACAGAATCTCTGGATCAAAACACAGGAGAAGAAGAAGCTGAACCATGTAATTGGGAGTAATGCCTTTGCATCTCAGACGGGATCAGCTATCTCTGGTCTACTGGGCTAATCTTAAAGGGCATCAGGAGGGTCACATAGGACTGAATTCTTTAACAAACTGTCAAGAGAGAGGAAACATAAAAATTAAAAGTTTTGGATGGATCATTAAAGAAAAGGCGAGTGAGGTTGAGGTAGATCAACTAGTTGTGTGTCCTACAGTTTCCTACCCTGCAGTTCCTTTGTGGATCCTTGAGGTGCCTTCAGTTGATTTTGGCCTCTTGGAGGCAAAGGAGAAAATAGAAGAATTTAATAAATTTTATGTTGAAAGGTATTTACAGGAGACATATGGGGATAGATCTATTATATTTACAGACGCATCAAAAAGAGAAGACAAGCAAATGGGGGCAGCATTTGTCATTCCAAAACTAAAAATAGGTGTAATGAAAAGGCTAAATAACAATTTAGCTGTTTATACAGCAGAGCTGACTGCTATTTTTCTGGCTCTCGTATGGAGCGAGAGTAATAGGCTTAGGCCAAGAAATATAGTAATAGTCTCAGATTCAACTTCAGCATTGTGTAGTATTAAGAACCTACAGTCTCAGACAAGGCAGGATATTGTACTAGACATAGCTCAATTAATAAACAATCTGCAGAAGTCAGGAATCAGTGTCACACTTTTGTGGGTACCAGCTCACATTGGAGTTACAGGGAATGAGTTGGCAGATCAGTATGCTAAGAAAGCTACAGAGCGATCTAGTATTGATATGGAAATTAAATACAGTAAGGCTGAAATTAAGAGTATTGTTAAGGATAAACTGAGAGGAAAGTGGCAGAAGTTGTGGGACAGTGAACCAACTGGTAGACACTTTTACAATATTCAAAAGAATGTGGGAGGGTGCAGAAATGTACATAGGAATACTCAGGAAGAAGATGTGATCTCTAGGATGAGGCTAGGCCATACAGGTTTGAACAGCACCTTGTTTTTAATGAAAAAACATGCTGATGGCACGTGTAGTGATTGCAATACTCAAGAAACTATAGAGCATGTGATAGAATCCTGTAATAAGTACCAGTATGAGAGGCAGAAGTTACTTAGGTGTCTTGAAGCTGAACAAATACCCTTAAGGATTAGAGGGTTATTACAGAGACAGTCTGAAGAAACATGCTACAGCTATCTGTTCCTTTTCCTAAGAGAAACGGGTCTATTAAGGAGAATATAATTTTTTTTTTTTTATTATTATTATTATTATTATAGAGAGTAAGTAGTCCAGATCCACACTCCTTTTCAGAAGGTGGCAGTAATGCACACCATTCGTTGTTTGCCAACCGCCAAACAAACAGAAGAAGAAGAAGAAGAAGAAGCTGAACCATGTGATAGAAGATTGCTCACTCAAATGTAAAATAATGTGATCATCAAACATTAAACAGCTTGCAAATCAAAACTGATTTGCAAATGAAATGTTTTCAAATGAAATGAAGCGTAGGCCTAACCCATGAAAAGAAAACGACTGTGACGCTTTGGGGGTGTTGGACTCGACCTACTCCACCTGTGTTTTGATCATCGTTCTGGATCTGATCAAGGCGTAGTCTTTGACAAAAATGTGATTTTCTCAACTATTTTCTCAACATTTTAACAAAATGTTGTCTTTCTTTATGAAACTTACTGACATTCGAGTGTTGATAAAAAAGGATGCATGAAGCTAATCAAATGTTTTTAAAATTGAAGTAGAGTTAAAGGTATTTTTCAAGTATAAAAAATAACATTTGAACATAGTAGTATACTGTAGGCCTACTGCAACTGCAAAAATTGTATATAAATAGTAAACTATAAGTATAATGTTAAGTTAACTTAAAAAAACTTGTAGAATAAAACTAAAAAACTAGTAGTTTACTGAGAGTACACTAAAAGAGTAAAAATATATAAATGGTAAACTAATTATGATGTTAATTTCACTTAAAGAAAACTACTAGTTTAGTAGTTTTATACTACAAGTTTTCTTTAAGTGAACTTAACATCATACTTATAGTTTACCATTTCTATATTATTTTTACTCTTTTAGTGTACTCTCAGTAAACTTGTAGTATAAAACTACTAAACTAGTAGTTTACTGAGAGTACACTAAAAGAGTAAAAATAATATATAAATGGTAAACTAATTATGATGTTAATTTCACTTAAAGAAAACTATAAGCATGATGTTAAGTTCACTTAAAGAAAGCTTGTAGTATAAAACTACTAAACTAGTAGTTTACTGAGAGTACATTAAAATAAAACTTGTAGTATAAAACTACTAAACTAGTTTACTGAGAGTATACTTCAAAGTTGCTACAATTATTAAAATAGTAAACTACTAGTATAATCATAAGTTCACTTGCAGTACAAATGAGAAACGTAATTATAAACTAGTTGTGCATTTAAAGTTTACTACTGTTACACTTATAGTACACTTAAACATATACTTTTATATACTTCAAGTGGGCCAATTTAGTCCCAAGCGGTACTAAAATAGTACACTTACAAGTTTACTACTAGTACATATTGACATTAGTATACTTACTACATAAAGTATACTTAAAAATATACTTGAACATTACTCAAGTATACTTCATAAAATGAACTTGAAGTATACTTTTTTTTTCGTAAGGGAACCCAGTGTGCCTGTATCTTTCTCTATTGCTGTTCTATTACAAGATAGAAAGTCTAAGGCCTTCAATAGCCGTACAGCAAACCGAACTAATCTGGTGCCTATTACACGTCAAACTAATATTGCTGTGGGGAAAAGTGAGTCTGTTAAGTTAGCACTCTTTAACATCCGCTCACTTAAAAATAAATCACTTCTAGTCAACGACTTAACCACAAACAACCTGGATTTTATGCTTATAAATGAAACCTGGCTAGAATACAGCTGTAGTGCAACAATCCTCAATGAAGCAGCCCCTTCTAACTTTACTTTTATGAGTGTCTTTAGAGCTGTTAAGAGAGGTGGGGGGTCTAGCTGCTCTTTTTAAAGATATCTATCAATGTAAGCAAATATCATTTGGGAATTACTTGTCTTTCGAATATCTGGGTATTGTGTTAAAAGGTGCTCCACGCATTTTACTTTTCATTATTTACAGGCCTCCAAAATACTCTCCAGCCTTTGCTGAGGACTTTACAGAACTGTTATCAGCAATTACCTCAGAGTTTGACTGTTTTGCCATTGCTGGAGATTTTAACATCCACATAGATAGTGCAGAAAACAATATGGCAAAAGAAATCAAAAGTGTTTTAAAAACTTTTGATCTGACTCAGCATATACATGGACCCACACACAATCGTGGACACACTCTAGATTTACTTATCAGTAAGGGTCTAAACATTTCATCGATTGTTATTAAGGATGTAGCGCTGTCTGATCATTTCTGTATTTTCTTTGATATATTGATCTCTCCTGCCACTGAAGCTAGATCTGTGTCTGTCAAGAAGAGATGCTTAAATGAGAACAGTAGTCCTTATGGGGGGGCATGTGTCAAAATGATTTACGACTTTGACCTTTGACCTTTTGGCAGGTTGAACTTCCGGTGACCTTTATGATTGACAGGTTGAACTTCCGGAATGCGGTCATGGGATTAACCTATTGACCCTGCTAGCCTATCGATCATGTTGTATGACAGTTAGTTTTGAACTATGACCTATGTAGGACTAAATCATAATTTTGACGGGTAGTTTTAATTATATTAACAGAACAGATGTTTTTTGCCGGTTGTTTGAACTTTGTCCCAGTTATATGTGCGTGGTGATTGTGCCTGCGCCCCCACCGCAGTGAAAGTGAGAAGCGTATGTCACACAAACACATTCTATCCTTTATATAATTTATATCATATAAATTATATGATCTAAAACATACATTGAAACCAATTATTTTAGACAGTTAAAAAGTATGTCCATACCATTGATGTCCACAAAAATAATTAACCTAAAGTTGAAAAACATACCTTTAAAAGCGTTTAAAAGCTTACTAAAACCAATTATTTTAGTTTTAGATGAATAAAAGTATATAAAATAAAAAGCTACTAAAACCAATTATTTTATATAAAAAATACATAAAACATACTGCTCTTTAATATCCTTTATATAATTTATATAATATAAATTATATAATAATTATCATGCTAAAGTTCTTTTTAAAAGTGTAAAATATATAATCTAAATCAATTTAAGGTTGAAAAAACATTTAGTTATTTCACATTCCTATGTAAAACATCCTATCCTTTATATAAATTCTATATTAATTATCATGCTAAAGTTGTTTTTAAGTCTATAATATAAAAGCTTACTAAAACCAATAGTTTTAGATGAATAAAATCATCTTACCTTATTTTAGAAAGTTGAAGTATACCATTGATGTCCACAAAAAAATGCAATGTATGAATGGATTCTAAATTGTTTTACACAACTGAATTCACATAGTCATTCCTGAATGACCTCACACTCTCAAAACATAAGGAGCGCGCTTCTAATGTATGTGTGTCAAAAAGTAAAACACACGTGTCCTGTGAGCTCTGACATCTGAAACACGGTGAAGTCTATATCAGACTAACAAGTTGAAAACATGCCTTTAAAAGTATAATATAAATATCTTATTGATCCAATTATTTTAGTTTTAGATGAATAAAAGAATACAAAATAAAAAGCTTGCTAAAAATAAAAATCATCTTAAATGTTAGAGGTAAAGTATACCACGGATGTCCATAAAAATGCAATGTATGAAACGGAGTCGCAGGTCCCTCCTGCCTTCACATTCCTGAACAGTATATATAAATGGGTCAGTTATTTCATATATGTCACATTCAGTTATTTCACATTCATATGTAAAACATTCTGTCCTTTTTAAAAGTATATAAATGTTAATAATATACAATAATATCTTACTAAAATAATTAAAGTTGAAAAAAGATTCTATCCTTTAAAAGTGTTTAAATGAAATCTTGCAAATTAAACTAAAGTTGAAAAACATACCTTTAAAAGCATTTAAAAAGCTTACTAAAACCAATTGTTTTAGTTTTAGATAAAAATTACATAAAACATTCTATCCTTTATATTCTATCATTTATATAATCTAAAACAATTAAACTAAGGTTGAAAAACATTCTATCCTTTAAAAGTATATAATGAAATGCTTATACAATATATCTTACTAAAAATAAAAATCATCTTACATGTTAGAGAGAGTTAAAGTATGTCCTACCATGGATGTCCACAAAAATGCAATGTATGAATGGGTTCAAAATTGTTTTACACAACTGAATTCATCTAGTCATTCCTGAATGACCTCACACTGTCTCAAAACATAGCGCGTCTAATGTATGTGTGTCAAAAAGTAAAGGAGCCGTGCGCGTTTCTGTGTGTGCATGTGTGTGTGTGTGTGTGTGTGTGTGTGTGTGTGTGTGTGTGTGTGTGTGTGTGTGTGTGTGTGTGTCTGTGCGCGCCCCTTCACATGTGAGCTCTGACCCCTCTCCTTCGCATATTAGAGCACGGTGAAAGTGAGGAAGGGGTTTCCTAATATCACACTAACAAAAGTTGAAAACATACTGTTCCTTAAAAGTGTATAAATAAAATGGTTATAAAAATATACTGAAACCAATTATTTTAGATGAATAAATAAAATTCATCTTACATGTTTAGAGTTACAACTCTTGAACTTACAAGTTCAAGAAGCTCTTAAAGACATAAATCACAGAGTGGTTCTCTCTCTCACACCAGCGTCTCTGACTCAGAGGGTTGTATTCAGTGATGGGATGAGACATTGTGAATGCTGTGTTGGGGGTAAATTAATTTCAAAGTTTAAATGATATCTTTTTAAAAAAATATTTGTTTCATAACATATAGATGTCCATACATCCTATGAATGAGATTGCAGTTGTAATAGAAAAGACTGTTTTTTTCCTGACTCTGCTCCTCCGCATTCCTGAGCACGGTGAAAGTGATAATAATGTTTTAAATTTCACAAAAATAATATAAAATAAATACCTTGCTAGAAATCTACTGAAATGCTTGTAAAAAGAATAAAATTCATCTCACATGTTTAGAGAGTTACGATTCTTGAACTTATGTGTTCAAGAAGCTGTTGAGAGCCATAAATCACAGAGTGGTTCTCTCTCACACCAGCGTCTCTGACTCCTAGGGTTTATTCAGCGATCAGAATGAGACATTGTGTTAGGGCTAAATTTATTTCAAAGTTTAAATGATATCTTTATAAAATGTAAATGTAATGTATAAAAAAATGTATAAAAAAGTCTCAAACAGAGGCCCTCGCTCGTGTCTATGCTGCATTCTGACATCCCCTCCTTTCATTTCCAGAGGTAACAGTGACACTGTGAAGTGTATCTCACACTAACTAAAGTTAAAAAACATTCTGTTCTTTATAAGTATATAAAAGATATTCTCTCTCTCATCTAAAAGCATAACCTTAAAAAGTTTGCATTAGATATTTTAAAAGATTGATTAAATTAAATCTTTAAAGTTTCAATACATACTCATCTTCTATTTATCTGTACTTATGTATGATATAATTTTTTTTTTTTGCTTAACGGTGACCTAAAGTATAATTGTTATTAAACAATGTCTGTTCAAAAACTGTACTTGGTCGTCTTAAATCTCATTTATATGAAAAAGATTCAACCAGCATTTTTTGTCCATGTGCGGGTTTCAACTTTTATGGTGGGGCTTTCCATAGCTATCCCGTACACCTAAACACGACCATCACAGAAAACTACATTTTCAAAATGTAAACAAAGTTTTAGCTAAATAAAAACACCTTACATTCCAGAGAGGCAAAGTAGTTATTTATGCAATGATAAAAACGATCCAAAAAAGCAAATAGTTTAAGTTGTCATAAACAGAACAAAACAAAACAAAAATCCTCCAGTGATAAACTACAGTGTGAACTGAAGCTTCAGGATATAGGGCGACAGACCAGATGAGTCTCTGGGGACAATGTCACAGTAAATCTAGTCTGGGTTTCAGAGCATACATCCAAAGTTTACACTAATTTCATTTAAAAGTTTAAATCAAATCTTTAAAATCATATCTTCTTAGAAGATTTATGTATTATTGTTACTAAGCAGCGTCTGTCCAAAAACTTGAGATCTTAGATCTTTTGTCCATACAACATGAAACATGTTGTCAAAGTTTGTCACAATGTTTTTAAGAAATCCTAGGACTTTACATTGCTCTTATTTAGACAAAGTTGTATCATTTGGATAATCAAAGTAAAAATGACACATCGTATAAGATAATTTTTACTCGTATCTTCCGAACTAGGGTGAAACCCTTTACTGAGAATATACCACCGGCTATCTACTCAAAATATATGTAGAAGTTTCAAACATTTGTTGATGGTGGCCGTATGAACAGACGTTGGGGAGAGCTATAGCAGGAAGCATGCCCTTTGACCTCCTCGATTTTGGAGGCTTTTTTGTTAAAGATTTCTCCCATCTACTCGCTTTTTCAACTTTGGTAAATGTGTCAAGAGTCTATGACAACGTGTCTTCCGGTAGCGCTTCATCGAGTTTAATTTTACATGATCTACCGTTATGATGTACTTGTTACATGTTCTACCGTTCTATATAATGATTTACACAACCGAGCAATAGGCCGTAACTTTGACTTACCCGTCGAGAAGAAAGTAGATTCCTAGATAAAAGCTATCCCGGTATTTTTTTACATACCGATAAATTAAATTTGAATTTAGTTAAAACTTCTCCTGTGGCTCGGCATAACTATGATCCAGCATTATATTGTACCGTGCAGTGCAGCCTTTCAAATGTGGCGGGGGCAGTATCAACGCCTCCCATATGGTCTAGCGGTTAGGATTCCTGGTTTTCATCCAGGCTGCCTGGGTTCGACTCCCGGTATGGGAAGACAATTTTTTTACATTGCCAACAAAATTCAAGTTATTCAAGTTGATCAATAATCATTTTTAGTCTTAGAGGCCTACACGAACTGCAGAAACATGCAGTTTCTTGAAGATTCGGTACCGAATCATTTTCACAAATACAATTATATTGAATTCAGAAAATTTCACTATGGAATACTTTATCATAATTTCAATTTAGTACGTCATCATTTCAACTTTTCATCTCATAATTATGACGCATAGTCATAATTTCAACTTTTTAAGTCATCATTTCGACTTTTTGTCAATTTTTTTTTTTTGTCTGTTGGGGAGCATCGCGATAAAGAGTTCATGTTTAATGACAACATACCATTTTTCAACCGAGCGAATCTGCGCATGAGAGGCCTTCTTCAACTTTTTAATTCAGAATTACAATGACGCCTTTTTAATGTAATGCTTAAAACGTTTTTTAGTCATAATTTGGTTGTTGACTATAGTAGTGTTGATGATGAAACGTGCTAGTGCTTTTTGTACCTCTCTGGTATTATAGTGTTTCAAGATGGCGGAAGCCTCCTTGGACTTACCCGCCCCATGTAAATAAAAGATAAGAAATTATCTGATTTTAAGAAAGATCATTTTACACCCATGAGAACATATTTATGAATAAAGACAATGATTTTAGCTAATTAAATACCATTTTTCAATCTACACATGAGAGACCTTTAGAAGTCAGAACTTCAGGGGTAGGTCCGTTGGCGAAAACACTGCATGTGTAAGGTAGTTTTCCAGATTTTCACCCAAAATCAAATGACACTTTTCAAAGTTAAAATAACCTGTTGTGTTCTGACACAAGGCCATTAACCGGTTCTTTTTGTTTTATAAATGTACTTTGCTTATTTCTAAATATCAACCTGATAAATATGAATTCACGATTAAACAAGATAATTTTTAAGAAAAAACATTTTTAAGAAAAATACAACTAAACCATGATAATGTTTAGTTTAGATGTGGATGATTAAGTTTCAGGCGTAGTGCAACCAGATTTCTCTAACATCTCACTCACAACGCAAAACGTTGTAAATAAACATTTTCAAACTGTAATTTTATTTTATTGATTATGGTGATTTAAAGTTTTTGTTATTAACTAATACCTTTATCTTTTAACTAACATCTGACCTCAAATAAACAGATAATGGAATGTTCACAATCTACATGGTTAGATATTCTCCTATGTATCTAAGTAGTTGTGCTTAAATCTTTGGCTGTATTTTGTCACACCGTAGCGATACAAAGTTCCAGACTTTGGTAAAACCTGCAGGTAAAATTCCACAAAAGTAAATTCTAATTCTTCATCATCATGAGCCATTTAAAACAAATACAGAAAAGCCACTATAGTGATCCGTTTTGAATGTCTGTCATTGAGATCTTGTTTCTTTTTGTACAGTTTGCAAAAAGTACATAGAGCGTGGTCAAACATGTTAGGAATGTATCCTATACATTAGAGGTCCTTCTACACGATAGGCCTTTAACCGGTTCTTTTTTGTTTTATAAAAAAAAAAGAAAACAAAAAATATGACTAAAAAAAATGACTAAATCTTTCTGCGATGCCTACGAAACATCGACGTAAAAGATGAGTATGGCTGTTTTTCTGTTACCTATTACGCTATAACTCGTTTAACTATTACACGGTTAAGCTAATGAATTACGGTTGATACATGGTATTTTTACGTGAATTGATTCATTTTTTTATTCCGTCCACACTTTGACACCATTGTTTTATTCGGCAGAATGACGAAATATTTGATCTATCGTCAATTTCAATGGTTAGATAAATCATCTAACTATTATATGTGAAACATAGGATTCACACATTGGATTCTTGTTTATATTGAACATTGTTACTGAACCGTTTTTCAATATCATTGAAAATAATTGTTAAATAAAAGCGCTAGTGTTCCCGACCTCATCAAAGTTCACATAGTTTTCACCGTACCGACTCTGAAACAAGACTTTGTTTAAAAGATTTTGTTTGCATTTCTTCTGAAACACCCTGTTTGGAAATTGTTTAACTTCACCAGCGTAACACTTACCGTATTGCCGGGTGTGATTGTAATGTTTTGTATGGCGTTTTCTTTACACTTTCCCCGGGGCATATTTGTTATATATCTCTTTGTTCATACACGACAGTATTCGCATGAATTGGCTTGATTTGCATCTTGATTTGAGTCTTGATTTGATACGAGAGACATTTATTATATTATACCGTAAATAGCGCTAGAATGTATGTTTTAATATTTTAATTATCTCTGGTTCTATGTTTTTAAAGACAAGAACGCCTCTTTCTATAAGCGACCCTCAAAATCTGTGCATACAACAAAATTACTTTTGTTTGAAAAAAGACTTAAATCAGCGGGTGCTATTGAATCTATTAAACATCCCTGAATTCGGTAATGATATCACATTTTAATTTCAACTAATTTTAAAGGTCTATGAACTTAAAGCCTGCGCAAAATTATTCTTAAAAAACATTAACTTAAAGCATGCGCATCCTAACTACTTTCTAAATGTTTGTAAATCCAAAAAATGTTGTTACTGGATCGAGTGAAAATAATAAACTTCTCCTTTGTGTTTATTCATCAAGTTAAATCCAAATGATAGGAAAACTTTATGATAGGAAAGTACGGACGGCGTCTTTGACCAATCCTCTACATATGGGGCACTTGCGCAGAGAAGGCGCACATTCTTTGCACACAACTAGGTGACCACAGGGGATGAAGACAATGTTCACTTCCTTATCCATGCAAACTTTGCATGTGCGCTCCTCTTGAAGTCTTCTTAACTGTTCCTCCATAGGCAAGTCTGAAAGATCTTGACTCGGGGATGCAGCTTCATTTGTCTGGGCCGTCAGGCCACACTCAAATTCCATCTCTAAAGCAGACTCCACCACCGCATCTTCTGAACGGTCTTCTCCAGGACCCACAGCTGGATCAACACATTCTCTCGTGTCTCCATGAGTCAATAGCCGCTCAAATAGTCTTGGAAATCTTGCTTGAATCTGATGAACAAACTCTTGGCCCTTTTCTTGCAGCAGGTATTGACATCTTGGAAACCACTTGGCATGTTCTACCCATGGATCATCACCAGACTCCCAACATCTGAGTCCACCATCGCAAGAAAAGCACTTCACGTCATCATTACGACCAACATAGTAAAAACCAGCCTTTGCCAATTGGTCTGGTCGAACAGTTATTCTTGAGGGCCAGTAGACAAATGTGAGCGACCTTTCTTCACACCGTTGCATTGCCGATACATTGAAAAGGCTAGATAAAGGTACATTATCTGCACGGTCACCTCGAATGAAGGGGCAGTTGGGGTAATGTCTCTGGTGCTCTGATACTGCACGATCTCCCGGTTCCCAGTTGCTAAGCTGGCCTCCACAACTGAAACAAGCCACTCTGTCGCCCTGGCCAAGGTAGTAGAAACCAGCTTTGGCAAGCTCGGCCGGACTTACTGGTGCAAGAGTCCAATTCAGAAAGGTGTCAAGGCGTTCCTGTTCCCGACGCATGCCAGGATTGTGACAAGCCGGAGGTTGCTGGTGAGACATATCCATGTTTAAGTAAACTCCTCCGTTTGGCCTGAAACGGATGCCGTGGTGGTGGAAAGCTCTCAGTTGCGAAGCGGGGAAAAGGGTGAAGACATAAAAATGTGACCACAGGGCGTGTCCACTCAAGCCCTTCTCTCTGCCGGACTAGTGTCTAGTCATCCATGGCAGAACACATCATCTTATTAAAAAATGTAATGAGAACAAGAACAACACCACAAAATGTCCTTTCTTCTGTTCTGGGCAAAATAGTTGTATCATTTGATATGATACAACTGTATTGCCGCCTCGGGAATATGGTAATTAGAAAACAAATACTGAAATATTCTAAATATTATTAGCTCAGACATTTTTTTACCAGAATTTTATTTCAACATTATACTTTCATACATTGAAGTAAAACGACAATAACGACATTTACAGATGGTCTAACCAGAATAGAAAATCTCTGCAGGCTATCATGTTTTGCTCCAGGCTATAGTTGACCAGACTTTCAACTAATTCACCAACGTCAGTTTTTGCATTTTTTTGACACCAGTGACACACAGAGATCCGTTACGAATGTCCATATAGCGAGTATTTCAATGATTTCGAATTCGGCACTACATTCACGCAACACATCCAAAACTTTTCTGAGGATTATGCCGTTCGGCTCTTTGCCGTCAAAAAACATGGGCGTTACATCAGGCCATGGCTTTGTCAAGCCTCTTACGTCATCCATTTCATTTTTGAGATTTGTCACACGTTTGGTGTCCTGCGCACAATCTTTTTTCATATCACACGCAGCGTCGATGATCAAGGCCGTAACCAGGGTTTGAAAATTAGTGAGGTCCGAGGTGAGGTGCAGGGCCGGATTAAGAATTCAGAGGCCCCTGGGCACAATCAATGTCTTGTAGGCCCCCCCTTAGGCAGGCCTAATGTATAGTTTGTCCAAGGACATTTTAATTTTGCATTAAGAGTTTTAGTTTACTGACTTAAAAGGAACTTTGTTGTACTATGCTGGAGTAAAGTTCATAAATGATAGATCTTTCCCATATAGGATTTTGTAAAACTATGTTGGGTAAACCTCTGTCCCTCTAGGGGGGTTCGGGGGCATGCTCCCCCGCAAGAAAATTTTGTACATTTTAAGGTTAAATGCATCAATCTGGTGCTCTTTGAGAGCTCAAAATTAAGAGCTTCAACGGGCTTCAACCCATGAACTGTGCACAAATAAAAAACATTGACTTGTACATGGACATTAAAGGGGGCTCAAACATATTTTTTAGTTATGATATGGAGTTTCAGTCTACATTACATTATAACTGGTGTTTTAGTATGCCAAACAATTAGTATAATAATATAATAATGATTTCTATAATTATTCCTATGACATAAAATCCATATAGCCTAATAAATGAAAATGAATATTTCAAAAGTATATTTTACATTACACTATAGGAAAATTACAATACTTTTGTCCTAATGTCTTCACTTGCAAGAAATAAACCCTTTGATCGCGTGAGCAAAGTGCGCACTTTTCTTTAAATCACGCAGCACAAACATGCCTATATAGGATACTTAAAGTCTTGTGCTGTTTTATAAAGCACAAAACCATATCACGGTTTCGATATTAGTTCGTTGGCAAAATATAACGCTAGAGACCTTTATGTTAGGCTATACATTTTACATCTCATGTGTATTGGGAAAAGGGAGAAGAGGGAGAAGAGCGAGTTCGGCAAAAGGCGGATTCGAACTCGAGTCGAACGCGTCAAAAGCTACTTAGTTTCAAGCACCTCACGCACGCCCAACGACCCGTGCAACTGTAGCTATTTAGTTGTGGGTGCCTTTTTTGCTAAAAAGACAGGCACTTAGTGCAAATTATACGCGCCATTATCGGAAATGTAAAAGAAAAAAAAGTTTATTGGCACTTTTTGGTCATTTCATGACTTTCAAATTGACATCAACTACGATGCTGTTGCATCATGCTTGTAGTTTCTTTTGCGCTTTATTTATAAATTATAATAAAGTGACATAAAGCGCTCTGCCGCATTTTTTACAGTCTATGCTCACAACACGCTCTCAAGCCCCGTTCACTGATCTACCTTCTCGCAGCGACATAAATTGCAAACACACATATGACGCGGTTTAAACGGCTAATTAATCATTCAGAGAGCTTGAAATTTTATTTTTGAATATAAAAAAATGACCGAGGTCCGGACCTCGGTGACCTCATAGCTGGCTACGGCCATGTCGATGATCCTGTGCATCAAGCCAACCATTTGGCCTCTAAAATAATCTTTAAACATAGAGTCCAGCATAGCTCTTAAACGACACTCTTTGCCCGTGGCACACTCACACGCCGGAGGATAATTGTACCCCGTATCGCCAGAACTCAACGGGGAGTCGTTCTCCTTTAGGTTTTGCGTCGCCATTTTTTCAGCTTTTCGTTCCTGAATCTCCTGCAATGTTCCTGCAATCTCCCTTGCGGTACAATCGTGCCTTGTGCGTTAATGCGCAGAAGTTTGTGGGTCAGAAGTTTGCGTCAGGTTCAGGACTTTCAACTTTTGTTGCAGTGGCGCAGCAGTCCGAGGCTAGTAGAGCTACAGCGTGTAATGTCCTGAAATATTTATCAGGCTGGGGTCCACCCACCCTGTTGTGTAGAATGTATGGAGGTTGGCCTCAGGAAAGCCATAAATAACTAGTTCCTGCATAACCAACAAGTCCTACATGTCGCCAGAGAGAAGTTTGAATCGTTCGAGTCATACACACAAGTGCAGCGATGGAGCGCGTGAACACGAGCAGTGTGAGAGGATTCCTGAGATCTTGCGACGATCTGACTGAGAAGATCCGCTGTTTAATACAGAAGAAACTCATCAAGAAGTACTTGAGCAGGTATAAAAACCTATTTTATTTGTGGATTAAAGAATAGAATAAAGAATAGCCATTTCTATAATAAAAGTATTTCTCTCTCACTATGGACAACCAATCCCATGCATGCCAAACTATCATTTGGCATAACTAATCATTATCAACATATTTTTGATAAAAGAGTTCCAAATGGCACTTATTTTGAGTGCTCCAAAGTTCACTTTGTCCACAAAAAAAAAGGAACTTAGTCTTAATTTAACGAAGGCTATGGATGTTAGGTAAATACGTTTATTAAATTGTACACATTCATTATTAATGATTCTTAATATTGTTTCTTCTCCTATCACATTAAATCACAATTTAGAAAAAAAGAAATTAGAAACAAGTTGATTATTTTTGTAGTTGTATTCTGTCAAATATGAAATGTTTAGTTTAAAAACTTGCACCTTATCTCGTACTTTATGACCGCTATCAGCTATTATCAGATACTATTGTCCTAACATAGACTATTGTTTTAACTCTGGTTTAACTTGCTGTGCATCTGTTCACCAGCCATCATGTGCTCTAACACTGCAGCATCAGCCGGTTCATTGACTTTGAACTGGTGTATGAATGTGTTTATTTTATGTTAACTTTATTTTTGCTATTGTACATACATTTTATTCTTCTAACTGTTTATCTTTGGTTAACACAGTTGGAGAAGAACAACAGGGAGGTTGAAAGACACAGTAGAGGAACTACAGAATAAATATGGAGAGAAAACAGCATTAAAAAGGATCAAGTCCATAGTGAAAAAAATCAGAAAAAAAGAATATCAAACGTAGGAAAAGATTTATAATTTTACTTTGTTAGTAGTGAATATGTTTCTCAATCTTCAATCTTCTTAATTTTTTTTTTTTAACAGATGGTGACGTTCAGACGCTGAGCATTCAAACACATTCTGGAAACATGACAAACCAACAGCCTAACAACCATCTACAACGACAGCATAATAATACTAATACTAATAATAATTCTACATCATTAGGACGGCTATTAATTCAGATCCCTAATCAGCTTACCTTCACAATTGACCAGAAGAATGGTGGGACAGTAGTTGCTCCAATCATGGTAGAAAAGACAATATATGGTGATGTTAACATCAGTGTGGTGAGTGTCTGATAAGTTAGTCCATAGAGTGTGGAACTTTGTATCGCTAAGGTGTGACAAAATACAGCCAAAGATTTAAGCACAACTACTTAGATACATAGGAGAATATCTAACCATGTAGATTGTGAACATTCCATTATCTGTTTATTTGAGGTCAGATGTTAGTTAAAAGATAAAGGTATTAGTTAATAACAAAAACTTTAAATCACCATAATCAATAAAATAAAATTACAGTTTGAAAATGTTTATTTACAACGTTTTGCGTTGTGAGTGAGATGTTAGAGAAATCTGGTTGCACTACGCCTGAAACTTAATCATCCACATCTAAACTAAACATTATCATGGTTTAGTTGTATTTTTCTTAAAAATGTTTTTTCTTAAAAATTATCTTGTTTAATCGTGAATTCATATTTATCAGGTTGATATTTAGAAATAAGCAAAGTACATTTATAAAACAAAAAGAACCGGTTAATGGCCTTGTGTCAGAACACAACAGGTTATTCTAACTTTGAAAAGTGTCATTTGATTTTGGGTGAAAATCTGGAAAACTACCTTACACATGCAGTGTTTTCGCCAACGGACCTACCCCTGAAGTTCTGACTTCTAAAGGTCTCTCATGTGTAGATTGAAAAATGGTATTTAATTAGCTAAAATCATTGTCTTTATTCATAAATATGTTCTCATGGGTGTAAAATGATCTTTCTTAAAATCAGATAATTTCTTATCTTTTATTTACATGGGGCGGGTAAGTCCAAGGAGGCTTCCGCCATCTTGAAACACTATAATACCAGAGAGGTACAAAAAGCACTAGCACGTTTCATCATCAACACTACTATAGTCAACAACCAAATTATGACTAAAAAACGTTTTAAGCATTACATTAAAAAGGCGTCATTGTAATTCTGAATTAAAAAGTTGAAGAAGGCCTCTCATGCGCAGATTCGCTCGGTTGAAAAATGGTATGTTGTCATTAAACATGAACTCTTTATCGCGATGCTCCCCAACAGACAAAAAAAAAAAAATTGACAAAAAGTCGAAATGATGACTTAAAAAGTTGAAATTATGACTATGCGTCATAATTATGAGATGAAAAGTTGAAATGATGACGTACTAAATTGAAATTATGATAAAGTATTCCATAGTGAAATTTTCTGAATTCAATATAATTGTATTTGTGAAAATGATTCGGTACCGAATCTTCAAGAAACTGCATGTTTCTGCAGTTCGTGTAGGCCTCTAAGACTAAAAATGATTATTGATCAACTTGAATAACTTGAATTTTGTTGGCAATGTAAAAAAATTGTCTTCCCATACCGGGAGTCGAACCCAGGCAGCCTGGATGAAAACCAGGAATCCTAACCGCTAGACCATATGGGAGGCGTTGATACTGCCCCCGCCACATTTGAAAGGCTGCACTGCACGGTACAATATAATGCTGGATCATAGTTATGCCGAGCCACAGGAGAAGTTTTAACTAAATTCAAATTTAATTTATCGGTATGTAAAAAAATACCGGGATAGCTTTTATCTAGGAATCTACTTTCTTCTCGACGGGTAAGTCAAAGTTACGGCCTATTGCTCGGTTGTGTAAATCATTATATAGAACGGTAGAACATGTAACAAGTACATCATAACGGTAGATCATGTAAAATTAAACTCGATGAAGCGCTACCGGAAGACACGTTGTCATAGACTCTTGACACATTTACCAAAGTTGAAAAAGCGAGTAGATGGGAGAAATCTTTAACAAAAAAGCCTCCAAAATCGAGGAGGTCAAAGGGCATGCTTCCTGCTATAGCTCTCCCCAACGTCTGTTCATACGGCCACCATCAACAAATGTTTGAAACTTCTACATATATTTTGAGTAGATAGCCGGTGGTATATTCTCAGTAAAGGGTTTCACCCTAGTTCGGAAGATACGAGTAAAAATTATCTTATACGATGTGTCATTTTTACTTTGATTATCCAAATGATACAACTTTGTCTAAATAAGAGCAATGTAAAGTCCTAGGATTTCTTAAAAACATTGTGACAAACTTTGACAACATGTTTCATGTTGTATGGACAAAAGATCTAAGATCTCAAGTTTTTGGACAGACGCTGCTTAGTAACAATAATACATAAATCTTCTAAGAAGATATGATTTTAAAGATTTGATTTAAACTTTTAAATGAAATTAGTGTAAACTTTGGATGTATGCTCTGAAACCCAGACTAGATTTACTGTGACATTGTCCCCAGAGACTCATCTGGTCTGTCGCCCTATATCCTGAAGCTTCAGTTCACACTGTAGTTTATCACTGGAGGATTTTTGTTTTGTTTTGTTCTGTTTATGACAACTTAAACTATTTGCTTTTTTGGATCGTTTTTATCATTGCATAAATAACTACTTTGCCTCTCTGGAATGTAAGGTGTTTTTATTTAGCTAAAACTTTGTTTACATTTTGAAAATGTAGTTTTCTGTGATGGTCGTGTTTAGGTGTACGGGATAGCTATGGAAAGCCCCACCATAAAAGTTGAAACCCGCACATGGACAAAAAATGCTGGTTGAATCTTTTTCATATAAATGAGATTTAAGACGACCAAGTACAGTTTTTGAACAGACATTGTTTAATAACAATTATACTTTAGGTCACCGTTAAGCAAAAAAAAAAAATTATATCATACATAAGTACAGATAAATAGAAGATGAGTATGTATTGAAACTTTAAAGATTTAATTTAATCAATCTTTTAAAATATCTAATGCAAACTTTTTAAGGTTATGCTTTTAGATGAGAGAGAGAATATCTTTTATATACTTATAAAGAACAGAATGTTTTTTAACTTTAGTTAGTGTGAGATACACTTCACAGTGTCACTGTTACCTCTGGAAATGAAAGGAGGGGATGTCAGAATGCAGCATAGACACGAGCGAGGGCCTCTGTTTGAGACTTTTTTATACATTTTTTTATACATTACATTTACATTTTATAAAGATATCATTTAAACTTTGAAATAAATTTAGCCCTAACACAATGTCTCATTCTGATCGCTGAATAAACCCTAGGAGTCAGAGACGCTGGTGTGAGAGAGAACCACTCTGTGATTTATGGCTCTCAACAGCTTCTTGAACACATAAGTTCAAGAATCGTAACTCTCTAAACATGTGAGATGAATTTTATTCTTTTTACAAGCATTTCAGTAGATTTCTAGCAAGGTATTTATTTTATATTATTTTTGTGAAATTTAAAACATTATTATCACTTTCACCGTGCTCAGGAATGCGGAGGAGCAGAGTCAGGAAAAAAACAGTCTTTTCTATTACAACTGCAATCTCATTCATAGGATGTATGGACATCTATATGTTATGAAACAAATATTTTTTTAAAAAGATATCATTTAAACTTTGAAATTAATTTACCCCCAACACAGCATTCACAATGTCTCATCCCATCACTGAATACAACCCTCTGAGTCAGAGACGCTGGTGTGAGAGAGAGAACCACTCTGTGATTTATGTCTTTAAGAGCTTCTTGAACTTGTAAGTTCAAGAGTTGTAACTCTAAACATGTAAGATGAATTTTATTTATTCATCTAAAATAATTGGTTTCAGTATATTTTTATAACCATTTTATTTATACACTTTTAAGGAACAGTATGTTTTCAACTTTTGTTAGTGTGATATTAGGAAACCCCTTCCTCACTTTCACCGTGCTCTAATATGCGAAGGAGAGGGGTCAGAGCTCACATGTGAAGGGGCGCGCACAGACACACACACACACACACACACACACACACACACACACACACACACACACACACACACATGCACACACAGAAACGCGCACGGCTCCTTTACTTTTTGACACACATACATTAGACGCGCTATGTTTTGAGACAGTGTGAGGTCATTCAGGAATGACTAGATGAATTCAGTTGTGTAAAACAATTTTGAACCCATTCATACATTGCATTTTTGTGGACATCCATGGTAGGACATACTTTAACTCTCTCTCTCTAACATGTAAGATTATTTTTATTTTTAGTAAGATATATTGTATAAGCATTTCATTATATACTTTTAAAGGATAGAATGTTTTTCAACCTTAGTTTAATTGTTTTAGATTATATCATTTATATTATATAAATGATAGAATATAAAGGATAGAATGTTTTATGTAATTTTTATCTAAAACTAAAACAATTGGTTTTAGTAAGCTTTTTAAATGCTTTTAAAGAACTGTATGTTTTTCAACTTTAGTTTAATTTGCAAGATTTCATTTAAACACTTTTAAATGATAGAATCTTTTTTCAACTTTAATAATTTTAGTAAGATATTATTGTATACTATTTTATTAACATTTATATACTTTTAAAAAGAACAGAATGTTTTACATATGAATGTGAAATAACTGAATGTGACATATATGAAATAACTGACCCATTTATATATACTGTTCAGGAATGTGAAGGCAGGAGGGACCTGCGACTCCGTTTCATACATTGCATTTTTATGGACATCCGTGGTATACTTTACCTCTAACATGTAAGATGATTTTTATTTTTAGCAAGCTTTTTATTTTGTATTCTTTTATTCATCTAAAACTAAAATAATTGGATCAATAAGATATTTATATTATACTTTTAAAGGCATGTTTTCAACTTGTTAGTCTGATATAGACTTCACTGTGTTTCAGATGTCAGAGCTCACAGGAATAGGGGGGCGCGCATAGACACACACACACACACACACACACACACACACACACACACACACACACACACAGAGACACGTGTGTTTTACTTTTTAACACACATACATTAGAAGCGCGCTCCTTATGTTTTGAGAGTGTGAGGTCATTCAGGAATGACTATGTGAATTCAGTTGTGTAAAACAATTTTGAATCCATTCATACATTGCATTTTTTGTGGACATCAATGGTATACTTCAACTTTCTAAAATAAGGTAAGACAATTTTATTCAGCTAAAACTATTGGTTTTAGTAAGCTTTTATATTATAGACTTAAAAACAACTTTAGCATGATCATTTATATAAATTATATAAAGGATAGGATGTTTTACATAGGAATGTGAAATAACTAAATGTTTTTTCAACCTTAAATTGATTTAGATTATATATTTTACACTTTTAAAAAGAACTTTAGCATGATAATTGTTATATAATTTATATTATATAAATTATATAAAGGATATTAAAGAGCAGTATGTTTTATGTAAGACGATTTTATTTTGTAGCTAAAACTAAAATAATTGGTTTTAGTAAGCTTTTAAACGCTTTTAAATGTATGTTTTTCAACTTTAGGTTAATTATTTTTGTGGACATCAATGGTATGGACATACTTTTCAACTCTCTAAAATAATTGGTTTCAATGTATGTTTTATTTTAAAGGATGAGATTATTTTGTGTGACATACGCTTCTCACTTTCACTGCAGAGGGGGCGCAGGCACAATAACCACGCACACACATATAACTGGGACAAAGTTCAAACAACCGGCAAAAAACATCTGTTCTGTTAATATAATTAAAACTACCCGTCAAAATTATGATTTAGTCCTACATAGGTCATAGTTCAAAACTAACTGTCATACAACATGATCGATAGGCTAGCAGGGTCAATAGGTTAATCCCATGACCGCATTCCGGAAGTTCAACCTGTCAATCATAAAGGTCACCGGAAGTTCAACCTGCCAAAAGGTCAAAGGTCAAAGTCGTAAATCATTTTGACACATGTCCCCCCATAAGGACTACTGAGAACACTAGAGTACTATTTATGAAGGCTATATCCTTAACACCAAGCATATCTGCAGACTCTGTTGATTTTCTCCTTGATTCTTTTAACTCAAAAGTTAAAAGTGTAATTGATGATAGTGCTCCTGTTAAAGTCAGGAAGAAGAGTGGCAGACAAAAAGTACCTTGGAGAAACTCAACAGCAGTGCAAAATATGAAAAGACAATGCAGAAAAGCAGAGCGCATGTGGCGAAAGACAAAACTTGTAGTCCATTATAACATCTACAAAGACAGCCTTCATGCTTTCAATATGGAACTAGGCAAAGCTAGACAGACTTGCTTCTCAAATATTATAAACAACACACACACTCTTTTTGCTACTGTAGAGAGACTGACAAACCCCCCCAAGCCAGATTCCCAGTGAAATGCTTTCAGAGAACAAGTGCAATGAGTTTGCTTCTTTCTTTTCGGAGAAAATCAATAATATCAGAAAGGTGATCAGCACATCCTTGAGTTGCGCTGGGGTCAGACAGATCAGACCACCTGAGAAAGTAGTTACTATGTCTGACTTCAAAGAAATCGATGGCAAAATTTTGGAAGAAACCGTACAGCACCTTAAAACATCAACCTGCGCTCTTGACACTTCCCACATCATTTTTCAAAAGTGTGTTAAACAGTTTAGAAGCAGATCTTCTAGAAGTGGTAAATGCCTCACTTCTCTCTGGGAGTTTTCCAAACTCCCTGAAAACTGCAGTTGTCAAGCCCCTCCTGAAAAAGAACATATCACACCAGTCCTCAGGTCTTTACACTAGCTCCCAGTTGAATTTAGGATTGATTTTAAAGTATTATTACTGGTATATAAATTATTCAATGGCCTAGGACCTCAATACATTGCAGATATGCTCACTGAATATAAACCCAACAGATCACTCAGATCACTAGGATCATATCAGCTAGAAATACCAAGGGTTCACTCTAAGCATGGCGAATCTGCTTTTAGCTATTATGCCAGCCGCAGCTGGAACCAGCTTCCAGAGGAGATCAGATGTGCTCCTACTGTAGTCACATTCAAATCCAGACTCAAAACCCATCTGTTTAGCTATGCATTTACTGAATGAGCACTGTGCGAATGTTCGTCCGACTGTTTGTACTGTACTGTACTGTATTTTATTTTTTATTTTTCTAAACTGTTTTAATTATTCTTATTTCTTTTTATTATTTTAATTTCTTCTATGTAAAGCACTTTGAATTGCCATTGTGTATGAAATGTGCTATATAAATAAACTTGCCTTGCCTTGCCTAAAAGCCTATAATATTTTTGATGGTTCAGAAAGTCGCATTGAAGAAACTGACCCTAAAATTATTTCTGACAGCCCATACACGGAGTGCAAACATTGTCTGAATCCACAAGCCACACCCTTTGAGTCTTCTTATAACCCACCGAAAAGGCAAAAGACGCAAGAGGAAATCACTTTGACACAGGCAATTGCAAGCTCATTTACTTTAAGCCGTCTACCTGTCCCAGAGCCAATAATATTCACGGGGGACCCTTTAAAGTTTGTGGATTGGAAGGTATCCTTTATGGCCCTCATTGGCCAGAAACCACTCCCAGATGGGGGAAAAATGCTATACTTGAAAAACTACCTAGCAGGTGAGGCGCGTAAGGCTGTGGAGGGTTTTTTCAACCGCAACTCAGAGGATGCATTCCAGGGTGTATGGACAGTCTTACAAGAGAGATATGGCAGTCCATTCATTGTCCAAAGGGCTTTTAGAGAGTGACTCATGAAATGGCCTAAGATAGCAGCGAATGATCCCAAAGCTGTTAGAGAGTTTGCAGATTTTCTGCAAAGCTGTTTGGAAGCCATTCCTCATGTTAAGGGCTTGTCAATTCTCAAAGATTGTGAGGAAAATCGTAAGCTTCTTAAAAAACTGCCTGAATGGATGGTACGTAGATGGAGTCGTATTGTTGTGGAAGAACTCGATAGATCTGGTGATTATCTAAGTTTTACCCATTTTACAGGGTTTATGCAAAGATAAGCTAGAATAGCTTGTAATCCTATTGCCTCCCCCCTTTTGATGAACTTGAAACCTTCGGAAGAGAGGTTTCCAAGGAGAGCTAAAGCATTGAACACAAGCACCCAAATGAAAACTTCCAGATCGGTGACTGAGGAATGTTTAAGGCCAAAGCCACCTTGCTTGGTTTGCAAAAGGGAAACACATGGTGTTGCTAAGTGTCCAACCTTTGCTACAAAGACGATGAATGAAAAAAGGGCCATTATTTATGAAAATCGTCTGTGCTTTGGCTGCCTTGGAAAGGGACACGTTACATGTAGCCGGCGGCATCCAACCTGCCTGCACATTGAAAGAAATTTGGAACCGGCAATTAAAGATTCAGCTGAAGGAGAACATTCAAGTCTGGGGATCCAAAAGGTTATGTCCCATGCATTGACACAACGTGCTTCTACCACCTCCGGTATTGTTCCAGTTCTCGTATCTTCAACAACTGACCCCCAGAAAGAAATTCTTACTTATGCGCTCCTTGACAACCAGAGTGATTCCACCTTTGTCTTGGAAGAATTGGCCTCCGATCTGAATGTCAATACGCAGCCGGTACAGCTTAAGTTAAGCACGATGACAGCTGTTAACACCGTGATAGCAAGTAAAACTGCCAGTGGCCTTCAAGTCCGAGGCTTCAACCTTGAAACCCTTGTCCAGCTTAAGCAGGCATATACACGTGACTTTATTCCGGTTGATAAGTCTCACATCCCTACCAGGCCCGGATTGGGTAATCGGGAGAATCGGGAGAATTCCCGGTGGGCCGCTTCACTTTTGGGCCGGTCGAGGATTTTTTTTTTTTTTTTTTTTGGTTTGTTTTTTGTTTCACATTTCAATGTCACGTTAGTAACATTACACGTTCCGCCTTCTGACACTGCAGCGCGCAGCCTCTGCATGGGTTGTACCATGTGAGGGAGTTCTCCCCTCCCCTGCTATAGAGTTGGTTGGGTCCACAGCCAGTCTTTTCCAAAACGTTTTAGGTAGGCTACTGCGGCCGCGGGCCCGCAGCATCGCCGGCGCCTACCGCGCCTGGCCGGCCCTACCTTAACGGTACGCGTCAGGGAGGATGGCTGGGAGGAAAAGGCCAGGAGGTATGGAAGCTTGTTTGCGTCACAGAATAAAACGTTTTAAAAGATAATTGCGACTTTTTATCTCACACTTGCGAGTTTACATTTCGGAATACATCAGAATTGCGTGAAATAAAGTCTCAATTGCGTGTTATAAAGTCAGAATTGCCTGAAATAAAGTTGCAATTGCGTGTTATAAAGTCAGCATTGCGAGATGGTCAGAATTGCGTGATATTAAGTCTCAATTGCGTTTTATAAAGTCAGAATTGCGAGATATAACTGTCAGAATTGCCTGAAATAAAGTTGCAATTGCGTGTTATAAAGTCAGCATTGCGAGATGGTCAAAATTGTGAGATATAAAGTCGCAATTGCGTGTTATAAAGTCAGCATTGTGTGAATTAAAGTCGATTGCTTCTTATAGTCAGAAATTGCAAGATATAAAGTCAGAACTGCGGGATATAAAGTTGCAATTGCTTCTTTTTAAAGTCAGAAATACAGAATTGCGAGATATAGTCTGAATTGTGTGATATAAAATCGCAATTGCTTCTTATAAAGTCTAAGTGAATTATTATTTAACCTTTACATTATTTGTTGAACTATGGTATTAATACCAACTACACAATAGTAACAACTGAACTGTTGCTTCATTTATCCAAATTGGAAAAAGTGCTAATTTGGAATTCTAAAAGTGGGCCGGTCTTGGGCATGAACTCCAGGGCTGAAAAGTGGCCCCACTCCGGCCCTGATCCCTACCAAAGGTACAGCGCTTCAATGGCCTCATCTTAAACACCTGAGTAACAAGTTATCTTCCCTTCAAGGTTGCGAGGTGGGATTGTTAATTGGCTATGACTGCCCCTCCGCACTGGCTCCCTTGGAGGTCATTATAGGTGCCGAAAATTAACCTTTCGCTCAAAGAACTGTGCTTGGTTGGAGTATTATAGGGTTAGCCAACCCTTGGATAGACAGGGAAACTGCAGTTATGTTAATCGAATCACAGTAAAGGAGTCACCAGCACCATCAGTTACAGATGTGTTGAAAGTACTGGAGGCAGACTTCAATGAGAAGAGCTACGAGGATAAATATGTTTCGCAGGATGATGTTCGTTTTATACATTTTCTTGGAGAAAATATAATGTAAAAGGAAGACGGACACTATCAAATGCCCCTCCCTTTTAAGAGTAGTAGTCCACCATCATTGGCCAACAATAAAAGGGTCGCCACTATTCGGTTGCAGCATCTGGAAAGAAAGTTAAAGGCAAATAAAAAATACCACAACGAGTATACTGCCTTCATGGAGGAAACAATATCTAAAGGTGAAGCAGAACTAGCACCTCCAGCTGGGGAGGGCGAGACCATCTGGTACATCCCTCATCATGGGGTGTATCATTCCAAGAAGCTCGATAAACTTAGAGTTGTGTTCGATTGTTCTGCCAAATTTCATGGCATTTCGTTAAATGATAACCTATTGACTGGTCCTGATTTAATTAATTCGCTCGTAGGAGTTCTGTGTCGCTTTACCCCCAATTTCCACCAGATGTGTAACGGCTGCGTTACGGCTCCGGCACGGCAGCGGAGTCAATAGGTTTCCATTAAAGTCAATGAGTGTATTTCCACTGAATGCGGTACAGCTGCGTTCCGACTCCGGCGATCCGCAGCCCTCCGGAGCAGATACGCAGAGCTTCTATTTTTGCCGGATGCCGGAGCGCTCCGCAGCACTACAGGGCAGAGTACGCAGGACAGGAAGTCGAGTGACAAAACAGAACAGCCAGAAACAAAATAAAAGATCCGTTTAATTTTCAAAATAAAATACACTGCGTCATATTTCCCTACACTACACCTTGAAAACGTCATAATGGGCGGAGACAGGCTTGTTGAAGTTTTAACCCCGTTGACACGATGGATGAAGAAATGCTGATTATTGAGGTACAGAATCAACCCATCATCTATGACCCCTCACATCCTTTTTATAAGGACAACATTAAAAAGGATGCGGCGTGGAAAACTATAGCAGAAGTGATTGGTGTGGATGGTAAGTCACTATTTTTGTCCAAGAAATAAAGATAGAAAGCAAATAGCTAGTTATGTACTCGTAATGAGGAGTTATATAGCTATACAGCCGTTACGCATCTGGTGGAAATTGGGGGTTAGAAAGCAGGAGGTTGCGGTGACTTGTGACTTCGAAAGGATGTTCACCAATTCCACGTCTCCCCTGAAAGTCGCAATTATCTTAGACTCCTTTGGTGGGAGGGTGGAAAATTAACAACAGAACCAAAAGAGTACAGAATGACAGTCCATCTCTTTGGTGCTGCTTCCTCCCCTGGATGCGCTAACTTTGGGTTAAAGTATTTGGCACGGCAATATCAAGTGGATTATCCCGAAGCATCGGATTTTGTGGAAAACAATTTCTATGTGGACGATGGTTTGATCAGTGTTTCAGCAGTTGAAGAGGCTAAGGAGCTGATTGTTGAGGCACAGGAACTTTGTCGACGTGCAGGTCTAAGGCTGCACAAGTTCAATTCAAACCACAAAGAAGTCCTTACCTGTGTGGCCCCCTCAGAAAGAGCGGTAAACATCATCCCACTTGACCTTAATCCGGCCCAAAGTTTCTGTGGGCCCAGTGTGTTGTCTTAAATACTCTGTGGAGTTGTGTGTTGGAGATCCCGAGGTAAAATTGGCTTAAGTATGTGCAGTACAGGCCAGTGAGCAGATGAATGTCTTACATTGACTAGACCGGTTTTCCACCTGGACCATACTTCTTAAGGTGGTTGCTAGAATTAAGAGGTTGGGGTCAAAGGTAAAAACTAGCAATACAGTGAGACTGTTGAAGAACGCAGGAAAGCTGCGGCCGTGGTAATAAAGCTTGTTCAGCAGGACGCATTTCCCAAAGAGTTGAAAGTGCTTCAAAGTGGAGGGCAAGCAGACAGTTTTCCAAAGACTAGTCCGCTTTTTCATCTCAATCCCATGCTGGTTGATGGACTGCTTTGTGTCGGTGGGAGGCTTAAGGGGTCAACCCTTAGCCCGGAACAACGGCATCCAATTATTCTCCCTAAAGCCAACCATATTACTAACCTGATTTTGTTGTACTATCATGATCAGGTCTAATATCAAGGCCGAAACCAAACCTTGATGGAAATTCGGGCTAATGGACTTTGGGTCATTAGTGGAAGCAAGTCAATTGCTAAGTTGATACATAGATGTGTGCAGTGCCGTAGACAGAGAAGACCTGCCGAGGAGCAACAAATGTCTGCATTACCTGAAAACGGTGTGAAGTTTCAGACCCCTTTTCATTTTGTGGGATGGATTGTTTCAGCCCATTTCATGTTAAACAGGGTCGTAAAGAATGGAAGCGATATGGTCTTATCTTCACATGCCTAACTTCTCGAGCAGTTCATATAGAAATGCTGGAAGAGTTGTCCACCGATGCATTTATTAATGCTTTACGTTGCTTTATCAGTCTTAGATGCGCAGTTAGTCAACTTCGCTGTGATCAGGGCACAAACTTTGTGGGAGCTGCCAATGCGTTTAAAAAAGCCCTCAAACAATGTGATATGAATGCACTTGAAGCCTTTCTAGCTGAATAGTCGCCCTTTAAACGTTGATGGCATTAATGATCCAAAATCATTGGATCCGTTGACTCCGAATCATCTCATCTAAACGAAGCCTAAGATTGCTCTACCACCTCCTGGAAAGTTTGTTAAAGCGGATATATATGCTGCAAAAAGGTGGTGTAGAGTGCAGTATTTAACTGAGCAATTCTGGAGTCGTTGGAAGAAGGAATATTTGTTGAACATTTCCTTAAGACAAAAGTGGCATGTTGCTCGTCGCAATTTCAAGGTGAATGACATTGTCATAATCAAGGAGGATACAGTTCCAAGAAACGAGTGGCATTTGGGACGAGTTGTGGAAACCACAGAAGGGTCTGATGGGTTAGTTCGTCGGGTCAAGGTTCAAGTAGGGGAGCGGAGGTCCTCAAGAGATAGTCCTTCTAAACCCTCAATTATTGAATGGCCTATTCAAAAATTAGTACTTTTGGTAGAAAGAGATTAAAAACTATTGTTGTTCTTAGGGAGAAAGAAGAAGAAAATGGGAAAATGGAAAGCTTATTTAAATTTACTATACTCGCCTAACCGTTTACCAAGGAGTTTTAGAGGGTTGCAGTGTATTTATTGTAAACTAGAAATCATGTATGATTCATTGTTGGATATCCTGAAAAGTTTGTTAAATCATGGACATGATTTGGTGGGAGTGTAAGTGGACATTACTTTGCTTGTGGACATTACTTTGCTTGTGTCGTTAATATGAGTTAGTCACGTCCGGGTAACAGACGCACCCTGGAACTGATATAAGCAAGCTCAGTGGCTCCGCTCGTTAAAGATACATCCACATCGGTGCATGAAGCATTTGGCGCATGTAGTACGCTGTTTAAAGGAATGGCGAGGATTAAATGGTGTGGGAGAAATTTGGAGTTATCTGAAGAAAATATTGTGAAAGGAAAAAAGTATTTTTCAAATTTAACACTGTTAAGTATGTGTGGTGTGCAGGGCGTGTTTGAACCCAAAATTGTCAGATGTAGGCTAGACGAAATTGCATGGCAGATAGTGTTGTAGCCGCATCTGTTCGATTGGTAAAATGTTATAAGGCTACTCAGTTTTGTGGTAACGTTATAGCCATGTTCTTCATGTACCGGCCTTTTGACAGCTTCGGCTGAAGTTGTCCTTGTGTTAATTGTCGTGTAATAACTTCTGTATGACCTGGCAATAAACATTTTCGTAAGTGTGTCTATAATGTGATAGTCTAAACTGATTTTATTTTTCATGTGCAGATTTTAATTAGTGCTGCTGTGGGGAAACGGGTCGGGTGCGGGTTTAAGCACTGTGGGTACGGGCGGGTCTCTGGTGTACATATAAATCTCTGACCCATCTGCTGCGTTCGAAAC
Source organism: Scardinius erythrophthalmus (assembly GCF_964197995.2). Classification (NCBI taxonomy): domain Eukaryota; kingdom Metazoa; phylum Chordata; class Actinopteri; order Cypriniformes; family Leuciscidae; genus Scardinius; species Scardinius erythrophthalmus. Next base: position 43,940,907 of record NC_138221.1, read on the forward strand.
CGCATACTTCCCAACTATTTAGTATGGGAAAAAGAGTAGGCGAGCGAAAAAGCATGTACGAATCCAAAAGAGTAGGCGACTTTATTAGGCCTAGCTAGGCGGCCTATATACTTTTATTGATATTATTATTATAATTAATATTTTGTAATTGTACTGTTTTTAGTGTTTTTACTGTCATTAAATATTTTGTTAATGTGCTATGGAAACAAAATACTGACGAACAACGATGCCGCGTCTTCATCTTGGCTCTGTATAAGAATGATGCGTCTGTTAAAACAAGCACTCTTGGCAATTTGTGAATGGATCACCTTGCAATTAAATTTCGTTGTGGGATGTAGTTTTTTATGTAGTTTTTTTTAGTCTGTTTTAAAAAATATTTTCTTTGAGGAGTCCTCATACGCGCGCGTCGCTGACGTCGCATGTGTGGTTATGTGATGTCGCAAGTGTGGTGATGTCGTTATGAATTTAGGCAAGGCAAATATAATTGTAACTATACTAGCTTCACAATAATAATAATGATTTAATACATTAATAGGAAAACGAGACAATTATCGTATTGATATCGTCAAAGGCATCTGCCATCGGCGATATCTCTGTCTATCGTCGATACACGATACTCGTCTATCGGCACAACCCTATGACGTACTAATTATCGCGAGATTCGGACTTAAGTGCGTTCGAATATGCCTACTTTCCTACTATATAGTAGGCGAAAACAGTACGTGAAGGAAGCAGTACGTTAGAAACATCAGTATTTACAAAAGAGTAGGCGAGAAGTTCCCGGATGGCTTACTGCTTCAGGACAGATTTTTGAGTGCTCAACCGCTCAACCAATGGATACTCTTCTATCCCAGGAAGCCACACGAGAGGATACGTCATTATCAAACATCGCAGAGATCAGCGACGCGGGTGCTTTCAAATGTGAGTAAACACGGTTTCTTGTGTTAAAATTGCAAGTGTTTAACTACTGTAGAGTAAACTGTTGAATTGTTGAAGGTGTAAAGACGTTACACAGTGTAGTATAGTTGTGATTTTGCAGTAAAAACACGTTTTATTATGTATAACGTAAGCTAACAGGGGCCCAGCCGGCATTTCAACGTTGATTCACCGTTGAAACAACGTCAGGTACCTTGGTTGAATCAACGGTGAATTACCTTTCGATTTTGCAAAACGGATCAACGTTGATATTGTGACGTCGTTTCACCGCGGAAAAACAACGTTGATTCACTGTTGAAATCGCGACGTTGTTTCACTCTTACCTTTCGGGTTATGGTCTTCTGTCGACGTTGAATCAACGTTGAATTACCTTTCGATTTTGCAAATTGAATCAACGTTGATATTGTGACGTTGTTTCACCGTCTTACCGTTCATCATGCGAAAATACAATTGTACATTCAATTACAAACTAGTTTGCAGTTGGAACATGAGTCATTACAATGCTGACTGAATTTGTGATTAACTGTCCATACTGTACAATAAAAATTGTTAACTGTCAAATGACTGGCGGCAATGGCTTAATTAAACACATTAAATAATGAGTTAACACATGCTCAAGATTGTAAAAAGTTTTATTCTGAAAAAACAAGTCTAAAAATACAAAAAGAAAAACCATCTCAAACTTTAAATTGCAGCGTTTTCAAAGTAATGTTAAAAGAAGTAAACATCTAAATGGAATATTTAAAGACAGTTTTTGTTCAATTACAGTAACCCTTAAATTAAACATTTAATATTTAAAGTGTACAGTAAAAAACATAAGTTTTTAAATTCTCAATAAAATGTGATAGCCTTGTGCAGTGCTCCGACAGCGTCCCAGCTCGAGGTCCATTCCCATGCCATCACTTCCCTTCACTTCGTGCCCGCTGTCTGCTACTATCCTATAAATAAAAGCAAAAACACTGAATACACAATAAATCATGTACAAGATTTTCACTTTACAGTTCAATTTGTCGGGTAGAAAACAAAGTATACAACACTATCCATTCTAAAACACATATTTTATGTATTCAGATGTACATTTACACAAGAAATTCTTCAGAGCCCCAAGGTGGAATTGTAAAAAAATTACTATTACTCCATGTGTCAGTTACGGTTACTATAATCATAAGGTCATGATTTCATCCTTAAACCAGATGAAGAAATCAACAAATTGTGGTGTTGAGCTGAGAGGGTTGAGGTCTGTTGTTCTTTATATCTTTCAATGCAGGTTTATATTGTTTCAACAATTATATATTTCTGATAATATTTGTGGAGAAACATTACACTGTTTTAATTCAGAATCCTAACCATACATTGTACTAATTAAAAGTAATTTATTAAATCAAGTAAAATAAAAAAATAACACAAAAGGCCAATGAATCTGTACCAGAAGTGATAGTGCAATGTAGCAGCTAAAGAATAATCCTCCACCAAATTGCCAGTAATCATCTGGATCCTTTGCGAATCTGAAGGGGGGAAAGAAGAAATTATTGTACTTAATTATTATAGTCCATAAAAAGCAGTTTTTTTGTTTGTTTTTTACCATTCCTTTAAACAATCTTAAAAATTGATTTAAATTGTAAAAACGTTTGCCATTATAACATTCACACAACATGAACTGAGTTGTCATCTTTGAGACTGTTAGTATTAGCCTACATAATTAAAAATGTAAACATACACTTAAAGCATGGCAATCCCATCAGAAATGTGTATCATAGCAAGGGAAGCACACACAAAAAAGCCAAATGGTACACCAAAATCAAACCATCAAATAATTTTACCTGCAGCCGTATTTATCCTATTTTTTTATCCTACTTTCTATCAGTAACGTTAAATGTCTTATTTTAAAGATGAAAAGCATACTTAATACTATTAATCCCAGTGTAGGTTTTCGAACAGTGGGTAAAATTGACTTACTGTAGTTGGTGAATGGGTTTTTCTGTTGGGTGTTCTCCCCCGATAAATAATTTTATTTCAATGCTGCTTGATCTAAAAAAAAATGTAAACAAATATATTTTCAATATCGTTATCAGTGTTTGAAGAGGTTATGTAAACTGAATAAATGACGGTTTTACCACTTTACTCATTCCCACACTTTTTGTTACCTCTCATGCGTTTTTAAACTAATGTTAGCTGACAACATTAAACACACAAGTTAACGTTACCAACAGCAAAACACAGCAATGTCAGATGGTACTAAGTTAACTTACATTGAAATACATGCTAATATCGCTACGCTAATGGTGAAGCAGTACAAAAACACACACACACACACACACACACACACACACACACACACACACACACACACACACACACACACAGAGGTAACTTATTTATTTTATGAGGTTGCAAAAAACGTGTATGTTTGTCTAGAATAGCCTACCTCAAGTTCGAGTTCCTATGCTTCCTATGACGCTTCCTACGAACTCTCAGTTGTCTTCCACCATCTCGTCTATTTCCACAACCTGCACGGCTGAAATCCAAATCCACTGTTCAAGTGAGTGATGAGCTTTCGAGATATAATCAACCTATAAATCCTGCAAAGTACAAAGACACAGTTTTTCCTCACAAAGAAAAAACAGTCAGGTAAACCACAACGGTCGAGAAGGTTTTTTTTTTTTTTTTTTACACAAAGTAGGCTATTGCTTTTGTCATTATTTATATTTGCTGCTATATGCATGTATAATAGGTAGTGGGTTAAAATGAGATTTTTGTTTAAAAATAACTTGCATGCCTAAAGTTGTTGAGCCCCTGAACCATTTAGCATTAATAAGTAAACAAGTATAGATATACATGCATGCATAAATACCTTTAAGTGGAACGAATAACTCTGCTGTATGGTGTTAGTCTCATTGCTGGCAAATACCTCAAAATAGACCTATAGAGAAATAAAATGAATAAATAAAATGTATTGTTGACCACAATATCTGTTAGCATAATAGTTCAAACAATTATTATAACTACAAGCAATGTAACATTATATTTGTAGCCTACCTCATTTAGTTGATTATTTACCCTATAGAACTTTTCTCACTGAAACAGCCTGGGGCATTTAAAAATGTTTAAACCTTAAATATTTCAGTAAAAAGCCAAGAGTGTTATACTGTAATATTACATATTAATATGTTTCATATAATTTCAATTAACATATAATATACTTATAATTAATTTAACAACTCAAAGTATACACAATTTATCCGTATTTTAACAATTGAGAAACATGATGGCCTATACAGATTAATTACAGATATTAGATACACAGATTATTACCTAAACTATATAACAATACTATATACTATATAATAATAACTGTAATTAATTTAGATTGACACAAAAAAAATTAACAATTAAATAACAGATGATCTTCTGCCACTGCCACCATCTCTGTCTGGAGCGTAACGCAACCATTTTTTGACTGCCTCAGAAAAGTCTACCTTGGAAGCCTCTTTACCTTGTGCTGTACTTCTCAATGCACCTGAAAACATTAGGAACAAAATTAAAGAGTAGCGCTTTGACTTTTGCCTTTTCTTTTTGTTGATCAAAGATGAGTTTTAAGAGATAAAATTAGGGCTGTGACGGTATGGGATTTTTTCTTACCGCGGTGAAGAAGCAACAAATCTCGCGGTTTGGAACCGATACATTATTCGTGTCAAAATGACATATAAACATCTTTTCCTATTCTATTTTGCCTGGAAACGCTTCCTAAACGCGTGCCTGTTGCGTGAAAAATAGGCGTCAGTTCTATTTCTAGCATGCACGCATTTTCCTCATGCGTCTCATGCAGGCAGTGTGCAAACTCTAACCTGTTAACATGGGAGCCGAAATAAAAATGGATAAGCCACGCAGCAGCTGAGACGCTCACGCCACACAGCCAGAGTGTCGCCGGCCAGGTTGGTGTGCTGCACCAAAGTCCGGCAAACGTCACAGGATGGTTAATTCTAAGATGTGATCTTAAATTAGTGGTATTTCCTCGCGAGACGGATACATTGTTGCGACAAATACGGCATACTGCCTTGTCCAAGTTCACCGGCTGCCCCTTGTCACCTGCCTCAAAGCCAAAATGTTCCCAAATAGGCGACACAGTATTTGGCTTAGACACTAGATTCGTGGCCATTTTTTGAATAATGTCATTCGGCTAGCGCCGTCAACTGTTATTGCCTATATGACATAAGAGAAGTATTGCTACTTGCAATTAAAATCCAACTCCAACTGTTTACTTTATGCTTTTGTCTTTTATGCCTATGTGTGTATTTAATCGAACATTATCTGTAAACATCACAAGTACTGAAACCTAGCAGTTAATTAATAATAATCAGACACACACAAAAAATAAATCCCCCATATGTTTAATGGACTGTCCCTCCCTTGCACAGGAAACGTTTTTTTTTTTTTCTCCAGAAGCTCTTGAACATAGGACTCGCGGAATACAGTAAATTATAAGATTAATGTGTTTATAGTTCATATCACACACCATATGCACTCCTGTAACTTTCAGAAAAGAAAAAAAAAAGTGCAGTGATGACCTCACACCGCGGTAGGCATCTCATTAACGCGATAATGCGGTTATCGTCAAACCCCTACATAAAATTATTGACTGCAGGAAACTTTCCTAAATGATTTGGTAAAACTGTTAAAAAAAGATGGTGTGAAAAGCGCTTTTAGTATTAGTTAGTCTATTACTTACGGAACATTATCTTCGAGAGATTTGAGGTCTCGAAGCTCCTCTTTTGTCCACGTCCTGCCCTGTTAAATGATGAAGCCAGTTTGTTTGTCAAAAAGTGGCTCAACATTTTCCTTACTGTGTCTTCCAGTTTATGACCACCCAGAAGTGACAGCTGGCAAATCTAATAAAAAAGGAGATCAGTGTTCACATTAATTCCCAACTAACTGCACACACACACACACACAAAAAATTTCTATTAACCTATAATCATAAATAGACTTTATCTGAGAGATACATGTGTTACCATGGACATTTTTTTGCCATTCTCTGTGAATCTCTCATCAAAGTATTTCCATCCACAGACTGGACTGTGTGTGTGTGTGTGTGTGTGTGTGTTTGTGTGTGTGTGTGTGTTTGTGTGTGTGTGTGTGTGTGTGTGTGTGTGTGTGTGTGTGTGTGTGTGTGTGTGAACATAAATGATTGCTTCCGGTGTCAAATGCTGGTTTGAGTTTCTATTTCTGGGGATTTCCTGGGATTTTTACAGACAAGTGTCTCTAGAATTTAATCAGATTGGTGCTAAAAAAAAAAAAAAATCCAGTGAAGTTCTGTAGGTGAGAGATCAACAGAGAATGGCCTCACTCGTTCAAACTGACAAAGTCTACAGTAACCATATCAGTTTAAATGTTTCTACAGCATTATTTTGCAATCATCATTTTTATCAAACAATGCATTATTTTCAGCATTATGTATGGTATATGGTACAGTCATCTCTAATGGTATCTGTTTTGATGAAAACTGAATAGGGGCAATCGTCTGGAAACATAAATATTTTTCATCAGTATTAACATTAATAATCTTTGCTTTCTTTTTCCCATACTTATCAAGACCTGGCCATTAAATCAAATTCCATATTTCCCCAAACAGCGTAGGAACCCTGTTAAGTGTAATTGCATTACAAGATATACCAATCTGTTTTTTTTCTGTCTCTTCCAACCTCTCCAAAGCATCAAAATCTTCTAGAGACTGTAAAGGTAAACCCAAGCTGCATCCCACAGGGTTCGTACACTTTTTCCAAGGTCGAATTCAAGCACTTTTCAAGCACTTTCCAGGTCCATTTTAAAGCTTTTTCCAGCACCTTACACTACCGTAAATTACATACCAATACATAGTCAAAATTATTATTTAGTGTTTTTATCACATCAAAAGAGATAAACAGCCAAATGTTTCATAATAGCAGAGGGCTGCACGATATTGAAGAAAAATGAGATATGCGATAACTCATTAAATAATGCGATATTCAATATGCAATACGATAACGCTTAAAGTGTGTCAAATTAACTTAAATTATCTTTAAAATGATATAACCTACACATACATGTTTCACATTCTTTTTGTGATAAGAAAATATCCCTACAACTTCAAGACAGTGAACATCAGTGTTCTGTAGCATAAGAAGTGTTATTTTAACAGGGTTCATACACATTTTAACCAATACTTTTCCATGACTTTTCCATGACTTTTCCATGACTTTTCGGCACATTTCCATGACTATGTATTCCTGAAAATGTCAGTCGACATTAGAGCTGACACAGAAGCCGCATCAAACTGGCATTAGCCTACTATATTTACACTTCATTTACAATTGCATAAATAAAGCTATTCAATATTTAAATGAAATTATTTATAATTTTAACGTTTTAATTAAAAGATACTTTAAATATGAAACTAAAACCACCAGTAGGTGGCGGCAAGTCACTGTCTTAATAAGCGAGTTGTTGGAGTAATTTCAACCGATTTGTTCAAACAGCTGATTCATTCAGAAAAACAAGTGATTGTTCATTGAATCGTTGATTCGTTCAAAACGCGGATTTCATTAAATAAATAAATAAATCAATCAATCATCGCTGTCTGTTGGACCACGGCTTCATTATGAAATTCTCGTCGGCGATATAAAGTGAGAATTGACAATATTGTGGAGAAGGGGTAAAATCTTTGCGTGGCAGGGGGAGCTGCCACTCGACCAGTCACGGATATATGCGCCTGCCACTCGACCAGTCACAGATATATGCACCTGCCACTGCTTTATATGCGCCGGCCACTCGACCAGTCATGGATAGCCTATATGCGCCTGCCACTGCTTTATATGCGCCGGCCACTCGACCAGTCACGGATATATGCGCCGGCCACTCGACCAGTCACGGATATATGCGCCTGCCACTCGACCAGTCACAGATATATGCGCCTGCCACTGCTTTATATGCGCCGGCCACTCGACCAGTCATGGATAGCCTATATGCGCCTGCCACTGCTTTATATGCGCCGGCCACTCGACCAGTCACGGATATATGCGCCGGCCACTCGAACTTACACAATATGTAAGGTTTAAAAAAACAATCAAATGCAGCGCGCGTCTCGTGGATCGCGCCGGCCAGACCAGCCACACAATCTCTCACTGTTTACATCTATCAGACACTCCTAATGATACACAAAAGCACACATACAGTGCAATACATATCTTATTTACCTATTTCTCATCTTATCTGTTTTTTTTTTATTTGCACTTTTTCCCCGTATGGGAGCGCGCTCGTGGCTAAGCGATTCAACGAAGCAGTACATTTGTTTGTAGCCTACGCTAATTACACTGCCGCTACTGGCAGTACTAAGTTTATATATATATGTATATATATGAAGAGTTTGGTTCCAAAACGCGATAAACGCCATTTTTAAAAAAATTGAGTTCCTGCAAAAATCTGTATTGTATAGGGTCGGTATTGAAAAGTCCATTTTAAATTTTACGTAAAATGCGATATCCGCCGTGTTATTGTGTCATGTTTTCTCCCTTTCTTTCCAAACCGCGACAAACGCCAGTCTCCTTTCTCTGCAGAATGCGATAGATCCGCTCTTAACCAATCACAGCGCACCATTCCACGCACTGTAAACAGTAACGGCAGCGCTTTGAATACACCCGGCATCCTAGTTTTCCTGATCTACTTTGTACTTTTTGATCAACAAACAAACAAAAAAATTTATAATTTTGACGGCATTGATGAACCTGTGGTGGTTTCTGCGGTAGGGAAGAAACGTAAGCCATCGAAATCTAATCATTTACGTGAGGAGATTAAGAAGATGAGGCACGCGGGAGGAAGAGAAATGCCGACTGTTGCTTGTTCTCACACGACAGCATCAAACTTCTGTCACGCTGACACGTTGACCCCAGGGGATCTTTTAAAAAACTTTCAATTGTTTTACTCAAAGTCAACGAAATCCGAGCAGGACATTTTACAGCTGATCGCCGTCAAAAAAGTTCAGGAGGTATTTCCTAGCCATGGCTGATTGAATGTATTTTTAGTGCCTGTATTATAAGATATTGACCGAGTTCAGAGGCTGTCATATGTGGATCAACTTACTTTGTTGTGTATTTTCAACAGTTTCAATATGAAAAATAACTTTCATATTGATTCAATGGATTAATTGCATTTTGGAAAAAAAAGTGTCATGAATTTATTGCATTTTGGGGGAAAGATTACCCGTTTTTATAATAAATCTTTGAAAATCAAAATCTGGATTTGAATTTTTAATGTTATTATAACCTACAGATGCTATGTGAAAGTTTGAAACAGAAAATAGTGGTTTTCATCTTGCCACTTTCTTGGTAAAGAAAACACATTTTTACTCAAATTAATCAAAATGGATTTATCGCGTTTTGGAACCAAACTCTTCATATATATATATATATATATATATATATATATATATATATATATATATATATATATATATATATATATATATACTATAAGATTTATTATTTTGTTAATAATTATTACCTAGACAACGTCAAAACACATCTAACAGATTTATAGTAATAGTTTTTATTTTATTTATTATTAATTAATTTTAATAAAAAATATTAATTTATAATAAAATATAAAAGTTTTTTTTATTACTATTATTTTGCTTTTTGTTTGTTTTCCTTTAACACTATGGACCGGGATTCTGTGTCCTTAATAAAGATTGAATGAATAACAGAACAATGTTTATTTTTTACATTGTGTTCGTGTATATATATATATTTTTTTTTTAATTAACAAAATGTAAATTTTCGTCTTTATAACAGAAGATACAATACAAAAATCTTCAAGATAGCCTACAGCCTACAATCTTCAAATGTTTAACGGATTGTCACCTTATAAACAGTCCTTTGTATGGTGGAATAAGCAATGCTATATTGAAATATATGGTTATCATCTTAATTTAAACTTTATTTTATTAGTTCATTAACTATGCCAACTCAACTAATGTAATGTAAAGAGCTGGATACTAATTACTAATTAAATAATGTCAACAATTAAATGTAGGTTATTGATAAGAGTTGCCATAGACTAAAGATTTTTTCTAGACTAGTAGTCATTAATTTAAGCAATTAATCGCACGTTTATATTCAATCCTTGTTAGGCTATAGCCTATATTCCGTGCTCAAGCGCATACATAAATATTGCTGCAAAGCACCGGCAAAAGCAGGCTATAGGCTATTGATAATAAATTTGTCTGAAAAAATAACGAAGCATTTTAATTGTTTATTAACCCTTATGTGCTGTTGGGGATGTTTTCATCCACTACGGGGTATTTTTTAGTCTAAATTTGGCCATAACTTTCTCTGTGTTTCAGCAAATGGAATGAATTTTGGTGACAAATCTTATTTTGACACATATTTTGGGAAAATGCTTTGAAATTTTTCAAAAACTCAAAAGTACACTGTGGGCAAATTTACTACCCTTTCGTTATGTTTGTGGCTGAAAACAGCCACTACTTTAAACTGCTGTAAAAATATAGCAGATAAATATTTTTTTCAATTTTTTTTGCATAAATCTATTAATCAACCTCAGCCCTGCTCAAAAATACTAAATGTTTAAAAAAAAATCAGGATTTTAACTCTTTAATTGCCAAATTCGTAAATGATGTCACTGATTTGGGAAAAAAAACACACAAAATGACTCATTTTCAATATAAAATGTGATTGTGGACTGGATTTTTTTTTACCTTTTATCACAGTCTTGGACATGTCAAAGATTAGAAACAACATTGGTTTTGATGCATTGTTAGTTTTTGTGCAGCATCAGATTTTAACTTTTTCTCCCTCATTTACTGTTCGTGGCTGTTTTTGCCCCATTGACTTCCATTATAATCACATTTTTTGATTGCAAAGCCATGACACCATATAATTATGCATTTTTGATTGTTGGTGGTTTTCCCTGTTGGGAAGAGGTAAAATTTGTAATTTTTACTGTTGATAACCAGGTGGCACCATTAACCCTTTAGATAGGCCTGTGCAAAAAAAAGCTTAGTTTCTGGCTTTTACATGGAGTTATATGCAGTTTATATGGATTATAATAGCATAATAAAGTGTGTGTGTGTGTGTGTGTGTGTGTGTGTGTGTGTGTGAACTCACCTTGATGCGTCTGAGATAATCAAAATATGCACCTCAGCTCTCAGAACTACATGGAGTAAACAAAAACAAAGTAAGTGTATTTATGCATCTGCTGCCTTTTGATGGTGAGAAATGCAGACTAAACAAACACAAAGCATGTGGATTTAAATGCGTGCATGCAAGCCTGCTGGTCATTTGATGGTGAGAAGAGCAGCAAGCAACATGAGAAAGGGCTTGACTTGTAGTGAAGTTTCAGAGATGATTATGCAGCCTGACCCCTCCAGCGAGCTGCAGGATGTATCGTCTTCTCCCTCTGACACCACAGACTCAGGAGAGTCAGATCCTGATTTGGATGTGGCACCCTCATCATCCTCTCTAGCTTCCACTGAAGGCGAGGAGGATTCGGAGGATCCTGAATCTGGGTGGATTGGGAGAAACGGCGAAGTGTGGTTTTCCACTAACGCGGAGACAACTCTCTTTCTTCAGCCTGCCAGAGGCGGGACTCCAGGGCCGACGCGCTATGCCATCACAAGGGTCCAGAACATGGATTCCGTGTTCAATCTGTTTTTTACGGAGGAGATGATTGACCTCATTGTCAGCATGACTTGCGTCAACACATACATGTTTGTACAGTCATACAAACATGTATGACTATGCCTTGTGATGGCATAGCGCGTCGGCCCTGGAGTCCCGCCTCTGGCAGGCTGAAGAAAGGGAGTTGTCTCCGCGTTAGTGGAAAACCACACTTCGCCGTTTCTCCCAATCCACCCAGATCCAGGATCCTCCGAATCCTCCTCGCCTTCAGTGGAAGCTAGAGAGGATGATGAGGGTGCCACATCCAAATCAGGATCTGACTCTCCTGAGTCTGTGGTGTCAGAGGGAGAAGACAATACATCCTGCTGGAGGGGTCAGGCTGCATAATCATCTCTGAAACTTCACTACAAGTCAAGCCCTTTCATGTTGCTTGCTGCTCTTCTCACCATCAAATGACCAGCAGGCTTGCATGCACGCGTTTAAATCCACTTGCTTTGTGTTTGTTTAGTCTGCATTTCTCACCATCAAAAGGCAGCAGATGCATAAATACACTTACTTTGTTTTTGTTTACTCCATGTAGTTCTGAGAGCTGAGGTGCATATTTTGATTATCTCAGACGCATCAAGGTGAGTTCACACACACACACACACACACACACACACACACACACACACACACACACACACACACACACACACTTTATTATGCTATTATAATCCATATAAACTGCATATAACTCCATGTAAAAGCCAGAAACTAAGCTTTTTTTTGCACAGGCCTATCTAAAGGGTTAATGGTGCCACCTGGTTATCAACAGTAAAAATTACAAATTTTACCTCTTCCCAACAGGGAAAACCACCAACAATCAAACATGCATGATTATATGGTGTCATGGCTTTGCAATCAAAAAATGTGATTATAATGGAAGTCAATGGGGCAAAAACAGCCACGAACAGTAAATGAGGGAGAAAAAGTTAAAATCTGATGCTGCACAAAAACTAACAATGCATCAAAACCAATGTTGTTTCTAATCTTTGACATGTCAAAGACTGTGATAAAAGGTAAAAAAAAATCCAGTCCACAATCACATTTTATATTGAAAATGAGTCATTTTGTGTGTTTTTTTTCCCAAATCAGTGACATCATTTACAAATTTGGCAATTAAAGAGTTAAAATCCTGATTTTTTTTTTAAACATTTAGTATTTTTGAGCAGGACTGAGGTTGATTAATAGATTTATGCAAAAAAATTTGAAAAAAATATTTATCTGATACATTTTTACAGCAGTTTAAAGTAGTGGCTGTTTTCAGCCACAAACATAACGAAAGGTTGTAAATTTAAACAATGCACAAGGGTTAATAAACTAGTGTTTTCTAAATCAGTGTCGACTGCAAACATCTCCATACATCTCCGCTATAAAGTAGATGCACCTTTTATCGGACAGGATTACATCATCAGATAGCCTAGTACCATACGTATTTCCTTTCGATTGGATTTTTTTCGTTGGTGAACATTTCAAGCTTTTTAGATATATTTCTCATGTGAGGCTAGTGATACGCTGTTTTTTCAGTTCATTTTTGAGATGCACACCAAATCACGGAGATCATGAAAGCGCGTCCTTTTATTTTACAAAAGCACAACGTTTTCTTGTTGTTGTGGGTTAACACAAATAAAAGTAGTTGCGACTGATGTATTATTCTTTTCTGTATGAGCAGAAATGATGGAGTATTTTAAGTTGTTTCCGCACTGTTGATAGGAAAATGCGAGTGATGGCACCGTCGCCTCCATGTCATGCATTGCGCGCTCCACACTCCGCACAAACACTTGGATATGCGCTTAATAATAGCAAACATTTATCTAGGTTAACGTTAGGGCGAGCGGCCATGCCAGACGGTTAAGTCCTCTTCATGTTTAACAAATTAAATCGTGAATTTTCTACGGCGAGTAGCATAAGCGCTGTGTGGGCTGGGTGGCTGAAACACGACACTAGAGAAAGCTGGTGTTTTTCTTTAAATAAATTAGTTTAGGATTTAAAATAAATATTGTTTGTGGGCTAATTAATGCCACAATAATTTGTTTATTTTATAGGCTACTTAATTTACGTAATTAAATTGCGTTCATATTCTGGACTCATCTGTTTTTCTGTAGGATAGTATGGTTAGAATTTGATCTTATAACATGTCCATTAGGGGCTGCTATATCAGCTTTTTGAACGTAGATGTAGGCCTATGATAGTCATGATAGGCTTAGGCTATATCAATTTTATGTGGATAAAGGCATATTTTGTACATAAAATTGATAGCAATAGCGGAAATAATATGTGGCAGCAATGTGGCACTCTGACGACACCCAAGTCGACGAAATAGTTAGTGAGGTAACAGCACTGGAGCAGATCCTCCTCCAGGTATGTTTATGCATTTCTGAAAACAAATTATGAAGCTTTTTTCCCGTAATATTTTATTAAATCTATTATTGAGGCCTTTACATTTATGTTCTTTCACTTTGAAGTCATAATATAATTTTAGTTAATGTTGAAACAAATTAAATTACTGTTCCAGGAAGATATCATACTTTATTTCTCCAAATAATGCTGCCACAACTGCAGTAAAATTAAGATAAACAAAGTCTTAAAATGAGTAAAGTAATTATACAATAAAGATTTGTTTTGAGTGCGGAGCGATTTAATAAAGCTCGACAAGTCTAAAAAACATCCGCTGATGTAATTGCCTCTACAAATAAAGTAAATAAGTAAATAAATATATTAATACTTTATTTGTATTAAGAGAGAGAAACTATACTAGTTCACCCTGCATTTATATTATAAACTTCTTAGATACCTTTAGAGTTGCTGTATCTTGTTCAGGTTTCATCTGATTATTCTCAGTTATCATCTGAAAAAAGGAAAGAAGAGCAAATAAAAAAAATATAAAAGACAAATAAATACTAATTTTAGTATTACTTATTGAAAGCCAATTTCAACAGAGGTTGTTATTTTTACCAACTTCTTCAATATATTATATTTAATCTAACAAGCACAAATAGTTTTCGATATCGGTATTAGCCACAATGAGCTGTGAATTATGGGTTATCAGTATCGATCCTAATATTCCATTATGTGTGTCCCGGTAAAACTAGTGTCCCCATAGACCAGGATTCTGTCAAACTAACACAACACACTGAGATTCTGTAGTCAAGTTAAACATCAGGAACATGTACTTATGATGTCCTCATAAAACGGTGTCCTCATAAAACAGGTGCAAGACACACACAACCTGACACACTGTAATAAACAAGCATGTTATGTGATGCATTAAAGCCATGAACATATTGTTTTATCATTCATACTTATCTGTGGTAGTGATATTGCAGTTTAGGCCTCTGTGAAGTCAGGCTATGACAGGACTATGCCATGTTTTTTTACAGTTGATTACTCAATTTGTACCTAAATTAGACTTACGTGGATTATTTTTATTTTACATCTTTGTTACTTTTTTTTTACCTATTCTTGCAATTTATTATTTTCTGTGCAGAAACCCCTACAAAATCACACCAATCATTCTAGAATGATTAATTATTTCCCAAATACAGCTATTTAAGTAATTTGGTGAAATAGTTTTTCATATTGCATTATATTGCAGAAAAAATGAAATACTGCAATATCAGTTTTTTGCAATATTGTGCAGGTCTATTACCGTGGGTAATTTTTAACCTTTAATATTACCTTTTAATAATAAAACAAGTAAAATCATCACTTTAAATAACACATAATGTTTCTGCTTTATTAAACAGTGTCACTTAAGCATGGAAACACTGAACTCACCTTTATAATGATTGCTAAATCTGCCCTGGAGCTCATCTTTGTCTTTCTCCTGAAGTGTAAAATGTATGTCCTCCTCCAGAGGCACATGAGATAATGCCTCACTTCAGGCATTATCTCATGTGTCTGCTGTCATAGAAAAAGGCCCTCAATTATCCTGACCATTGCATTTCTTTTGACATATTATTCAACAAGCTTAAACTTAAGACATAAACTGTGTTTAAGTGAAAATAAGTATGAGTATTGTTTCAGTACCCATGCCTACATAATGGGTGTGTTCATATGGATGAAAGCCTGTTGTGTTCGGTCTCTTGATTTGTGATAGTGGCAGCTATTGTGAAACTCACCTTCTTCATCTACTGAGTGTGGATGGCATCAAGGTCTTGTCCTGAAGAATCACAGGGCCAAACGCTACGGATTATATCTCATCTGATAACATGAGCATAGCCATAAGTTTAAGAACTCTAATGATATCTTTACCCCCTGATATTGCATTGGGGATATCAATTCAAACATTTTCAAGGCTAAGAGTATGAGCCATGAGTATACTCATACTTATAAGCTGGCCAGATATCTGTGAAAAATAACTTACGTGCCTGAACCACATTTAGCATTTAAAAGTAAAAAGAATTTCAGTATTTATCAGTAAAAAAATGTATACAAAATAAATACCCCTGAGTTGGACAGTATGGTGTCTGTCTCATTGGCCAACATAATTCAAACCAGACCTAGAGAAATAAAACAGAGCCAACAATGTTACATGGGATTTACAATAGAACATCTACAAACTAGAGCAGAGCTTATTTTATATATATAACGTTATAATTCTTTAGATAATGTATTGTGAAATAAATGCATATGAAATTAGTATCACGATTAATCAATAGAGGGGTTTTTTTTTCTGTTGCTCCTGAAATCACCTTTTTTTTAAATCACTAATTTGTAAGTGATGTCACTGATTAACAGTACAGTGCAGTATTTTAGGCTAAATAAATTAGCTTACTTCCTATCACCCATTGTTGACAAATTACCAGCAAAACAAATCAAAAACTGTTATCTACACAAAGATAAGGTTAAAACCCCAAACTTTCATAAACAAGAGCTCCAGTCTATAAGGTTAGTTAGCCTTAACTTAACGTAAGTTAGCAGCTAAGTGAAAATGGTTAAAAAAAATGCTAACGGACTTTTTTGAAGACACAAAACCATTTATATAAAGTAAATATTCAACAGAAGCGTGTCAGTTACACGCAATAAAGGTGTCAGGGACGTTTGTATGTATTATTTGTGGGAATTTGTTGACTAAACTCACCTGAAAGCAGTGAAAACAACAGCGAGAGACGGGAGTTCTGCTGTTTGTCAGTTGATGACGTTTCCTCGTTTCCATCTGCTCTCGCGCGGCGCAGCGCGCTCGCTCCAGTGTTTGAATGCGACTCGAATGTTCACGCGCACGCGGATTAAAACACTTCAAAGTCACGCAGTATTTAAATAAACATCTAGAATTAAAACATATAACATCATTTAAAATACCATTAATATTAAATCATGAATTTTAAACTCATTGTGTAGTTCTATGACCCATTCATGAATTAGCCTATTAAAAGTTTTTTATTTTATTTTTGAAAAATTCAATTTATATTTATAATGATACCTTGCGTTACAATACTAATAATTGCGTTATATAACTAAATGGCAATTTAAAAAAAAAATAATAATAATAATATCTGGGTTCCAATAATTAACTAGTGTATATTATAATCAACTTCGTCTATATTAACTTATTGTTTGTGTGTGTGAAGTATTATTATTATTATTATTATACTAAATTATATATATATATATATATATATATATATATATATATATATATATATATATATATATATATATAACACTTGATTTCTCTGAAAGCCTGTAGAAAGTTTGTGCACCTCAAATTTGGCTTGTTTTTGGCTGCTGTGAACGGTTTGCGTGCTTTATCAATTTATTAATCTCAACTCGTTTACATATCCCTTATGCTGAATTCCTGCAACTCAGTTAATCAAAAATAACCAGTTCTGGGAACGTTGCTGACATGTTTAGAAAAAAGGTGCTATGTTTTAGCAAACAAGACAGTGATTCAGGTAAGATAAAGTTAGATTTGGTGATGTAGGCCTAAACACCCAACTCAGAAACCAAAAAAAATGAAAGCTGTAACTTGAGATTCCTTGCCTATACTGCTCTCAGAAATCGCAGAATTTAAAGTTATAGTAGGCTACTGTGCACACACAGAGACATAAAAGAAAGAAATTTCATAACAGAAAATTGTTTTCCTGTTTGATCATTCTGCATACAGCAGACTTAAACATCGTAAAGACGCTTATTTTAAATGTCTATTTACATCTGACAGGAAAATCTTCAATAAGTATTGCAGAAGAGCACATCACAACATGAAATAGACATCTGAGTGATAAATGTGTGCTATTATGTAGAACAAATTTATAAAGTAACTAAACATAAGTTATCTATTTTATTTGTCCATTACTGTTGATAAATTGAGGAACATTTATGTTGGATAAAAAGTTAAAACAACCTCAACATGTAAATGTTGTGTTGAGCTCATCACAGAGGTAACGTGAATCTGGTCTGGGTGTTACAGGGACAGATGAACAGATGTGTGTTTATGTGGTGGAGTGTGGCTCATGAAGCTGAATGCTGCCATCAAAGGCTTTGAGTGAGTATACTACAGAAATTAATAACAACTATTTAAATCTTAAGTTGTAGTTTATTTTAATTATTGTAATAATTAAATTCAAATTAAATTAAAATCAAACAGAGCTATTACAACACTTTTGTGATTCTTGATTTCTGTGCACTTGCTGCACAGCTTTTGTGGTGGAGCAGGACCTGCAAGGAAAGATGATGGTGGCATTTGTGAAAAGCGTTTTTGTCTTCTAAATAATACTGAAATCAAATGACACTTGAAATGACTGCTTTTGTGTTATGTTTGTGTATTTTTGTATGATCTGAAATGTCAGCAGGCTGGTGTGAGCACTGAGGATGAGGAGCCCAGAGCTGAATCCTGGAGATGGTGCCATGGATGAGTCCCTCCATCGCTCCATCGCTTTAATTTATGCTTTATTTAATTGTTTGAATGAAAATGTAGATATGTTACACTATATACACATCTAGAGTGTATTCATGCATAGCTATGTCATATGACATACATTACATTTTGTTTGTTTTATTGAATTATATCATTTTCAGTAAAAAGTAATATAATGAAGTATTGGTCAGCATTTATCGTTGTTATTATTGTATGTTTTGGGGTGGGATAGCAATGCAATTCATTCTGGGGTAATATTAATTTTTAATATTAATGATACTTAATTTTTTTTTAGTATAAAATCAACAGTTTTCTCCAAAGATTCTTTGCACAGCTGTGAACGGTGAAACCCGTTCTAGGTAGGGCTGTCGAGTTACTGATGTTATGAGGTATATATATATATTATGGGTTTGCATACATAATATGAGATATCTTAATATATATTTTCTTAGATAATTCATTATAATACATTTAAAAAATGCTTTTTTTTTTTTTTGTTATTTATAGGCCTGAGGGATGAAACGAGAGTTAAATTCAACAAGAAAAAGGAAAACATAAAGCAACAGTAAGCTGCTTTTGCTTGTGGATGAAATTTTTTGGATATAAAATAAAGAAATGAACATATTCAAGAGATGACAATTTTGGGATTCCGTAATAAAAATAAATAATATCGTTAAGGTTAAAAGGGTGGGTCACATTAGTATAGGGTTAAATATAAGAACTTAAATCAACCCTAAACGTATCCGTTATATGCGCCTGCCACTCGGCCAGTCACGGATATAACCAGTCTCGGCACCTAAGAGTCGCACCTGCCACAAGATCTCTCACTGTTTTCATCTACTAGACACTCCGATTGATTCACGAGAGCAAACAGACAGTGCAATCCTGCTCTTATTTACCTTTTTGACATATTATCTTATATTTTATTCGCTCTTTTTGCTTGAATTGGAGCGCGTTTCGTGGCTCTTACTATAAGCGTCGCTCCGGCCACTAAAGCGTCGCACCTGCCACAAGATCTCTCACTGTTTACATCTACCAGACACTCCGATTGATTCACGAGAGCACACAGACTAGTGCAATCCTGCTCTTATTTAACTTTTTGTCATAAATCTTATATTTAATTCGCTCATTTTGCCCGTAATGGAGCGCGTTTCGTGGCTCTTACTATAAGCGTCGCTCCGGCCACTATAGCGTCGCACCTGCCACAAGATCTCTCACTGTTTACATACTAGACACTCCGATTGATTCACGAGAGCAAACAGACAGTGCAATCCCGCTCTTATTTACCTTTTTGTCATATTATCTTATATTTATTAGCTCTTTTTGCTTGAATTGGAGCGCGTTTCGTGGCTCTTACTAAGCGTCGCACCTGCCACAAGATCTCTCACTGTTTACATATACCAGACACTCCGATTGATGTACATGTGCAAACAAGACATTAAAACACTGCTCTTAGCCTATTTGCCATCTTATCTTACATTTTATTCGCTCTTTTTGTCCATAACTGAGTGCGCTTGTTGCGTCGCGCCAGCCTCAAGATCTCCTACTGTTTTAGCCTACTGGCTGATACTCCGATTGACATGCTGAAGCGAAAAGCAGACGAAGAGTCTTCTTCACTACATTGATTTGTTTGTTTTATAGGCTATTTTATTTCATTTTATTAACAGAATTGCAGAATATCAATATTTAAGGATGAGGTCTTTGAATTTGCATGAGTCTGCACATTCACGCAAAGAACAAATTTTAATTTTAATAATTAAAAAAATAGAAATTAGTGCATGGGGTTTTACCAATCGGTGACTCTACCAGTGGCCGTTAAAAAATCAACACCTGTACGGCAAATCCAACACAATTGGACTCATATAGGCTACTGAATTTAGATTGTGAAATTGACAGCATTTTCATGAAATCTAAAATATTAAAATAAAAGAGAGGACACGGCAATATTTTGGACTTACAATTGTTATTTTGACAGTTTTTCACACAAACCTCTAATGCGAAAGATGGGAGATAGGCAGTCCCGGAGTGGGTAATCGGGAGAATCGGGAGAATTCCCGGTGGGCCGCTTCACTTTTGGGCCGGTCGAGGAAATGTTTTTCTTTTTTTTTTTTTTACATTTCAATGTCACGTTAGTTACAGGCTACACATGTTTCGCATTCTGACACCGCAACGCGCAGCCTCTGCATGGGTTGTAACATGTGAGGGAGTTCTCCCCTCCCCTCCTATAGAGTTGGTTGGGTCCATAGTCCGTCTTTTCCAAAACGATTTCTCAGGTAGGCTACCGCGGCACCGCCGGCGCCTACCGATAGCTGGGCCGGCCCTACCGTGGTACACGTAATTGCACTGATTCCGCCGTTTACTTGTTCTTGTTTGGGATCTCTTCTCTCAGAGTTGATATTTTTATGAGAGGTCGTAACACAACGTATTATTCAATACATTACTTCTAGATTATATATTAAGTTGCTCAAGCAGTGGTAAAATATTGAACCATGTAGCTACTTATATTAAAATTGCATACATTTTAAATTAAAACTTAATTTACAAAAACAGCAGATTCATACCTTTTCTATTTAAATCGTTATACCAAGTCTTGCATGTCACAACTAACTTGTTTTTCCACCTCCACGAATGAGACGAGTGTCGTTATGTTGCCTTGTTGAAGTAAATTGTAGTTTTCCTTGCTTTACCTCGTCTTAAAATAAAAAGATGACTGTGAAAAATGGTACTATTTAATTAAATGCATTCATGGTAAGATTACTAGCCTACATTGTATTTAATTAAATGCATTTATGGTGAAATTATTACATTTTCATGTCAATCTGTGCATTTTAAACACGAACCATGCGTTGTCACTTTAATTCAGCGTTTGCAGCACAGCGAAAAATAGACTCGGTACGGAAACGATCGCTGCACTGCTGTATACGCAACGCAACTGGAACGGATCGACGGACTGCATCCGTGTGCAGAGTGAAAGCTCTAACCTGTTAACATGGGTGCAGAAAAAAATACGCACCGCACACGCACTGCAAACGGAGTATGTGTGAAACGGGCGTAATGCCTCAGAAAATCCGATCTGCCTGTTTACATGACAGTCGCATTGGCACATATCCGATTTATTTCCACATATGAATGAGGCCTGAAACCGATCTGGAAATATCCGAATGCATGCGTTTTTTTCCTGTTTACACTGTCAAAGAACACATCCGATCTGTGTCACATGTGAGCAAAAAATCGGAATTGGGTCACATTTCACTGGCAGTGTAAACAGGGCCATACCCAGCAAACATTTGGACGTTTAATGACCGTTGAAAAGACGTCCGACAGAGACGTCCCGTTATGGTTGAAAAATAGTTCCAAAATGAAAGTTGAACCGACGTCTTTGACGTCGTCTGGCCGTGAATTCCACGTCTTTTCTGGCCGTGAATTCCACGTCTCCTCTGCGCGTCCCTGGACGTCTAAATGCGTCGTCATGTGTTTAAATGTGTTGCTGCATAATTTAAGTGTATATATAAGCCTGCATATAAAATAATCACACACCTATTGTATAACATCGTGAAAGGCAATCAAGTCTTGAGGTTTAGCCTACACATCTTGACAAAGGTTCTAAAAAGGTCCAAAATTGGCCCAGTCAGACCTGATCGTCAATAAAACGTTTTGATCACGTGTACATCAAAAACAATAACACATTATTTGTGGACATAAGCAAAAAAGAAGCATGTTCTGATTAAGCACAACATTTTATTGATCTTGAACAGCCAAAATTTCTCTTTATTTTTTTCAATGTTTAACATTTCGTGAGCTTAGAATTATAAGGTTCCATCTCCACTTTTGGTTCGAAATTGAGTTTTTGACAATCTGATCCATTAGGTGTTTATTAATGCCTGTGTGGTGTTATTTTTGTAAAAAAATATTTTGTTAGTAGTTATTGCTAAAATAAAAAGGTTCCATCTCACAAAACATAAACCGAGTTTAAAAACTTTGATCCTCAATAAACTAAAATAAACGGAGATAGAACCTTATACTTCTAAGCTCTCGATTTGTTAACCAAACTAAAATACCAATTGCAAAATACTGAATTATTATATAAAGATAGTTCACCCAAAAATGAAAATTATGTAATTTACTCACCAAATTCCAAACCTGTATGAGTTTCTTTCTTCTGCTGAACACAAAAGAAGATATTTTGAAGAATGTTTGTAACCAAGCAAATAAAGCATCCACTGACTACCATTATTGGAGAAAAAATGATTATGGTAGTTAATGGGAAGCGACATCTGCTTGGTTACAAACATTCTTCCAAACATCTTTGTGTTTAGCATAACATAGAAAGGTATACAGGTTTGAAACATGAGGTTGAGTAAATGTTGACAATTTTCATTTTTGGGTGAACTATCCCTTAAACACATTGTTTGGCTCATTTTTTGTATCCACCACCCCCAGCTCTTCCTGGAGTGTGTTTCAGGTGTTCTGCCATTGCTGCATCAATTTCAGTGTCTGTAGCATGTGGGCTCCACCTCTTCACAGCATCTAAGGGAAGAGAATATATTTATTTTTTAAATAAATAAAAATTTGAGGTAAATGACATGCACTTATTTTCAAAATATTTTTATGGTCTTCAGCTAAATTAAAAAAAAAAACATGGAACAAGATGAATGAATCATGAATGAAACATTAGAAAAAGGCAATCAACATGCATTACATTTTATTTTATTGTATAAAAGATGTTCTGCTTTAAATTGGTGTTAGATCAGTTGGGGGGGCGGGGGGAACAGCATTTGTCCCCTGCCTCTTCAATACCACTGTGGTGCCCTTGAGAAAGACCCTGAACTAGGTGTGTAACAGTGAGAAAGTGAACAGGACATTTCTGATAAAGACAGGTGGGCTGTGATGTCCCCTGAATAGACATGTTTAGCTATTCTAAAATTACAAAATATTTTTAAAGCAGTTACTGAAAACATATATTTTCAAATCCAGCTAAACATTTCATTCTACTTCAGATAATTTACTTTCTGAAAGAAACTCTCAAAAGGCTACATTAATAATTTACAGTAATAACTTTGACTGTATCATTAAACATACTTTATACTATGGTATACTGTTGTATAAGTTCAAATTAACTTTTAGCCTACTAGCTAATTTTAGCCAAACTCAGTTAGCCAATTTCAGTTGACAATGTGGGCATCATTTCTTTCGGTTCATTCATATCAAACAAGTAAAACTCTAGCACGTGAATCTAATAATACAAAATGTACGTACCCAACAGTAGATTTCTAATAATATGGGCCTCAATTCCTCCTCTCTTCGTGGTTGTTCAAACTTCAGTGTTCCGGAGTGAAGTCTATGGGGAAAACGCGTTAACATCTCGTGAGATAATCTAACCTATCGCGGGATTTGGTAATGTCGGGAGATCTTTTGTTACATCTTGGCAGCACAGTTTTGGACATAAATGGTGACCAGATATATTTCTGTTTTACATGTATATATGCATACATTCCACATTTTTTTTGCAGTATTTACCATGCAAGGATTAAGCACAGCTTTTGCATTTTTCACAAGGATTTCATGATGGAGGGTCATGATGGACTATAAATGCACGTGTAAAAGACGTAGCCAGGTGACGTCCTCTCACCCGATACACAATATTGAACTACACGTAGCTAAAAGTCAAAATAACAATTAAACATGCAACCCCAGAGAACTGTAGACATGTACAAATGTATCTGAATGCATTTTTAGGAAATGTTCTGTGTTACATATTTTTCAGATTTATGCAGTCATACCGCGACTATTTTTGACCAGGGACACGACGTTGCCGTCGGACCAATGTTTGCTGGGTAGTTTCTTATTCAAAAGTGGTGTTTGGCAACTTTGCATATCGCAGAGCATGAAACATATTTTGTGTTTGTCTATTTGTGCAAGAGAATTTAACCCTTTAAGCATGCGTGATATGTTTCAGATAGTAGCCTATGGCAAGTGTAAACACATGAATCGGATATGGGTCACAATTTAAAGAACGTGTAAACAGACAGTCAAAAAAAAAAATCGGATATAGGCAACACATCAGAATTGGGCATCAAGACCTGCAGTGTAAACAAGGCCAATGTGATGCATCACGCTGGTATGCCAAGCGAAAATGATAATATGAATAAATGCGCATGACACACACCCCTTTTTAAAACATAAAACACAAATAAGCATTTAAACCATATTTAAAAGTATTGGAAAATTAACATCTCACTATATTACAAAGTCTTCAAAGAAATGTACAAACACAAACGGCCTGTACTCACTATTACACTCTCCCCCACAGGATAAAATGTCGTCCCGACATCTACCAATGCCCTTCTCAATCAATCTTAATTAATATTGCTTCCTGTTAAACAAATTTCTTTTTTTTCTCTTTTTTTTACACTCATGCCACAGTGATAATTCACATCATTTTTTGTTACATTCTTCAATGGAATCATAACAATTGCAATGGCACCAAGACTGAAAGTCATCTCTCTTTTTTTTCTTTCTTTTTTTTTTTTTTTAGTCCATATAAGTCAATTGGCGAATGTCATATATTGACAAGAGTCTCAAAGTTCAGCAATAGTCCATTTGGTGGAATTGTCGTCAGGAAAGGACAAAAAAAAAACAAAAAAACATCTCACTTATGCCAAACGAGAACAGTCCATTTGAAGCTTAGAACAGCTTAACGTGGCTGTGTTCAGAGCCCTAAAACAGTCCATGTTCCCTAAATCGCACAGCAGTATCTGCTTTGCTCTTCACTATTGATTGTCCATTTCATATGTTTTCCAGGCTCTTCAGTGTGCATATTAGAAAGGGCAGTTCATAGCTTATCAAATGTTCCAGTATGTATGACCACATATCAACAGTCCATACCAACAGTCCATATTATTTGCACCCCAAAGGCATTTGGTAGTATAACCAAACAGTAGATTAACTTAAAGATATGGTAATTCACAGTTACCCAGCCAACACGTATATGTGGGCCCCACATGGTTTATGCTTGGGCTACGTGGGTACCAAGTGGGCATGGTCCCAAAATGGGCATCTTATCTGGGGCCCACTTGGGTCAGCTAAGTAGGTCCCACATGGGCAAAAACAGGTGGGCTCCCCATGTGGGTCCTAGTTGGGTCACTAATGGGAAATGAGTGCATGGGCTCAAAATGGGAAACACAAATGGGGCCCATTTGGGTTTATCAAATGTGTCAGACATGGGCAAACACAATCTGTCCCATATAGGCTGCCAACATGAGCCCAAGGTGGTACCCACATAGGTAATCTCTATATGGGGTATGAATCGGAAAAACATATGGGGCCTACTTTGATAAACCATATGGGTCAGACATGGGCAAACACAATCTGTCCCATATAGGCTGCCAACATGAGCCCAAGGTGGTACCCACATAGGTAATCTCTATATGGGGAATGAATGGGAAAAACACATAGGTTCCACTTTGATAAACCATATGGGTCAGACATGGGCAAACACAATCTGTCCCATATAGGCTGCCAACATGAGCCCAAGGTGGTACCCACATAGGTAATCTCTATATGGGGTATGAATCGGAAAAACATATGGGGCCTACTTTGATAAACCATATGGGTCAGACATGGGCAAACACAATCTGTCCCATATAGGCTGCCAACATGAACACAAGGTGGTACCCACATAGGTAATCTCTATATGGCTTATGAATGGGAAAAACATATGGGGTCTACTTTGATAAACCATATGGGTCAGACATGGGCAAACACAATCTGTCCCATATAGGCTGCCAACATGAGCCCAAGGTGGTACCCACATAGGTAATCTCTATATGGGGTATGAATGGGAAAAACATATGGGGCCCACTTTGATAAACCATATGGGTCAGACATGGGCAAACACAATCAGTCCCATATAGGCTGCCAACATGAGCCCAAGGTGGTACCTACATAGGTAATCTCTATATGGGTTATGAATGGGAAAAACATATGGGGTCCACTTTGATAAACCATATGGGTCAGACATGGGCAAACACAATCTGTCCCATATAGGCTGCCAACATGAACCCAAGGTGGTACCCACATAGGTAATCTCTATATGGGTTATGAATGGGAAAAACATATGGGGCCGACTTTGATAAACCATATGGGTCGGACATGGGCAAACACAATCAGTCCCATATAGGCTGCCAACATGAGCCCAAGGTGGTACCCACATAGGTAATCTCTATATGGGGAATGAATGGGAAAAACACATAGGTTACACTTTGATAAACCATATGGGTCAGACATGGGCAAACACAACCAGTCCCATATAGGCTGCCAACATGAACCCAAGGTGGTACCTACATAGGTAATCTCTATATGGGGTATGAATGGGAAAAACACATAGGTTCCACTTTGATAAACCATATGGGTCAGACATGGGCAAACACAATCAGTCCCATATAGGCTGCCAACATGAGCCCAAGGTGGTACCCACATAGGTAATCTCTATTTGGGTTATGAATGGGAAAAACATATGGGGTCCACTTTGATAAACCATATGGGTCAGACATGGGCAAACACAATCAGTCCCATATAGGCTGCCAACATGAGCCCAAGGTGGTACCCACATAGGTAATCTCTATATGGGTTATGAATGGGAAAAACATATGGGGCCCACTTTGATAAACCATATGGGTCAGACATGGGCAAACACAATCAGTCCCATATAGGCTGCCAACATGAGCCCAAGGTGGTACCCACATAGGTAATCTCTATATGGGTTACGAATGGGGAAATATATTAAAGTATAATGATAAATATAATAAATTTTGTAGTAAATATAAATTGTGCATCTGTAAATTACATCATAAACTATACACTTGTAAATAACATATCTTCACAATCATTAAAACAATTATATACAGTATATTTGTAATTTATAATCTTTGTTATAATACCACTAACAGTTGACCGTGGAATATTTAAAGAAATTTCACAAATGCACTTATTACACAGGTGGAAACCTAGTACCACGCTTGAATTCACTGAGCTCCTGAGAGCGACCTGTTCTTTCACAAATGTTTGTAGAAGCGCCTGCATGCCTAGTGCTTGATTTTATACAACTGTGGCCATGGAAGTGATTGAAACACCCAAATTCAATGATTTGGAGGGGTGTCCCAATACTTTTGGCAATATAGTGCATGTGGTTACAGTATAGGCCATGGCTCTTCAAATCCAGTCCTGGAGTGTTGGTGTTCAGCAGACATAAGTTCCAACCCATGACTTTAAATATTCAAAGTGTCAACTTTTAGTGGTCTGATTTTGTGAGTTACTGCAAAATGCTTATCTCCATATAGTTATTTTAAAATCTATGCAAATGGTTAAAAATATCCAGAAAATGGTCACTGTACAATATGAAGAATGGGTTACAGAAGTTATCAAATTCTGTCTATCAAAATCTATCATAATGGAATTATGATGGCTTAGAGATGGGTAGAAGAAATCAAACCCCTAGCAACAGCCATATGCCCTTATTCAATGGAGATACTCCAGAGTTTTCTGGTCAGTCGGTTAGTGACAATGTAATTCTAGAGATTTTGAATATTGGGGTTAGGGTTAGGGTTTTGATTACTGAGAGGGGCACATCAGTTCAGATGATGAAATAGCCCAAGTAAAGAAAGATAGAATGGAAATTCATGGTTTGAAGGGAAAATCCAATGTAAATTCAGAAATCATATTTGCATCATATACAGGAGTACAGAATAAAGTTCAGTTTAATTCATTTAGCATATTGTGTTTTGTGTTCAGTTTTCTTTTGAGGCCAACAGTATACAGACTTTTATTTTCAGTCATAGTTGGCACATGACTGACCCTCAAAGTTGAAATATGGTTGAAATAATGTCAGTTGTTGTTTTAACGTTGTCACAATGAAATGTTTAATACTAAACAGTTGAAAAGTTTTTTTTTTGTTTTGTTTTTTTTTTTACAAAATCTGTATGTTGAATCAATGTCATGTCTTCAAGGAATACATAATCTTTTAATTATTATTATTTCTAATTATTATTTTAGCATTGCATGATATCTTGATCAAAACACCACTTCAAAAATCTAAATTTATGTTAAAATTTTAATCATATTAATAATAATAATAATAATAATAATAATTAAAGCTGCAAGCAGCATTTATCGGGGTTCAAGCAGTTAAGGCCTTTAAGGCCTTAAAGCACAAAAGCTTTAAAATCTATTAAGTTTTATTTAGCAAGCATGTAACCACTGACATAATAGATGGAAAAGACCATTTACAGCCAATACAGGCAATGTAACATAGGAAATACATGGTTTTAAAGCTGTTTAACATTTATAGGATTTCTATACATTTCTGCACTGGTTTGGTTCCGATCGGGCGAAAAACCTAGGACTAGTTAGTAAAAGTACGTTGTTGACAAAATTCAAAATGGTGGAAAATTTATCATGGCGGAAATTAACATTATCTAAATCTCGAAGATCGGATCAGATCGGATCGAATAATGATAATCGATTCAAGATCTTGAGAATCGGAATCGAATCGATTCTTGAAATTTGAATCGAAACCCAGCCCTACACAACACTGTGTAGCATGTAGTGCGCAACTTGACTTGATGTGCTACACCTAGATATAGTATTCGGTAGGGCATAATTAAATCAGAAGCAAGGATCATCTACTGGAGGGAGGAAATGGTGCAACAGGAGAGCAAATAATTGACAATTTTGTTCTGATTCAAAGAGAAAATTATATTGATAAATTAAAAAGTTCTCTTTGTAGTTTGTTTCAGAAAGATG
The DNA here is from genome assembly GCF_964197995.2 of Scardinius erythrophthalmus. NCBI lineage: Eukaryota > Metazoa > Chordata > Actinopteri > Cypriniformes > Leuciscidae > Scardinius > Scardinius erythrophthalmus. The sequence goes on from NC_138221.1 coordinate 43,970,208, forward strand.
AGTGACAAATAAGAACAATAGAGAGTTAGTAAATGAAAACAGACATCACCGACTTGTTTCTTTTTAATGATTCAACAGCCTAAAAGCTTTGATTAAATTAGGTGAAGTTCGAAAGTGGAGCTTAAAGTTAAAAATAATTACCACCTAGTTTCATCACATCTATCTTTTTAACGAATCAGTGTTTTTGAACATGTTTGTACATGTACGGTTTAATGACTCAAAGACAATCCGTTGCTGTAACAATGTGATTGTGCACTGAGTGACAGCCTTTCAATGCGCAGAGACGCTGTTTAGTTTTCGCTACATTCGTTACAAAAAATGTCTTTGATTTTTGTGCATGCTATACACATCGTAACACTTATTTATATAGCAACACATAAATATAAAAAACAAAAACAAACAAAAGAAAATTGTAGTTATCCTACCAGTTGATGGTTTCAAATTACAGTTCAAATGGGAAACAGGTCCATGGGCACTGGTTAGCATTTGTGCATGTAATTGCATCCACTAGGCAGGCGATTCACCTTCACAGGATTATTTATGGCACAAAACAGGATACACTTGCCGATCACGTTCACATAGGGAAAAAAAATAGAGAACAAGAAAACGCAGCCTTGGAAAACACAAGGCAAACAATAATTAATTTCTGACTCAACATTTCAGTAACAAATGACATGCACAGCTCAAATGACACATTAATCCAAATTTATTTAACACATCGATTCGACACTCATAAAACAGTCACTGTCACAACTCATGATACAAAGATGTTAGCTACACGCGGTAGCTTTAGCACACGGCTAACTAGTTCAGCTCGCGCTGTGACTGCGGCCTAGTCAACTCAGCTCATATCAAATCATTTCTGAAATAGATATCTGTCATAAGATAACATATGACAAAAAAAAGTCACTCACCAAAACGAGACTGCATCACATATTCAATTAAAGAAGATTGTTCAATAAAGATTATCACACTATAAATCTTTACTCCGATTTCACCTTTTACACCTTTCTCTGACGACAAGTTGATGCATCCAAAGTTTCCAAGTGCACACAATCACAGTTCCCGATAGATTATGATGATCTTTAGTACAAGGAGTTTCTGAAGAAAGTTTCCGTGCTGCTGTCTCATCTGATCTATTCTGTTCTCTCATCATGCTGACAGCAGCAGCGCCTGCGCGAACAGTGGGCGGGCCTTAAGAATATGCCGCTACTGTTGGCTCTCAGGGGTGGCAGTCACTGCAGCACAATCAGTGATTGGACGAATCGCGTGTTTTTGCCCAGTGGTTTTTACCAGTGCATCAAGTAAATAAAAAAAAATGGATGTAATTGAAAAAATTAATTTGTCCAGAACAGAGCGACAGGACTGAATTTAAACTGTTATAGAAGAGCTAATATACTGAGAATGAACTGGTGAAGGATTGTCTCTCTGCTTTATTTTATAAGAAATATTTCTGTGTCTAGAGTTCCTAATGCGCTGTACTCTCAACTTTTGTATAATAGTACTAGTCATATTTTTTTACACCAGGCATGAATAAAAGGAATGTTTTTTATTTCCTGTTTCGAAAACCACTGGAAACCAACGGACAGTAATGTATAGAGGAATGAAAATATGGAATCATTTACTATTGATATCACACATTTTTACAAGAAAAATTAGTTTTAAAAAAATATTCAAAGGAATATTTAATGGCAAAATATATTAAATTGTTGATTTTGATATTTGGAATGGATGATGGGTTAGTGCGTTTCATTGACTTGACTTTTTATTGTTGTTGATTAAATGTAGTTTTGTATGATTTACTTTTTGGGACCCCAGGAAGAGTAGCCACTGCCTAGAAAGAGGCTAATGGGGATCCAAATAAAGAAATAAACTTATAACATTGATGGAAAATACCATTTACAGCCAATACAGGCAATTTACTGAGGAAAGTTTTTTTGACAGTTATAGCACCACATCTTGCCTGATCTCCACCACTTCAAGTGTCCTCAAAGTGTGCCCATGCATGTCTGTCAAATTTGTTGTAAATATCTCATTTTGTTTTGAAGTTTAGACAGTTCTGTTTATGAGAGAATAAAAATGATCCATGGGTGACAATGATTTAAAAATTTTATTTGTTTATTTATTTTTGTCAGTTCCTATCTTAATTGTGACATTTGGGCGTTATTGTTTAGCTATTGATCTATGTTTTCAAATTTCAAGAAATTTGGACTATCGGTTTCGAAGATAATTGCAAGTTTTTTAAGTGCTTAATGACAATGATACACAAACTATAAGGAGAAACCTGGCATATTTGGTATTGTTGGACTCGGGAAGGATTGAGGATTTCAAAGGACTAACGGTTGGGTGCGTTTATAGCCATTTTCATAAATTTTTTTCCATGTTGTAGCGCCACCAAGTGGCCAATCGTCGCGATTTTTTTCAAGTAATCTCAGATTGAGCTCATAAACACGTTTCCCAAGATTAGCGAAAATATCTCTTTCCATTCACGAGTTATAATTGTTTTAGTAAAAGTGGCCCTGGTGCCATCAAACATTTTGATTTCCCTTAGCGACCGTGAATTTAAATTAAGAATTTTTTTGATGATTATTGATAGTCTCTGTCCAGAGAATATTTCTGCATTGGTTTGGTTTCGATCGGGCAAAAAATCTAGGAGTAATTCGCAAAAGTAGGTTTTTCAAAAAACCTCAATTTACTCAAAATTGGCGCCCAAAGGGCAAGCAAATCTGAGGCATGCATCTGGTCCGCCTCGAGCCAAGGATTCCAGCGATATAAGACACTTGAGCCTACGCCTCACGGTTGATGAGTTATGAGCCGTTCCGTACTTTTGCCCGCTGTAGCGCCCCCGTCAGGCCGATCGGGGCGGGCCTTGGTGACGCTGTAGGCGGTGTGAGTACTATCAGCCCCCAAAGTTTCAAGTCTCCACGACTTACGGTTTGGTCTGCCCGATCAGTTTTATGTCTGAATGTTGCATCATGGGAAAATTAACAATTACAATAGGTGTTCAGCACTGAAGTGCTTGAACCCCTAATAAGTGGCTAAAAAAGGGCCACAAAAAGGCCTCTAAAAAAAAAACTATATGGTCTAGGCGCTTGCCGTCTGCGCTGCTGCGTTCCAAAAACTTTATCCAGCCTTCTAACATGTGCCTCGGAGAGGAAAAAGAACGTTTGTTGCCCTTTTAGCTCATTTATCATGGAAATGTGGTGCATTTTTTTTTTACCTTTTAAACTGTGACACCCCCACTGATGGCCCGATCTCCATAAAAGTTTGCACGCTTCTTTAGAATAATATGGCGCATGTGCTCAGCTAATTTGGTGAAGCTCTGCTCTTTCCCCCCCATTTTTCAGTCATTTAAATGTCATTTTGCATAGGGTAATACAGAGGCCTTCTCACCTTTATGACAGTTAAAGCGCCACCAATGGCCCGACGTCCATGAAAGTTTTCAAGCTTCTTCAGGATCACGTGACGCATGCGCATGCCCGATTTTGTGAGCTTGTATGCAAATCAGACAGCAAGATGGCCGCTTTCAGCCATTTCATGTGTTTTTTCCATAGAAATACATCATTTTGACACCCTTTTAACAGTTATAGCACCACCAAGTGGCCAGTCGCTGCGCCCTTTTTCACGTGACCACAGAATGAGCTCGTACATGCGTGTGCTGAGTTTGGTGCAAAAATCTCGTTCCGTTCACGAGTTATAGCCAATTAAGCAAAATGGGCTCCTCCCACTTCGAACATTTTGGCGGCCCTTAGGGACCGTGAAGCGAAATTTACACTTTTTTTTGATAATTATTGACAATCAGACTCCAGAGAATCTTGCCGCACTGGTTTGGTTCCGGTCGGGCCAAAAACCTAGGACTAGTTCGCGAAAGTAGGTTTTTGGAAAAACCCCAAATACCCTAAAATTTTCCCAGGGTGACGAGCAAATCCGAGGCATGCATCTGGTCCGCCTCGAGCCAAGGATTCCAGCGATATAAGACACTTGAGCCTACGCCTCACGGTTGATGAGTTATGAGCCGTTTCGTACTTTTGCCCGCTGTAGCGCCCCCGTCAGGCCGATCGGGGCGGGCCTTGGTGACGCTGTAGGCGGTGTGAGTACTATCAGCCCCCAAAGTTTCAAGTCTCCACGACTTACGGTTTGGTCTGCCCGATCAGTTTTATGTCTGAATGTTGCATCATGGGAAAATTAACAATTACAATAGGTGTTCAGCACTGAAGTGCTTGAACCCCTAATAAGTGGCTAAAAAAGGGCCACAAAAAGGCCTCTAAAAAAAAAAACTATAGGGTCTAGGCGCTTGCCGTCTGCGCTGCTGCGTTCCAAAAACTTTATCCAGCCTTCTAACATGTGCCTCGGAGAGGAAAAAGAACGTTTGTTGCCCTTTTAGCTCATTTATCATGGAAATGTGGTGCATTTTTTTTTTTACCTTTTAAACTGTGACACCCCCACTGATGGCCCGATCTCCATAAAAGTTTGCACGCTTCTTTAGAATAATATGGCGCATGTGCTCAGCTAATTTGGTGAAGCTCTGCTCTTTTCCCCCCATTTTTCAGTCATTTAAATGTCATTTTGCATAGGGTAATACAGAGGCCTTCTCACCTTTATGACAGTTAAAGCGCCACCAATGGCCCGACGTCCATGAAAGTTTTCAAGCTTCTTCAGGATCACGTGACGCATGCGCATGCCCGATTTTGTGAGCTTGTATGCAAATCAGACAGCAAGATGGCCGCTTTCAGCCATTTCATGTGTTTTTTCCATAGAAATACATCATTTTGACACCCTTTTAACAGTTATAGCGCCACCAAGTGGCCAGTCGCTGCGCCCTTTTTCACGTGACCACAGAATGAGCTCGTACATGCGTGTGCTGAGTTTGGTGCAAAAATCTCGTTCCGTTCACGAGTTATAGCCAATTAAGCAAAATGGGCTCCTCCCACTTCGAACATTTTGGCGGCCCTTAGGGACCGTGAAGCGAAATTTACACTTTTTTTTGATAATTATTGACAATCAGACTCCAGAGAATCTTGCCGCACTGGTTTGGTTCCGGTCGGGCCAAAAACCTAGGACTAGTTCGCGAAAGTAGGTTTTTGGAAAAACCCCAAATACCCTAAAATTTTCCCAGGGTGACGAGCAAATCCAAGGCATGCATCTGGTCCGCCTCGAGCCAAGGATTCCAGCGATATAAGACACTTGAGCCTACGCCTCACGGTTGATGAGTTATGAGCCGTTTCGTACTTTTGCCCGCTGTAGCGCCCCCGTCAGGCCGATCGGGGCGGGCCTTGGTGACGCTGTAGGCGGTGTGAGTACTATCAGCCCCCAAAGTTTCAAGTCTCCACGACTTACGGTTTGGTCTGCCCGATCAGTTTTATGTCTGAATGTTGCATCATGGGAAAATTAACAATTACAATAGGTGTTCAGCACTGAAGTGCTTGAACCCCTAATAAGTGGCTAAAAAAGGGCCACAAAAAGGCCTCTAAAAAAAAAACTATAGGGTCTAGGCGCTTGCCGTCTGCGCTGCTGCGTTCCAAAAACTTTATCCAGCCTTCTAACATGTGCCTCGGAGAGGAAAAAGAACGTTTGTTGCCCTTTTAGCTCATTTATCATGGAAATGTGGTGCATTTTTTTTTTTACCTTTTAAACTGTGACACCCCCACTGATGGCCCGATCTCCATAAAAGTTTGCACGCTTCTTTAGAATAATATGGCGCATGTGCTCAGCTAATTTGGTGAAGCTCTGCTCTTTTCCCCCCATTTTTCAGTCATTTAAATGTCATTTTGCATAGGGTAATACAGAGGCCTTCTCACCTTTATGACAGTTAAAGCGCCACCAATGGCCCGACGTCCATGAAAGTTTTCAAGCTTCTTCAGGATCACGTGACGCATGCGCATGCCCGATTTTGTGAGCTTGTATGCAAATCAGACAGCAAGATGGCCGCTTTCAGCCATTTCATGTGTTTTTTCCATAGAAATACATCATTTTGACACCCTTTTAACAGTTATAGCGCCACCAAGTGGCCAGTCGCTGCGCCCTTTTTCACGTGACCACAGAATGAGCTCGTACATGCGTGTGCTGAGTTTGGTGCAAAAATCTCGTTCCGTTCACGAGTTATAGCCAATTAAGCAAAATGGGCTCCTCCCACTTCGAACATTTTGGCGGCCCTTAGGGACCGTGAAGCGAAATTTACACTTTTTTTTGATAATTATTGACAATCAGACTCCAGAGAATCTTGCCGCACTGGTTTGGTTCCGGTCGGGCCAAAAACCTAGGACTAGTTCGCGAAAGTAGGTTTTTGGAAAAACCCCAAATACCCTAAAATTTTCCCAGGGTGACGAGCAAATCCGAGGCATGCATCTGGTCCGCCTCGAGCCAAGGATTCCAGCGATATAAGACACTTGAGCCTACGCCTCACGGTTGATGAGTTATGAGCCGTTTCGTACTTTTGCCCGCTGTAGCGCCCCCGTCAGGCCGATCGGGGCGGGCCTTGGTGACGCTGTAGGCGGTGTGAGTACTATCAGCCCCCAAAGTTTCAAGTCTCCACGACTTACGGTTTGGTCTGCCCGATCAGTTTTATGTCTGAATGTTGCATCATGGGAAAATTAACAATTACAATAGGTGTTCAGCACTGAAGTGCTTGAACCCCTAATAAGTGGCTAAAAAAGGGCCACAAAAAGGCCTCTAAAAAAAAAAACTATAGGGTCTAGGCGCTTGCCGTCTGCGCTGCTGCGTTCCAAAAACTTTATCCAGCCTTCTAACATGTGCCTCGGAGAGGAAAAAGAACGTTTGTTGCCCTTTTAGCTCATTTATCATGGAAATGTGGTGCATTTTTTTTTTTACCTTTTAAACTGTGACACCCCCACTGATGGCCCGATCTCCATAAAAGTTTGCACGCTTCTTTAGAATAATATGGCGCATGTGCTCAGCTAATTTGGTGAAGCTCTGCTCTTTTCCCCCCATTTTTCAGTCATTTAAATGTCATTTTGCATAGGGTAATACAGAGGCCTTCTCACCTTTATGACAGTTAAAGCGCCACCAATGGCCCGACGTCCATGAAAGTTTTCAAGCTTCTTCAGGATCACGTGACGCATGCGCATGCCCGATTTTGTGAGCTTGTATGCAAATCAGACAGCAAGATGGCCGCTTTCAGCCATTTCATGTGTTTTTTCCATAGAAATACATCATTTTGACACCCTTTTAACAGTTATAGCGCCACCAAGTGGCCAGTCGCTGCGCCCTTTTTCACGTGACCACAGAATGAGCTCGTACATGCGTGTGCTGAGTTTGGTGCAAAAATCTCGTTCCGTTCACGAGTTATAGCCAATTAAGCAAAATGGGCTCCTCCCACTTCGAACATTTTGGCGGCCCTTAGGGACCGTGAAGCGAAATTTACACTTTTTTTTGATAATTATTGACAATCAGACTCCAGAGAATCTTGCCGCACTGGTTTGGTTCCGGTCGGGCCAAAAACCTAGGACTAGTTCGCGAAAGTAGGTTTTTGGAAAAACCCCAAATACCCTAAAATTTTCCCAGGGTGACGAGCAAATCCGAGGCATGCATCTGGTCCGCCTCGAGCCAAGGATTCCAGCGATATAAGACACTTGAGCCTACGCCTCACGGTTGATGAGTTATGAGCCGTTTCGTACTTTTGCCCGCTGTAGCGCCCCCGTCAGGCCGATCGGGGCGGGCCTTGGTGACGCTGTAGGCGGTGTGAGTACTATCAGCCCCCAAAGTTTCAAGTCTCCACGACTTACGGTTTGGTCTGCCCGATCAGTTTTATGTCTGAATGTTGCATCATGGGAAAATTAACAATTACAATAGGTGTTCAGCACTGAAGTGCTTGAACCCCTAATAAGTGGCTAAAAAAGGGCCACAAAAAGGCCTCTAAAAAAAAAACTATAGGGTCTAGGCGCTTGCCGTCTGCGCTGCTGCGTTCCAAAAACTTTATCCAGCCTTCTAACATGTGCCTCGGAGAGGAAAAAGAACGTTTGTTGCCCTTTTAGCTCATTTATCATGGAAATGTGGTGCATTTTTTTTTTTACCTTTTAAACTGTGACACCCCCACTGATGGCCCGATCTCCATAAAAGTTTGCACGCTTCTTTAGAATAATATGGCGCATGTGCTCAGCTAATTTGGTGAAGCTCTGCTCTTTTCCCCCCATTTTTCAGTCATTTAAATGTCATTTTGCATAGGGTAATACAGAGGCCTTCTCACCTTTATGACAGTTAAAGCGCCACCAATGGCCCGACGTCCATGAAAGTTTTCAAGCTTCTTCAGGATCACGTGACGCATGCGCATGCCCGATTTTGTGAGCTTGTATGCAAATCAGACAGCAAGATGGCCGCTTTCAGCCATTTCATGTGTTTTTTCCATAGAAATACATCATTTTGACACCCTTTTAACAGTTATAGCGCCACCAAGTGGCCAGTCGCTGCGCCCTTTTTCACGTGACCACAGAATGAGCTCGTACATGCGTGTGCTGAGTTTGGTGCAAAAATCTCGTTCCGTTCACGAGTTATAGCCAATTAAGCAAAATGGGCTCCTCCCACTTCGAACATTTTGGCGGCCCTTAGGGACCGTGAAGCGAAATTTACACTTTTTTTTGATAATTATTGACAATCAGACTCCAGAGAATCTTGCCGCACTGGTTTGGTTCCGGTCGGGCCAAAAACCTAGGACTAGTTCGCGAAAGTAGGTTTTTGGAAAAACCCCAAATACCCTAAAATTTTCCCAGGGTGACGAGCAAATCCGAGGCATGCATCTGGTCCGCCTCGAGCCAAGGATTCCAGCGATATAAGACACTTGAGCCTACGCCTCACGGTTGATGAGTTATGAGCCGTTTCGTACTTTTGCCCGCTGTAGCGCCCCCGTCAGGCCGATCGGGGCGGGCCTTGGTGACGCTGTAGGCGGTGTGAGTACTATCAGCCCCCAAAGTTTCAAGTCTCCACGACTTACGGTTTGGTCTGCCCGATCAGTTTTATGTCTGAATGTTGCATCATGGGAAAATTAACAATTACAATAGGTGTTCAGCACTGAAGTGCTTGAACCCCTAATAAGTGGCTAAAAAAGGGCCACAAAAAGGCCTCTAAAAAAAAAACTATAGGGTCTAGGCGCTTGCCGTCTGCGCTGCTGCGTTCCAAAAACTTTATCCAGCCTTCTAACATGTGCCTCGGAGAGGAAAAAGAACGTTTGTTGCCCTTTTAGCTCATTTATCATGGAAATGTGGTGCATTTTTTTTTTTACCTTTTAAACTGTGACACCCCCACTGATGGCCCGATCTCCATAAAAGTTTGCACGCTTCTTTAGAATAATATGGCGCATGTGCTCAGCTAATTTGGTGAAGCTCTGCTCTTTTCCCCCCATTTTTCAGTCATTTAAATGTCATTTTGCATAGGGTAATACAGAGGCCTTCTCACCTTTATGACAGTTAAAGCGCCACCAATGGCCCGACGTCCATGAAAGTTTTCAAGCTTCTTCAGGATCACGTGACGCATGCGCATGCCCGATTTTGTGAGCTTGTATGCAAATCAGACAGCAAGATGGCCGCTTTCAGCCATTTCATGTGTTTTTTCCATAGAAATACATCATTTTGACACCCTTTTAACAGTTATAGCGCCACCAAGTGGCCAGTCGCTGCGCCCTTTTTCACGTGACCACAGAATGAGCTCGTACATGCGTGTGCTGAGTTTGGTGCAAAAATCTCGTTCCGTTCACGAGTTATAGCCAATTAAGCAAAATGGGCTCCTCCCACTTCGAACATTTTGGCGGCCCTTAGGGACCGTGAAGCGAAATTTACACTTTTTTTTGATAATTATTGACAATCAGACTCCAGAGAATCTTGCCGCACTGGTTTGGTTCCGGTCGGGCCAAAAACCTAGGACTAGTTCGCGAAAGTAGGTTTTTGGAAAAACCCCAAATACCCTAAAATTTTCCCAGGGTGACGAGCAAATCCGAGGCATGCATCTGGTCCGCCTCGAGCCAAGGATTCCAGCGATATAAGACACTTGAGCCTACGCCTCACGGTTGATGAGTTATGAGCCGTTTCGTACTTTTGCCCGCTGTAGCGCCCCCGTCAGGCCGATCGGGGCGGGCCTTGGTGACGCTGTAGGCGGTGTGAGTACTATCAGCCCCCAAAGTTTCAAGTCTCCACGACTTACGGTTTGGTCTGCCCGATCAGTTTTATGTCTGAATGTTGCATCATGGGAAAATTAACAATTACAATAGGTGTTCAGCACTGAAGTGCTTGAACCCCTAATAATAATAATAATGGATATAATTTCAATCTCAAGAGAGAAGTGCAGCAGACACTTTTTTGCTTTGTGTGATTTTGTTTGGACTTACAATTTTGTTTGCCTAAAGCTTACCATGCAGGATTGCATTTTTATTCACACTGTCATCAAACACTATTTGACCAACTAATCAAATAATATAGTATAGCCTGCAAATAAAACTAAACAGTAACACATTTCTTTAAAAGAAAGAAAGAAAGAAAGAAAAGTAATCTTTTCCATTACCACGCTGAAACAATTTCTATTGGTTGTTTCACCTTATTTGATCATGATTGGTTAATATGACTGTCATCTGGCCAATGACAACCGTGCGCGCCTTTTTACTGGTCAAGTTTGAAAATACGTCAGTTTGTATTGATGATGACGACGTGTGTGTGCTACTCGGCAAGATTGACGTTACTCACTCGGTCTTTCCTTATGCCTGTTAAATGATTATTTTAAACTAATCTGCGTTGTGACCATAGACTGTAAAAGGTTGTGACATGTAAACGGAGGAGAACAGAAGCTGATATGTGAACACAGAGGAAGGTCGGTCTGGATGTGTGAGTCCTGCAAACATTTATTTGGTGATATCAGGTAAGAGAACATTTTTACGTAGTTATGTTTCGTGTTCATGTCCTATATCAGTTTAGAAAAAAACAGAGATCAATTAATATTTAAACGTTTAGGCATTACATTAAAATAAGTGGAATGTTAATATAGTTCATGATAGAATATATATAATGCAGGTAAACAAATCTTGTGTTAATGGAGTTCATTAACTTCCCAGAAATGTTCTGTGTCAGTTAACTTTTACACACGGATAACGGACGTACTACCACCTGCAGCTGTGTGTATGTGTGTGTGTGTGTGCGCGTGTGTACGTGTACCATTGATTTGATTACAGTAAGATGCTAATCGTGATTAGCGTATTAGCACGTTGTAGCCTCTGATGCATAGACTGTAAAAAAATATGGACGTAGTGTCCGTGACGTCACCCGTAGGTTTCTGGGGCCGGTTGCACCAGCTGTCCAGTAGCAGTTTTAACATTAAGTGACATGGCATCTGACGCACAGAAGCCAATGGCACATGTCACTATGCGCATTGGCACATCCGGTGGCACATCCGGTCTTCATTGGCACGTGCCAGTGGATAGTGGCTTGTGTCACTGACATTATTGGCATGTGCCACTGACATCGCGACACACTGACACTCACATGACACCTGACTGACACCGAGTCGCGGAACATGCCACCGTGTTGCGACACCTCCAGTAGTGACTGACAGATTAATCGAACACCTATAGCCTACTGACGTAATTGTGCCATAAAATCCTAAATAAATAGCCTAATTTTGTGATATTTAAAATATCAATTAAACGAATTAAAGTAGGCTACATTAATGTTTTTTCAAACGTGTTATTTATGTCACGTCTGTATTTGATTGGTATGTGTCACTGAATGTTTTGTAATACCAGTGCTACTTTATGTTGTTTATCTCGCAAAGTCACAAACTGGCCATTCTAGGAAAGACACGAAATAAATCTATCATGGGTCACTACGAATAACGCATGAACAGTCGCGTCCGTTACTGTAAACCTTTATTTTTGCGTGATGCTGCACAGACGCACGCCAGTAGGTGTCAGTATAAGTGAGTGTAACACTGGCCAGCGCAAGATTCTTATCTGTGGCTTAAATATTTCAAAATAATTGTATCGAATTATGTATGTTGTAGGCTACACATAAACTTAGCGATGTTATAAATCATATTTTTTGACAGCATAAAGCAAATTGTTATGCAAGTGGCATATGACGCAATCCATTGGCACATCTCACGTTTTAGTGACACATGTCAATATCCACTGGTACATGTGTCACTAAAACTGACATCTCTTTATGTTGTGCCACCTCCAGTAGTGACACCTGCAGCTGTCTGCTGTAGTATAATGTAGATTATGTACCATATGCACATCGTTAATTTGTAGAACAAAAATGTATTTTATTTATTGAATAATTACATAAAATTATTTTTTAAATATTAAAGGTACCGAGGAAGGTCCTGCGCGACCGAACGTTTGTTGCACTGAGGACTTTTTTGCACTTGTACAAATAAAGAATATTGCTAGTAGCTCGGTATACTCCTTTTCAGATACATAGCCTAACAAACATATGATTTTTAATAATTAATTTGTTTACACTTTTTGGAAGGACTTGAAATATTTAAGCCACAGATAAGAATCTTGCGCTGGCCAGTGTTACATAGTTACACTCACTTATACTGACACCTACTGGCGTGCGTCTGTGCAGCATCACGCAAAAATAAAGGTTTACAGTAACGGACGCGACTGTTCATGCGTTATTCGTAGTGACCCATGATAGATTTATTTCGTGTCTTTCCTAGAATGGCCAGTTTGTGACTTTGCGAGATAAACAACATAAAGTAGCACTGGTATTACAAAACATTCAGTGACACATACCAATCAAATACAGACGTGACATAAATAACACGTTTGAAAAAACATTAATGTAGCCTACTTTAATTCGTTTAATTGATATTTTAAATATCACAAAATTAGGCTATTTATTTAGGATTTTATGGCACAATTACGTCAGTAGGCTATAGGTGTTCGATTAATCTGTCAGTCACTACTGGAGGTGTCGCAACACGGTGGCATGTTCCGCGACTCGGTGTCAGTCAGGTGTCATGTCAGTGTCAGTGTGTCGCGATGTCAGTGGCACATGCCAATAATGTCAGTGACACATGCCACTATCCACTGGCACATGCCAATGAAGACCGGATGTGCCACCGGATGTGCCAATGCGCATAGTGACATGTGCCATTGGCTTCTGTGCGTCAGATGCCATGTCACTTAATGTTAATACCGCCTCTCCAGCTGTGCGTAAGTTATAACTTAGCCTAGTTTTGACGTAAATGGACACTAAGTTACGACTTACGCACTTCTAAATATTTTTGCGTTGCACCATTAAACTTAGTTGAAGCGTAACTCTACGTTTAAACTAAATATTTACGGCAGCCTCCGATCAGGAGTAACGGCTGGAATAAAATATCAAACACACTGAACTGCATCAATAAGCTATTCTTTTACCTGAGAGACTTCAATTCTTAATACATATATAATGCAGACATTTACACTCGCTTACATTTTAAGAGAGAGAACATTATGTGAAAAGATTACTTTGTTAGAGGCTATCTTTAACACAAACCCATCCTAAACAGCATGTCGCTGTGTGCATCGGTCCATGGTGTGCATGTCAAATAGCCTATCAGTCATAGTCAATAAACGTAATTTCTTATGCTTTTTGTATCAATATTTATTTATTGATCCTTATTCATTTCATTTCAAATAAAGTTTCTGAATGTTACATATAAAAACACTTATGCTATTCATGATCATGTATCGTATTTAATGGAAACTTATTTTTACCGTTAGTAACGTGAGGCAAAAGAATGAAGGATAAACTGAAATTCACAGCATTTCAACACAACATCTGCTCACGTGTTTGAAGGCTGCTATTGGATAACCGAGGCTAAACGTCATATTATGCGACTACGAATTACTTTACGGAGAGCTTACGACCTACTAGCTACGTTCTGCCTTACGAACAAATGGTGCAACGGAATAAAGTACAGAGTTAGTTACAAACTAGCTAGTAGTTACTAAGCCTTTAGTGTGGACTTTACGTTCCAATTTAAGAAAGAACTTACGAACGGCTGGTGCAACCCTACCCTGAAGAGCATTTTTGAAGCCTAAAGTGGGCGGAGCCGGCCGTCGCCATCTTGGCCTTGCGTCACTCCCGGATAACAGAAAATGGACAAACAGGCGGGGCGTGAGTGGAGCTGAGGAGCCTGGCCTGGCTATCTGAAATCACCTAGCTCGACGTGATCGAGTTAGCTGATGATGTAAAGCCAATTAAACGTTAATATTTTTGCCCTTCGAAATATTATAATAGTTAAAAGACATGGCTACAATTGAGACTGTGTATTACTTCGAGAGTGTTTGTGTGTGACAGTGATTTATGTGCATACATGTCCGTCACTCTTTCATGGTCCGTCAGCGCGGCATCGATCAAGTTCATAGAGAGCTTATTCAGGCTTATTGGCCGTCTCTCAAATGGGTTAAACCGTTAAACCATAGATATATTGCCTTTGAAGTGCAAGTAAATGCGCTAGAAAATCCGTGCTCATTCATGTGCCTGCACGGACGGAGAAAGCGCCGACGCCTGCATGATTTCATCTGACGGTAACTTACATAAGCATATTATAATCCATCTGTTCCGTGAGAGCAGAACGAACGAGCATTTATTGACGTTTTAAATTTGAAAACTCCAAAAAGCAACGAAATTGTCAGACATCCATTAGTGCATGTTCACAGAGGAAAACAACTGAAATACAGCGCTGGTTGTTCTCTCGAACGATAACGACGGAATCCAAAGACGTGGGCTTTGTAACGTTACCCAAGTATTAAATTGTATGAAATAATAATCCCGATACAAAGCACAAACACTGCAGAGATGGCAAGTTCAGCAGCTAACATTGCTGAGGTGAAGTGACGGCTACAGCAGACAAACGGCTAGCACTGACAGCGGCAATCCATCTGTCACTCAAGTGGCCACTGGCCACACCCTTAAATTTAAATATTAATCAACTAAACGGACAAGTTATAAAATAATGCACCCCCCTCACAGTTGTTATGAAGGGCAAAATTAGCTGTATAGACCAAAGCCACAGAGAGATCCAGGCTGTAAACATATTTTTTTCTGCTGTAAAGTTGGTAATTTTAACATGAGGGAGATACAGATTTGACTCACTTCTGCAGCCAGGCCAAGCGGCCAGTCGATGAACTGCAGTTTAACTCACTTCCGTGTTGGTTTCAAGAGAGAGACGGGGAGGTTGCCGCTTGCTCTGATGTCAATGTTAGTCAGCTAGTTTAAAATTCAAACACATGAAAACCCTTTTGGAAAAAATATATAACTAAAATATATTTGAAACATTTATTTTATGCTAAGTTTACTACAAATTAATTTACATATTTATGTACTTAATATAAATACCCTGCAATTGTACTTTGGTATCCTAAATTATATACTTAAAGTCAATAAGAACAACAAATGTTGTACTTAATGCAACTTTAGTTATCTGGAAGTAGTGCTGAGGTTAAGTGTAACTTTATTTGATTGTGCTAAAGTGGAACTATTGCATTTAATGTATTTATGTATGCATGTATGTATTTATTTATTTATTTATTTGATTTTTTTCTAGGGAAAGAGCATCCGAATGAGTAAAGTGACTGATATAACTGTCATATATATATATATATATATATATATCTCTCAAGCACTGGAAGAAGATTTTTTTGGGGAGAACAGGCACCCAACAGAGAGACAAATCCACCACGATTATCAACTTCAGTAAGATGCAAGTCAATTTTAACCATTGCTTCTAAACCTTACATTGGGATTAATATATTATGTAGTTAAAAGTATTATTCTCATCATCACAAGTCATTTCATCTACCAGTGACAAATCTGAGTAACTTTTTATCCTTTATCCTTTATCCTTAAATTTGTCTTTCTTCCTCTAGAGTGACAAAGAAAGGAGAACGTCACCATCATCAGTCCTTTATTTAGTTCACTGAAGAACATCAAGGGAAAGACCCTCAGACGTGTCATAACAGGATAAATGTGGCGACAGGTAAAATTATTAGATGGTCTGTTTGATTTTGGTGTACCAAATTGCCTTTTTCAAAGCTACAATTGTGTGATGTGACGTGACATGTATGTGCAAAAACGTCTGCCCACTGCTGTGTGTGTGTGTGTGTGTGTGTGTGTGTGTGTGTGTGTGTGTGTGTGTGTATTAGTGAGTATTGAACACACACACACACTGAACACACACCCGGAGCAGTGGGCAGCCGTTTCTGCTGCGGCATCCAGGGAGCTATTGGGGACCATTTGTTCATGTTGTCTGAATGTTTAATAATGGCAAATGTTGGTACAATTTAAATACGTTTTGTTTAATATTGTTTAAAGGAATGGTACAAAATAAATCTTTCTTTTTAAGGACTTATCAGCCCACTCCACCCAACCCCAGATTGACCAAGGATCCAGATGAGTACTGACAATTTGGTGAAGGATTGCACTGTCACTTCTGGTATGAATCTATTAACCTTTTGTTATGTGTGAGGTGTTTTGATTTGAGGTGTTTTAATTTAATCAAATTTACAAAATTAGATTTGACATAATTGACTTAGAGTAGTAGTAATTTTCACTAAAATGGAAATTACCCCATGATTTACTCACCCTCAAGCCATCGTTAGTGTATAACTTTCTTCTTTTAGACAAATACAATTGGAGTTATATTAACTATGGGGTTGGGTTAATAAAGCCCTTCTGGAGCAAGGCCATGAGTTTCCAAAAGTATCCATATTTAATACTTTAGAAAGTAAAATAACTAGCTTCCGGCCATACACAGCCTACTTTTGTATAAAGCGCAACTTACGCAACTTGTGACTTCAGAAGTAGCGTAGTGCATCATGGGGTAGCGTAAATATCAGTAGCACGTCGCATTACTCGCATAAGTTGCGCTTTACCCTTAAAGGAGAACTCCGGTCAATTTTAACATTGAGCTCATTTTTTTGTAAATTTTGAGTGCTGTCAATACAGAGAACAACTACAAAAATCGGTGTTGCCTACACCGAGTTATTCTATTTTTTTAATTTGCACCCTGTTGACTTCAATGGGGCAATATTTAAACCTGCTTTTAGCCTCTTAACATCCTTGATGTGTCATTACAAGTGCACAGCTAACGTGAGTGATTCCTTCGGAGTGAACACGGGTCAATCTGACTTAAAACTTGCCCCATTGAAGTCAACAAGGTGCTAATTTTAAAAAGAGGATAACACGGTGTAGGCAATACCGATTTTTGTCGTTGTTCTCTGTATTGACAGCACTCCAAATGTACAAAAAAATGTTCTCCTTTAAGTGTAATCCATATGTTTGTTTGCCCAGAACCTAGTTGTTTTACTTTATAAAGTTTTAAATATGAATATTTTTCTAACTCAAACTAATGGCTACGCTTCAGAAGGCCTTTATTAACCCCCCTGAGCCGCGTAGAGTTCTTATGTAATGGATAGATGCACTTTTTTGAGCTTCAATCTGATGGTTGCAATCCACTGCCATTATGCAGCTTGGAAGCGTCAATATGTTTATTAATATAACTCCGATTGTATTCGTCTGCAAGAAGAAAGTCATACACACCTAGGATGAGTAAATCATGGGCTAATTTTCACTACTTTAATACAATGTGATGCCCGTACCGTTTCAGTTCAATACGAATACAAGTAACCGTTCCACCGCTACCACTTATATTATCAGAAATTAGAGCTGAAATTGTTGAAAGATTTTGATCTCGATTCAAATACCCACGCAATATTTTCCTAAATGACAATGATTTGTCTTAAACCTTTGTCAAGTAAGATCACAGTGAACATTTATATCTGCGTTGGCGCTGTCAGTACCCACGTTTACATGGAAATGTTTTGTTTCGATCAGAATGAAATCATGAATCTGAACATAGTTTTTACATGAATGCTAAGTCATCAGGTTGATGTGCATTTATAAGTCACAAGCTTCAAATCTGATTTAATCTTTTTGATGTGAACATAATATGCAGTTTCCTGCTATTGTCACAAACTAACCATCCTCCGTTGTTTTAAAAAGCAGACTTATATTTACCTATTTCAGTTCCTTATTAGGAGACGCGGAGTACACAAAGGTTTGCCGTGCTGCTTATATTAATCAAGCAGTAAAACAAACAATGCCCAGATGCCAAAAACAAGGCATCTGCAGATGAGAGTCCGAAACAAGCACTTGTTGGACAATGTAGTGTTATGGGTATGTATGGTGGTTTTCGTTTTATCTCTTGTTTTGTAGGTGGCCGCAGCGGAGATGAGGTACAGCTGGTCCATATTAGGAGGTGGAGATATATGCACGTAGAGGCAGACGGGAGGGGAGAGACATTATCATCGTGTTTACCTCGCGATGAGGAATCGTGCGTCTGCTAGGAGTGTTGGAAGATCTCACGATTGCTTAAACATTTATATAAAGTTGTGAAACCCCTAGAATTGTGGAATAAAGTTACATTCATTATATTGATTTTCCGTTTTGGGTTTTACTATATTGTTGCGGCCACGAGCGGTTGTAACAAATGGGGGCTCGTCCGTTTTCCCTCTTCCGTTTGTTTCGCGTGATAGACATGCGTTTGTTTGATTTGATTGTCGTGTTGTAGAACCCGTCGGTAAATAGGAACACCTGTTGGTGTTTGCAGCAGCTTAGCTGTTTGGGATAGTCACTGTTTTTTTTTCAGTATTTCATCACAGATGTTCGTCACTTGTCTATGTGGAAGTGAGGTAGGTGAGTTTATTTAATTTGACCTGCATTTTGTAAGTGATATAGAAATGTTATTGAGGTAATGTTTTACTCTTGTTTGACATTTGCTTGGTAGACTGATAAAAGCAGTTGAGATCCAATGTTATTGTATAACGTTATAAGAGTGTTTTCCTTTTTGCGTATTAACTTATACGTTGTTTGTTAGTCTCCGTTAACGTTGCGTGAGATTATTGCGAGGTAAAATTGAACTTTGTCTTCTCATGGGTGGCATTTCCCTTGTTAGGCTGAAGCAACGCTTGCGTTGACCCTTTATTATTTTAGTTTGTTTTTTTTGTGCTGACGCTGGGTTGAGGGCACTGCCGTTGTACAGTCTCTCTCTGGTTTGTCCGAGAGAGGTCTGTGCTGTCGGTATTAGAGTGCTTAAAGTCACTTAGCCCTTGGTGGAAGCACGAAGTTTAGGGTTGAGTTAGTGTTTTGTGTAGGTAGTGGGAAAGGTCACTAAATGTGAAGTTTGAGAAGAATACAAATAAATTGTTTTAGAAGTTGACAATTGTGCTTTCTAAGATGACTACTTTATTGGATGAGTTTTTTGAGGATCCTTCTGAGGAGAGCTTTAGTAAACTTTCTAAAAAGCAGTTGTTGGAAGTAGCAGAAAAATATAATATTAGCCTTACCACAAAAGACAAGAATTTAAAGGTCCCATGACATGCTACTTTTTGTAGGCTTTAATATAGGCCTTAGTGGTCCCTAGTACTGTATCTGAAATCTCTTTCCAAAAATTCAGCCTCGGTGCAGAATTATAGCCACTATAAGCCAGTCCCAGAATGAGCTTCCTTCAGACGGGCCGTTTCGGTGTCTGTAGCTTTAAATGTTAATGAGGAGGAGAAAGGCGGCGTAAGGTGGAGGGTGGGTGTGGCCTTGACCATCTGCGGCAACGGTAGACCATGCATGTTTACATTGGATATATTGCAATGGCACGGAGACACGCAGTCGTTCAAGCATTTCAGTTTGACCCAGAATCTGATCCAGATGGAGAAGCAACGGATGAAGAAGTTGCAACTCAGCGGCTCCAGCAGGACGTTTCCGAATGGTTAGTTTATAATATTATGTCTGGATACGGTACTTTATTCGGATGGTTTAGTTATTATCATGTAGCTAACGCTAACCTACTGTTGCCTTTTCACGAGAGATCTGTAACGTCTGTATTTATCTTTTATTATTATTACAATTACATCAAGCTCTGCGATCTTGAAATGCGGATATCGCGCACGCCGTATAACCAACAGGAAAACGGTTATCCAAATAACAAAGAAGTGTACAACACTCGTGTTACAGTGTGTGTATTCACACACATACTTGATGCTATCTACCTTTACATTAGCGCAAGTAACTGCATAGCTAATGTTAAAGCCACATTCTACGTGTAACAAGCTAGGTAACCATAAACAGTAAAGCAACAACTTGTATCATTAGTTGACTTTCTTGTCCGAGTTGTGTAACGTTAGCTGAGCCAAAGAGAGTTGGTACTGATCCAGACTTTAGTTTCAGACGTTCAGCAAGCCCAGCTCGGTATTAACCCTTCGGTGTTCATTTGTACATCCAATTATTGAGCAATTATTATGCTTCGCTCGCTCAAAAGCCATTATATCTCTCGTGGACAAACTAAAATCGCGTGCGCGCGTTCCTACTTCCTATCGCATTTTCTCATGGGCGGAAATATTCTCTGGGCGGGCAAAGCAGAGACAGGGGAGGTAACATTCCTCCTTATAACGTCATAAGGAGGAGATTCAAGATCAGCGCGATTGAGCGTCCATTTTCTCAAAGGCAGAGAAAGATAGCAAAAGCTCGATTTACACCGATTAAAATTTCTAGAAACTTGGGGACCATATACAGGCTAGGGGAACTCATATTAATGTTAAAAAACCTCAGAAAGTGAAAATTTCATGTCATGGGACCTTTAAAGGAGGGTTTAGGAGTTGTTGTTAAAGCTGCTCTTATTGATTTGGGTATTTTTCTATCTGAATCAGAGAAACCTTTAAGTGCTACTGGAGATGGTAATGTTCCTGTTTGTGTTCCTTCATCTATGTGATTTCAGACTTCCCTGTGTTATTTTCAGATTCACCTTCTCGCACTCATTTGATAGAGCACGATATAGATGTCGGTGATGCAAAACCAATACGACAGCGTTTTTATCGTGTCTCCTTGGATAAACAACGTCACCTTGAATCTGAGATTAAATATATGGTGGAAAATAACATCGCAAAACCATCCTTCGCAAGTTGGGCATCGCCTTGTTTATTGGTGGGAAAGCCAGATGGATCATACCGTTTCTGTACCGACTACCGAAAGGTAAATAATGTAACGAAACCAGATTCTTTCCCATTGCCCCGAATGGAAGATTGTGTAGATTCTGTCGGCTCCGCAAAGTACGTAAGTAAATTTGATTTACTGAAAGGATATTGGCAAGTGCCTTTAACCACTCGTGCACAGGAAATTGCCTCATTCATTACCCCTTTTGGGCTATATTCGTATTCTGTAATGAGTTTTGGCCTTCGAAATGCACCCGCCACTTTCCAACGTTTGATGAACCGTGTAACTTCTGGCTTGGATGGTTGTGCTGTTTATTTAGATGATGTGGTGGTTTACAGTGACACATGGGAGCATCATCTTTTACATATCCGGGCGCTTTTTGAACGTTTGGCAGAAGCTAGGCTCACGGTCAACTTGGCAAAGTGTGAGTTTGCCAAGGCGACTGTGACCTATTTGGGGAAGGTAGTTGGGCAGGGTCAAGTGCGTCCAGTGCGCGCTAAGGTCTTGGCCATTGATCATTTTCCTCCACCTAACACAAAACGAGAGCTTATGCGGTTTTTGGGTATGGTGGGCTATTAAAGGAACTTTTGCCCAAATTTTTCATCAGTGGTAGCTCCTTTAACTGATTTGTTGAAGAAGAATGTCAAATTTGAGTGGACCATTCAGTGTAAACAAGCTTTTGAGAACGTAAAGCTGTTGCTTAGCACTGCCCCTGTGCTGGTTGCTCCACGCATTGGACAACCTTTCCAGATCCAGGTTGATGCCAGTCAAGTTGGGGCTGGAGCTGTGCTTTTACAAACCGATGAACAGAGTATAGAAAGACCAGTTTCTTATTTTTCCCGAAAGTTCAAGTCTCACCAGTTGCATTACTCCACTATTGAAAAGGAGGCGTTAGCCCTGATTTGGGCTTTGCAGTTCTTTGAAGTCTATGTTACAAGTGGCATTTTTCCAATTGTGGTGTTTTCAGACCACAATCCACTTACCTTTTTGCACTCTTTGCAGAGCCCAAACCATCGTCTTATTCGTTGGTCCCTCTTTTTGCAACCATATCCTTTGGAGATTCGACACATAAAGGGTGTGGAAAATGTGCTGGCAGATGCCTTATCTCGTGCTCCATGTGAGTTTTGAAACTGATTAACTTGTTGTTTGGTTTTTTTTTTTTTTTGTTGTTGTTTTTGTTTTCTCTTGTCTGTTTATGGTTTTCCCTAGGCGCCAGGATTTGCTGTATTTAAGTTGGGGAATCGAATTGAGAAGGAAACATGTTGGGTTTGTAGCCTGTTATAATGATTTGAGTATTTATTTTTGTTAGAATTTTTTTTTAGAGGTTCCTTGAATGGATCCTCTCTTTTAAGAGGGTAGCTGTTATGGGTATGTATGGTGGTTTTCGTTTTATCTCTTGTTTTGTAGGTGGCCGCAGCGGAGATGAGGTACAGCTGGTCGATATTAGGAGGTGGAGATATATGCACGTAGAGGCAGACGGGAGGGGAGAGACATTATCATCGTGTTTACCTCGCGATGAGGAATCGTGCGTCTGCTAGGAGTGTTGGAAGATCTCACGATTGCTTAAACATTTATATAAAGTTGTGAAACCCCTAGAATTGTGGAATAAAGTTACATTCATTATATTGATTTTCCGTTTTGGGTTTTACTATATTGTTGCGGCCACGAGCGGTTGTAACAGTAGTCCTGCACCACTTCACAGAATGATGAGTGGGAAGATCATTTTAGATTGACACAACAGTCATTTATTATGTTCTTAAATAATATTACAACAACATCAGCTCTTAATTCAAATGATCACAGAAGTACTGAGATAAAAGTTTATAGTTCAGATATAAACACTGTCTACAGTAGCAATCAAAATAGAGTAAATCAACTTTTGCAAGAATCTTGACACTTGAAACTTTAATCATTCATTCTAGAGATTTGTTCAAAAACGCTGATTCATCCAGTAATGAAACACATATTTTAGTCATTAAATCATTCATTCAAACTTTTTTTTTTTCATTCAGATTAAACATTTTAAATCTATTGCAGAAATTAACATTTGTCAGAACCTCTAGTAAATGACATGTTATGTTGTTAATTTATCTGTTCAGAATCATGATCTCTGTCTGAAACACTAAAAGAATCAGATTCTCATTTTAACTTAATTCTAACTTATTAAAACTGTGACTCTTAAGTCGAGCCATCCTGGAAATTTAAGAATCATCCACACCTGTGATCACCTCAATTATTTTCCAAAGACACAAAGAGTTATATTTTTATATTTTGTTTAAAAGCAAATCATTAGCAATAAGAGATAATTAAAATACTTTAATTATGCATCATTTTGTCGGCCCATTCTATTATGGACTGAGACTCTGATTGTGAGAAACTACCTAATATTAAAATGACTTGAGACAAATAATGTATTATTATTTTTGTTTATATTTTTTTTAAGGGTTAACTTGTATGAATGAATGAATTGATGCTTTCAAACACATTACATATTCATACTTTATAAACTGGTTTTATTAATACAAAATTAAATCGGAATAGTCTGAATAAATAAACAGTAATTCTCTGTTGATTTCCCAAATGCCCTTCCAGTGACATTCCAATACCATGACCATTCCAATTGAAGTTTAATGCTTTTTTTTTTTTTTTTTTTTTTATCCTGAGTAAAAGTTATTCCTTCATAAGGTATTGTGACGTGTAAGTAAAATGATTTCTCTAAAATCCTAATCTCTAAAAAAACAAATTTGTTTTGCAGAGGCTGTTAAGAAGACTGCTCAGATCAACTGGCAAGAAACTGAGAAGGAACTCTGGGACAAGAGATGGAGGAGTGTCCAGAATGCACAAATGACTGTCTGCAGTGTAAGCTGTACTGATACATGTGTAGTTGCTGCTTCTTCTAACTGTCCCCAATTTATTTCCTGTTCAAATGTTCAAAGCTTTCAGTAAAGACTGGGTCAAATACAGGTTAAAAGTATGTATTTTAACAATTAGGTATATAACTTTAAAGAGATACTCTTTAATCTGACATAAATCTGCTTCTTTAAATATTGTCTCTGGAATTTCAGAATATAACATAATATGATGGGTAATTTCAATAAAATTTAAATTTGAAAAGATTTCAATCTCACTGTGTGCTCTAATGCTTTAAAACTTGTTTGTGTGGTGTTGCTACTCATTTAGATGGAACCCAGATGATCCCTAGTTGGGCCACATGCATATGATTCCTAGTTGGGCCCCACCTAAAGCCCTGTGAAATCCTGCATAAAACCTAAGTGAGTAAGTTGCTGGGGCCAACATGGAACCCATGGACAATCCCACTTACAGCCCGTATTTCGGCCCATGTAATAACCTTGTAGTACCCACAAAAAAACTAAAGTTGGGACCAAGAAGGGTCTTGTGCATGTTGCCCAGTTGGGGCCCACCTTTTTGTAAGTTCCATCCTATATGAAATCCATGTGGGCAGTTGGTATGGGGCCATTATGGAACCCGCGGACAATCCCAAACAGAGCCCATTTTTTCAAGCCCATTTCAAACCCACATACAAATGTCTACTTGGTTAAAGCTGGGACAGAGATGGGTCTTGTGCATGTTGCCCAGTTGGGGCCCACCTTTTTGTAAGTGCCATCCTATATGAAATCCATGTGGGCAGTTGGTATGGGGCCATTATGGAACCCGCGGACAATCCCATACAGAGCCCATTTTTTTCCAGCCCATTTCAAACCCACATGGGCCCCACATACAAATGTCTACTGGGTTAAAGCTGGGACAGAGATGGGTCTTGTTCATTTTGCCCACTTGGGTCCCACCTAGTACCAAGTGCAATCCTACATTTCAGCCCATTTCATACCCATATGGGCCCCACATACAAATGTTGGCTGGGTACTTGGGCCCTACCTAACACCCAGTGAAATCCTACATATAATCTACATGGGCAATTGACAAGGGGCCAACATGGAACCCATGGACAATCCCACTTATAACCCATATTTAAAGCCCATGTAGTCCCCATGTAGTACCCACATAACACTTAAAGCTGGGACCGAAACGGGTCTTGTGCATGTTGCCCAGTTGGGGCCCACCTAGTGGCAAGTGCAATCATGTATAAAATCCATGTGGGCAGTTGACGTGGGGCCATAAAGTAACCCGCGGACAATCCTATATAAGGCCCATTTTTCCAGCCCATTTAATACCCATATGGGCCCCACATACAAATGTTGGCTGGGTAGTAGCAAAAAGGTGGGGCTTGGTGATAATAGAAGGGTATTGTTGTCTTGTTGTTGTTGCATGTTTCTCTGTTCTTGTGTTGCAGGTGCTTCTCTCTCAACTAACTCTATTTCCTCAGACTCAGCAGTTGATCCGATCTCCTGAGCTTCCTGCCTGCCTCTTGTGTTGCTGACTTGTCTCTCTTTTCCAGGCTCAGTTTCCAATTCAGCTTGGGTTGACTGTGGATGTTGTTCACGAGCTAGGCATAGTTCATGGGTACCTACTGGTGTTTGAGGTAAGTCTGACTCCTTTAAAAACACATCTCTATTTGTCTCATGTTGTCCATCTGTCCTTTTGTCTCTTTGTTGGCATTCCACTCTGAAGCTGTATTCATCTTCCTCACTTTCACTGTTGGCCTCTGGCACATACTCTCTGTTCCTTCCAAACTGACCCCTTTTTCTCCTCTGTTGGTTAGGTGTGGAGTCCT
Source organism: Scardinius erythrophthalmus (assembly GCF_964197995.2). Classification (NCBI taxonomy): domain Eukaryota; kingdom Metazoa; phylum Chordata; class Actinopteri; order Cypriniformes; family Leuciscidae; genus Scardinius; species Scardinius erythrophthalmus. Next base: position 43,995,870 of record NC_138221.1, read on the forward strand.
TTTTCTCTGCAATGGTTGACGGTAAGTAATCGCATGGTAGAAGTAGATTTCTGTGTAAGACTCTTGACCTTCCTTTCCCCTGCTCAGGTTTCACCTCGTAAATAGGGACATCCTCCATGGCTTGGCGGATTACAACATGAACTTCGTCCTCCCAGTAGTTCCTTAGCTTTCCAGGACCCCCTCGCGGAGTGAGATTTTTCACAAGGACTCGGCTTCCAGGGTACAGGTCAGCACATCTTACTTTGTGGTCGTAGTTTCGCTTGTTCCTTTCAGCAGACTTTTTTGCATGGTCCCGTGCAATTTCATAAGCCTCTTGCATCCCCTTTGTCCAGCGTTCTACATACTCTCGCTGATTAGTGGTGCCGCGGTCCTGGTCAAGTCCGAACAACGCTTCAACGGGGAGCCTTGGGGAGCGACCAAACAACAGGTAAAATGGCGAGAAGCCAGTAACCTCACATTTAGTGCAGTTGTATGCGAAGACTAGTTTGTTAAGTGCCTCCTTCCAATTGGATTTTACTATATTTGGCGTTGATCCGTTTTCAACGCCAAATATAGGCAAATCCACGGACAACTAAACAGGCATTAGGACGAACGTAAAGAGGGCGCTTGAGACGCACACAAGTCAGCAATGTGGACTGCCATAACATAAATGAAAAACATTACTGAAGGCTACATTTATTATGCACTATATTATACATAAATAGGCTATTTTGTAAGTGTGTGTGTATGTGTGTGTGTGTCAGAACCTGCAGTTGCTGTGTGACGCGCGTTCGCAGCGGGCGTATCGTGACGAGCTGGACGCGCTCCGAGAGAAGGCCGTTAAAATCGATTCCCTATTTTCATTTTCGAAACTTGTGTTGGTTGGTACGATCGCTTGTGCAATAAGTGACAGCCCTCTGACATGCTTAATCTTTGATAGGCAGACGCGTGATAACAGCTCGACCGTGAGTGAAACCTAAGCGCTTGCGCACGGATGGGAGGGGCGGGTGGCATTCACTTTCGGTTTGCGTTTTCGGCAGTTTTTTTTATTTCGGCCCGAAACCGATAATGCCATTTTGCACCCCTACTTATCATCACTCTGTGCCTGTCGAATCTCCTCTTTTGACAATGTCGTTGGTGATGCTTCATCTGCGTCTCTCCATGCCATTACATCTTCGCATCTGACGGCCATGTTGGGACCCAGCTCATCCTGGATTTCAACTGCTTGTATCATTGCCCCAATGCAATCTGATGGAAGCTCCTCTGTGTACTCTTTCATCACAGTCTCTACATCCAACGGCATCCTGGACAACGTGTCTGCATCCACATTCTCTCTTCTTGGCTGGTAGTGGATTGTGAAGTGGAAGTCCGCTAACTCACCGACCCATCGACACCCGGTTGCATTGAGTTTTGCAGACGAGAGTACATAGGTCAACGGATTATTATCGCTGTTCACAGTGAAAGTTGGGGCGTAATACAAATAGTCCCTGAATTTTTCAGTCACAGCCCACTTTAGGGCGAGGAATTCCAGCTTCCCGCTGTGGAGGTGGTAGTTCTTCTCAGCCGCTGTCAATGTTCTGGACCCATAAGCAATCACCCTCAACTTTCCACCTTGCCGTTGATATAGAACAGCCCCCAGGCCTTGATTTGATGCATCTGTATGCAGGATGAATGGTTCAGTGAAATCTGGAAACCCTAACACGGGTGGTTGGATCAAGCACTCAATCAATTTCTCCAAGACTTCTTGGTGATCCGCTGTCCATTCAATCAGCTGGTTTGATGGCACCATAGAACCTTTCTTGTTCCTTTCTGTCCTTTTCTTGGCCCTTGCTGGACTTTCCCCATCATTGGCTTTGCCCTTCAAAAGGTTATACAGCGGACTGGCGATTCTTGAAAAATCCTTTATGTACCGACGATAGTAGCTGAGCAGGCCCAAGATCTTACGTAGCGCGCCTACAGTGCCTGGTCGCTTCTCCTTCAAAGCTGTTACAGCAGCCGTATCGGCTGGGTCCAGGCGACTACCCTCTGCAGACACAATCCTGCCCAGGTATCTCACTTTGTTCTTGAACATGTCGCATTTTCGTGACTTTAGTTTAATCCCATGGGTACATAGTTGCCTCATTACTCTCCTCACTGCCTCCACTTGGTCATCAAATGACTTTGTGAAGACCAAGATGTCATCCAGATATGGCACGCAGATCTCATCTCTCATACCCTCCAAACATTTCTCCATGAACCGCTGGAACGCTGCCGGAGCATTCACAAGGCCAAAGGGGATGCGAATCCATTCATATAAGCCCCAGGGGGTTGTGAATGCTGTTAGTGGCCTGCCTTCCCTTGGTCGAGCAGAGAGAACCAAGAATTGCCCCCCAGGCCATCTAAGACGTCCTGCACTCGAGGAATCGGCTGTCGGTCAGGTACTGTCTTCCAATTCAGGTCCCTGTAATCAATACACAGTCTGAGGCTGCCATCCTTTTTCCGGACACACACAATTGGCGAAGAATAAGAGGAGTTGGACTTTTCTACCCACCCTTGAGCTATTAAGTCCTGTAGGTAGTCTTTCATCTCCTGGTACAAGGGCTTTGGAACTGAATTGTATGTCCGAGCTACAGGTGTATTGTCGTTCAAGGAAAGACTCATTTGAAGTCCCTTTGCACAACCAATGTCTTCGTCGGATTTTGAGAAAGCTTGGCACTCCTCCCTTAACATCTGCTTCACTTGTTGTTGTTGCCGTGCAGTTAGATGGCTCAAGTCGACCGGTGGGTCCCACAGGCTGTCATCCTCTGTTCCCCTTGGCATTTCCTCGACCGTAACCTGAGTCACAGATCCTGTTCCCCTTGGAGAGATCATAGTCGCAGGTAAGACTGATTTAACTGGTTGCACAATGCCCAGCTCCACTCTACCTCCTAGGATAATATCGTGGTCGGTCTCGTTCTGCACGCTCAGAGTGACTGAAGGGCGGGTACCTTTTTTCACCTCCAACAGAGTGTCAAACAGTTCTAGGCCCTCAGGGTGTTGAGGGTTGACGCATGGCTCAAACAGCAACACACTGTCTTGTCTCACATGTGGCATTTTAACTTTGCACTGTATTTGCATGTGTTACGGGAAAATTCAGTATTTCTTATAATCATTTGTTTCCAAACTGTTTAATCATATGTTTCTGTGAGGTTTTCCAGCAGCTGAGGGGGGACAGGAAAGAGCAGGCCAATAAGACAGATGGGCAGGAAGATAGTGAAATACCTGAGCACGAGAAAGAGTTTGGTTAGAAGAATACAGGGTTATTTAACTAATAAAACCAGCACCAGGCCCTCTTCCTTAGGGAAGCAGGAGGCAATTAGGTCATAGATGAAGGCCTTTGGGTGTCTCAGGGACAAAGAACAGGGTGACCTTCGCCAGGGGGTAGAAAACCAGTCCGAACCAGTAGAAGATAGGGGGTATCTTTTTGGAAATTTACAAGAAACCTGGAAGGAGGAGTTTTTGCCAAGAAACTGTATAAAATGTCAATGTTTTATTGTGTCTAGTGGGTATTCTATTTCAAAGCTGGGTGGCTGCGGCTTTTGTGAAAAGAATCCTCATTGAAATAAACCTTTTCTCTTTATTACAGTTTTGCCTCTGAAAGTTTCTTACACCATTGAAGCTGTTTGTTATTAATTTCTCAAAATTGCCAATACAGCTTGGTGTCAGAGCGTGGGGTCCTGTGCGGATCTTCTTCTCCTGGTCCTGAAGAACGGATTTGGATGGAACTGCAAACCCGGCGGCATCAGGCGGCCGTCTCATACCCCGACGGTTTGAGATAGTAACTCAACAGGTTAAGGGAGAGAGAGCCAAGTCCCGCATTCAGGACCGGTGGACGAACTCCCACCAGGATCAAGAAAGAATCCGCGGCAATTACAGAAAAGAGAAAGCATCTCTAGGTAAGAAACGGCAGAATTGTTTTATTGATGTTAAGTGCAATTTGATAATTGTGAGTGAACATGAACCATATTGGCTGAGTTTGCTTTGGGTACGAGCGAGAGGTGATTCGTTAATCACAATTTTTGAGGGAGAAATTGATCTGACGGAAATCAGACCGGTTTCTGCCACACTTAGCTCGTTAGTGGACAAGAGTACCACTGGTGATTCAAGTAATCACAGGTGCTGATTAATTAGTTTTGCTCAAAGTCTCTGTAACCCGAAGAAATCTTGCAAAGGTGGACGGAAGAGCCACGCCAGATTAATTAGGTGAATCAGAATCAATTGAGTGCTGGAAGGTGCTCATGAGAAGATTTTGAGTAAAACATAATTACAAAAGCACGGCATATTTGCTGAAACCCGACCGGTTTTGGGTGAAATAAAATCGGGTCTGTTGAAGACGTTTGACAGATACTAAGACACGCGTCGAAAGAGTAAAATCCAGAAGGGAAATTCAGCCAAAAATGGGGTCATCTAACAGTAAATTAGATTATTTTTATACACCAATTTTCTGTCAAATGAGAAATAATTATGGTGGTAAATGTATGGTTGACATACAGAAACTGATCAAATATCACGATTTTCCCGAAGCGGGGACCTTGAGTAAAATAAGACTAAATGTAGTAAAAGAGTCAGTAGAAAAGAACGAGGGAAAACAGTGTGGCTGCTGTGTGTGTGTCAAACGTGTGTAAGAACTGTGAACCGACTATAATGTGTTGGGTAGAAGAAGCTGACAGGTGAGAACGAAAGCAGATACAAAAAGAGTTACTGGGTGATAGTGAGAAAAATGTGAAGGATGTTGTATGTGTGAAAACAGTTCCACCGGAACAGAAAGCTACTAATGATCCGAATGTATGTGTTTTTCCACATGTGACCGAGACGGCAACCGCTCCGCCACCTGCCTACAACACAAATCACTATCCCTTAGCAGAGATCTCGGCTCTCAAACTGGATCTCGATCTGGACCGCTCTCCACTACCCCTGAGAACCGCACAAGAACTGGAACGGGACAGACAACAAATGGAACAGCGAATGGCAGCCAATGAAGCACGACTCGCAGAAGCACAAGCACAAATTGAATTGACATTGGCAGCCCAAAGAGCAGCGCAGGCAGAGGCAGATGCAAGAGCAGCGCGAGCGGGGGCAGAGGCCGCGGAGCGAGTGGCTCAGAGACTGACAGCAGAATTTCATGCACAGCTCCCAACGTCGCCGATACAGCAGGGGGAGACAGACTCTTCAGCACGGGCCGCAACAAGCAGCGAAGAAGACGAGGGAGCGTCTGACACAGTTCCGGACACTCCGAATGACGAAAGACCGGGACCAAGCCAGCAGAAAGTAATAACGAGATCACAAGTCAAGCAAGAAAAGGTCAGTTTTACAGCGGCAAAGGTAACGGCTCCGATGGTTGAAGTTGCGGGCACGAACGGACCGATACTAGTATTCCGGGCATGGACAATGACGGACATGAAGGATGCTATGGCACATCTGCCAGATCCGCAAGACGCGGGTGAAAAGTTTGCCAGTGAACTGCTTGCAGTATGCAGAGAATTCAGCCCAACCACACAAGAACTGAAACGATTGCTAACTGTGAGAATGGGCGCTGCGAACTGGGGCAAAGTGGCCGGCAAGCTGGCGAAAACAGACATCAGAAGAGTGCATGCAGACTGGGACCACGACAGCAACGAGCCTCACAGGAAAGAAGTGGAAAACTTTTCCAATTCCATCGGCGCAGCTTTCCCTCCACGTGTGGACACTGAAAAGATCACGTGCTGTGTCCAGGAAAAGGACGAGTCAGTAAGCAATTACTATTTCAGACTTTTTGACACATTTGCAAAGTACAGTGGCTTAACTGAGCCAGCAGACAGGGGAACGACAGCAGGCACTTGGGAGAAACATTTGATGGGCTATTTCCTGCAAGGAATGAAACCCGAAACCCGAAGAGGGACAAAGTCCAGTTATGTAGCCTGGAAGGAGGGGCGCTTGAGCACAACGCTGCAACACGCCATTCACGTCGAAGAGGACGCTGAAGAAAAGAAAGAAAAGAAAAAAACCCTCACGATGGTGGTCGTGCAACAACAGCAACAACCTAACAAGCCTGCGTTTCCCCAGTCAAACCCTGCTAATCGAAAAGGACAAAGAGGAAGAGCTGCTGGAGGGAAATGGAACTGTTTTATTTGTTCGACGAATGCACACGCGACCCGAGACTGCACGAAATGCAGACTGTGCAAGAAGGACGGTCATTGGAGCGGCGCGTGCCCGAACACAAAGTCTGATTGAACCGACGGGGTGAGAGAGCGGGACGGAAAGAGTCCGGTTCTGGGAAGCCATTCTCTGGCTGCAGCAAAGGGAAGTGAAAATATTTTTATTAACACACACACACACAACGCACACACAAACACATACACTGATTTACTTTCTGCTACCTGCAATGAAAAAACTGCTTGCAAGTCTTTATGTGTGCCTGACGAAGTTTTGAGCAAAGCTGTGACTGATGATTTGAGCAGTGTTGTGTGTGATGAGCGTGTAAAATTATACAAAAGCACAGGGTTTTCTGAAATGCCTATTTATCCATTACTAGTTAAAGGGGTAGTTATTGACTTTTTAGTTGATTCTGGTGCGAGCCTGTCCACATTACGACCATGTGATTTACCATGTGTTCCAAATTTAACCATTTAAAGTGTTTGAGAGCACTTCGGCCTCTGGCCATTTGATTTCTGACCGGTTAACAGAGCCGTTAGAGTGCGAAACAGAGGGGGGACGCTTTATCAAACATGAATTTGTGTGGTCTCCCGGCTGTCCCGCACCTCTGATGGCTCGTGATTTAATGTGTAAATTAAATTTGTCCCTCTGTGCTGATTCCTATGGAATCAGCATCGAGGAAACGCCACAAATTACTTGTTCCAAATTTGAGCCGAGATGGGCTTATGAATGGCAGGTAACAGATGTTGATTGGGCAGAGAAAAATTTTAAATTGGCAAAAGATCGAACAAACCCAGTCAACACATACCCCTTTTCCACCAACAAGAACCGGGTGCTGGTTCAGAGCCAGAGCCAGAGCTGGTTCAGAGTTGGTTCGACTGACGAGCTTACTAAGAAACGGTTTGCCTTTCCACCGGCTAGAGAGCCACAACAGAGCCAGATCTTACGTCACTGTATACGTCTCATGTTGCCCAGCAACCGCTAGTGCGGTAGCGCCAAACACAAACACGCCAGGCTTGTTCGAGATGCATCGGCTTCTCGCAGATCGATCGCCGCATGACATCAAAGCACTGCGATAGCGATCTAAAAGCACAAGGAGTCGTATGCTCTCCAAACACTCCTGCAGCTCCGATCGGTCCTCGCCGCTCCGATGCATCTCGAACAAGCCATCAACAATAACGGACGTTGCAATACTATGGATGCTCATGGGTTTGCAAAAATACATCGGAATCCAACGCGTTCGTGCAGCTCGCCGTAAGTTACATAGACAGATATTATAATCGAGCCGCTATTAGCTCGACTAGCTGCTATTTAAAAATGGCGGTCACAAGTTTCTATTCGTCTTGTTGGTCACGGTAACCCCGCCCCCAGCCTCTGACGCAAGCGGTTCTTTCTTGGCTCCGTTTAGACCCTGCAATGATTTGGTGCTACTTAAGAACCAGTTTTACTGGTTCGGAGCTGGTGCTTTGGCGGTGGAAAAACAAAGAACCGATTTGAAACTAGGCTCTGGCTCCGAACCAGCACCAGCTCTGCCTTGGTGGAAAAGGGTTAACAGAGTTTATGACAAATGATCAAATGCATTGTACATCACATGTCGTAACAGAGCGAGATTCAGACTTTGAAAAGATGTGGTTTAATTCTGTGGAGAATGAAAGCGTGAAGTTTGACCAGATTTTCTGGACAGAAAGTGTGTGTGCATTGTCTGCAGTGTTGACTGAGAGTCAGAAAGCTTGTTATCTTATGTCAGAGAACACTGCCTGCCACTTATCTGTCTCCAAGGCCATAAGCCAGCAGTGGAGAGATGTGGGCTGTAGCGACAATGCCTGACATGCGGTCACATGCTGTTCCAATTAGTAAATCCTTGTCTCCAAACACATCCTTCGTTGTCTCCTTAAACAACGGTCTGTGCATGGTGCCGCTAAGTCTACCATGAACAGTCAAAATTGCAATCTGTTGTTCCCCAGAGGGACATTTTAGTCACAAAAGGAACCCTGTTCTGGACAATCCCCTCTAAAACCTCCATTTCAGCATGGACTCCCTGTGACTTTACAACCTCATGACCCCCCCCCCCCCCCCCACACACACACACCCACACACACAAAACCTCCTTTGAGAACAATTTCATGTAGAAATATGGCTCTTGAGTGTATACCTTCCGATATGTATGTGTGTGATTAGCTTTGCTTTATAATAGAAGTGTGGTTTGCTAGAGTATAGGTTTGAATTCTAAATGTTCACTGAAAGAAGTTCCTCAATAGTGTCTTGTGGTAACCCTACCTCAGACCATAAAACTTTACGACCCAGGGAAGCAGACATTCCAGAACACACACACACACACACACACACTCTGGACTTTGAAACAGATATTCCCCCACATAACAAGCCACTAAATATTGATATGTATTCCTATGTTTCTCAAAGTGTCGTCACTTGCCATAACGGAAACACCGAAAACTTTATTGTTTGTTTAATCAAACTTTATATGTGTGTAATTCTGCATATCTCCTGTTACTTCACATTTCTACAACCTTCATGTGATGTGTTTGATATCTCTGTAATTCTATCAATCTAACAGAGTCGAATTCCAATAGCAGAATGCAGCAATATACATTGTTTACACAATTCATATTTCTGGAACCGAAAGGCTTAAGTCAATCGTCACTGTAACTCAAGCCAGGAGATCGTTTCAAACGAACAAAGGATCTTCCCGCTAGAAAAAATCTCGACAGCTGATTCGTCCTCCACGAAGAAGGGGGCGGTACATGGGACACTGATAAAAGTCCAAACCTTCTCCGGCCTCCCTCTCTTCTCTCTTCGATCCCGCTGATCCCACTTCCTCGCTTCTCCAGTCCCTGACTTCCTCCTCCTTCTCCACGTGCAGCGCTGCTCCAGCTGGACAGGCCTTGCCTTGGCCTCTGGGACGCAAACCCCCGCATCATGTAAAAGCCTGCCGTCTTTGCAACCAAGATTTGAAACCTCTCCCATCCCGGGAGACGCACCTGACTTTCTCGGTAATATTACATTCAGTGAGCCTTTTTAAAATTCGCGGCACTGGAAGACCCAGCAGAAACAGGACACCGTCCGCGCTGGCCGCTTCCCGCTTCCTGCCTCAGCCTCACCAGAAAGAGCACAGAATTCTGCAAGTATATTGAGTTGATAAAAGCTGTTTCCAGGGGTCTCATGAACAAAGGTTTCTGTATGTAATAATTACTAATTTTCCCTTCTCTCTACTTCTCTTTCTTTCTTTCATTTCGTTTTATTCTGATCACTTATGTTATTGTTTGGTTATATGTTTGTTTGTTTATTGTTTGCATTTTTACGTACGTTTATATTCGTAGCTCATATAATCTCTAGTTTTGCATTTATTAAAATTCTTAAATACTTTTCACTGTCTCTGTGTTTGAAAATCCACCTTATAAGTCAATGAAACTTTAAAAGATCCAACTATAAGCTACAAAGCTCGATATATAGACTACTTGAGTAGTTTTAATTAATAAACTCAGAAAGTTTGATGTCCGTGGCCAGAACATAAAACTTTCTTGAAGTTTGTGAATACCTCTTCTTAATTGTAATGATTTTACATTTATTTCGCTGGACGAATTAAATGTTGGTCAGACCAGTTACAGAACAAGGTAATCTCGATAATTGATAAAATAAATGTACATGCGACTTATGAATTATGACCATGAGTCATAAATATTAATATTCCCAAAATGCCCCATATTCTTGAGCTAATTCATATTTACCCAGAGTCGTACATGCTACAGGGCCTTTTTGTGAAAGAATGTTTATCAGCCACAGACTGGGTGAGAGTTGATTCACACACAGCAGAAAGTCAGAGTGTGGGGGCATTTAAATCAAAATGTGACTTTGAGGTGGGTGTTCAGAGAAATGTGACTGCTATTGGGAAAAATGTGACAGCACAGGATGAGAAGGATATTTCTGCCTCAGAAATTGATATTTCTTTGGCACAAATATCACCAAACTTGTGGGCAAAAAACAAATATGATGTGGGGCTGATAAAAGGTTGTGAGCCAGTTGTAATCACACCAAAATCTGATTTCAGACCATGTAAGGCACGGTATCCACTGAAACGTGAAGCAATAGAGGGTATAAAACCGGTGTTTGATGCTTTATTGAAAGAGGGCGTAATTAGGCCTTGTGATGATTCACCTGTCAGAACTCCAATTTTTCCTGTGAAAAAGATACGAGATCGTAACCAACCTGTTGAATGGCGTTTTGTCCAGGACCTCCAAACGTTGAACTCTTCTGTTGTTACGCGTGCCAAATCCATACACGCTCCTAACTCAAATTCCAGAAAATGCAAAGTATTTTTCTGTGGTTGATTTGGCTAATGCTTTTTTTAGCGTTCCGGTCGATGAAAAAAGCCAGTTTTGGTTTGCGTTTGATTTCGATGGTAGGGGTTATACTTTTACGAGATTATGTCAGGGTTTTTCTGAGAGTCCGACTTTATTCAACGAGGCACTGAGAAGGAGCATTGAGAATCTGACTTTGACAGAGGGAACCGCATTGCTTTCTTATGTTGATGACCTTTTGATCTGTTCAGAAAGTGAGTCTATTTGCAGGGCTGACACTGTGACTCTCCTGAAGCATCTTGAAAGGGAGGGGCACAAGGTCAGCCTTTCAAAGCTGCAGTTTGTGAAACAGGAAGTGACCTTCCTGGGCCATGTTATCAAACAAAACAGCAAAACATTGTCACAAAAGAGGGTGCAGGGCATAAAAGACCTGCCAAAGCCAGTAACAAAAAAGCAGATTTTGTCATTTTTGGGGATGTGTGTGTTAATGAAAAATTCATTGTTCTTGTGTCCATTCATTTAAAACTTGTTGATTTCATTTGAGTGTGTGTAAAAGCATTTCTAACAGCTGAATTGGGGGTAGGAAAGAGCAGATGTAATAAACCAGATAGCCCGGGGAGATAACAAACACCTAGGCACGAGAAAGAATCTTAGTCGAAGAATACAGGATGTCATATAGTAGGGTCCCAGGCCCCCTCCTGAGGAAAGCAGGAGGTCATTTAGATTGTAAATGAAGGCCTTTTGGCTTCTCAGGGACAAAGAACAGCATGACCTGGGGGGGGGTGGGGGGTGGGGGGGGGGGTAGAACCAGTCCATACTAGATGTCTTTAAGGAAATTTACAGAGACTGGGAAAGGAGGAGTCAAGAATGTCAGAAACCTGTATAAAATGTCTCAGTTTTATTATGTCAGTGGGCTTTCTGTTTCACATCTGGGTGGCTGCGGTTGCGAAAAGATTCCTCAAAGAATAAAGCCTTTTTCTTCTTTATTACAATTTTGCCTTTTTGAGTGTTGTCTTACACCTGTGATGCTGTTTTTCCAAGTGAGATAAAAATTGCTATTACAGCTGGTGTCAGAAGTGGGATCCTGTGCGGACGCTTCTTCTCCTGGTCCTGAGAACGGATTTGACGGGAAAGTGCACGACCTCGGCAGCAACAGGCGGCCGTCTCATACCTCGACGGTTTGAGATAGAAACTCAACAGATTACGAGAGAGAGAGGCAAAACCCCGCACTCAGGGCCAGTGAAGGAAAACTCCCACCAGGATTAAAAAATCCGCGACGATTGCGAGAAAAAAAAAAAAAAAACAGAAAAGCATCTCTGGGTAAGAAACGGCAAAATTGTTTTATTGAAGTTGAGTGTAATTTGATAATTGTGAGTGAACGTGAACCATATTGGCTGAGTTTTGCTTTTTGGTACGAGCGAGAGGTGATTCAGGGGAATCACAATTTTTTTGGGGGTAACAAGGGAAAGAATTGATCCGAGGAATTCGGATCAGTTTCTACCTCACTTAGCTCGTTGGTGGACGGAAGGGCCACAGGTGATTCAGGGGAATCACAGATTCAGGGGAATCACAGTTGTTGATTAATTAGTTTTACTCAAAAGCGCTAGTAACCCAAAAAAAAAAAAATAATAATAATAATAAATAATCGATTTAGGTGGACGGAAGAGCCACGTCAAATCAGAATTAATCAAGCGCTGGAAAGTGCTTATAGGAAGTTTTTGAGTGAAACGTAATTACAAACCACCCGACCGATCTTGGGGTAAGGGAAAGATCGGGTCTGTCGAAGACGTTTGACAGATTCTGTAAGACACGTGTCGAATTGTGAAATCCAGAAAAGAGGAACTCAGCCAAAAATGGGGTCATCTAACAGTAAATTAGATATTTTTTACACACCTATTTTGTGTCGAATAAAAAATTACGGCTAGAAATGCATGCAAGAAATTGTGGAAACGGATAATTGTTTAACAAAAAGGTTGTTGTAGTCGTGTTCAGCATGGTTGTAAAACTGTGAACAGACAGTAGTTTGTTGAACTAAAGAAGATAGGGAAAGATAGAATGTTTTTCCTGATGGAAATTATAAACAGAGAATTGTTGGATTGCAGATAAAAGAGAACAGATGCAGAAGGAACTGGCATGTAGGGGAAGATAGGATGTTTTTCTTGATGGAAACAGTGAATTGTTGGATTGAACAGATACAGAAGGAAGTGGCATATAGGGAAAGAGTGTTAGATAAAATAAGGCATTGAGTATGATTAACAGGGATTAACATGATATAAAGATTAGGAATCATGTACGCAAATGTAAGCAAAACGGGAAAAATTCTATATTTTGGAGATAAAATAATGATTGAAATTACGATGTGAATGCTTTATTGTATTAATGATATGAAAACAAGAGTATTGAAGAATAGATTGCCATATTTTTGAGTTGAGGATAGCTGTCTGTGTAATTTAGAGACTGAGAAGAATTAGGGAATCTTGTGGTCTCTGTGAAACAGTAGAGATAAGTAGGACTGAATAATTATAATACAATCTTGTGATTTATGTTGAATCTGCAAACTAACCATTTGATAGAAGAATAAGCTTTTAAAACCAGTGTTGATGAAATTAATTACACGTTAATGTTTTAATACTGTATGAAGAGTAACTGAACAGTCCTGATAAATAGTGAGATAAAAGAGAGCAAATGCTGTAAGCAGTTCTGCTCATGCTCTGAAGAGATTTGCAGATGATGTTTAGTAAAAGTTTGATTGTGATTGGAAAGATAAACAATAACTTAACTGGCTCCAAACAAAGAAAGTGCCAAAATTACACAGATCTAAAGAAAAGTCTGTGTTAATATGGGTTAGAAAGTAGATCAATGTTAATATGATGAAGATTATAATTTGGCTATTGTAATTGAATTTGCAAACGAGACTGTAATAGAAAAATACAGACAACTGCTTATCAGTGGCTCTGTTTACATTTTCATCACACACACACTGCTTTGGGGGTGTAAAGTAAGGTGGAGATGTTAGAAAGATCAGAGTGATAAGACTAGGCAAGATAACAGAGAGTGTTTTATTGCGGTCAGCGGGGTCATTCAGTGACTATAAATGCCCACTATATGACTGTAAAAGTAAATGAGGGAGAAATAAAGTTGATAGATGGAACTTTTGAAAGTTGTAAGAAGGTTGAAAGATTTAAGTCTTAAGGGAATCCTTTTGAAGGAAAGAGCTAGTGAATTGATGAATACAGGTTGATGTAAAATTACAGATAATGACTAAAAATATGAGTTGCAAAATACATAAAAGTGATCAAATAAGTAGAAGCAGTATTACTGGATTAACAGTTGCTAAATGTAAAATGTAGAAAGGATTAAACAAACAGCTTGTTAGTGTTTTGAACGTGGAGAAATGGTGTTGACCATGAAAGAACTAGGAGCTGATGTTTTGCTTTCAAAAGATAAGCTTGTGATTGGCTGAAACAGTTTGCTTATCTGAGACTGGAGTGTGCTGTGGCTGAAACGGCCAGAGACACAATCTGAGTGAAATTTGTGATGTCTAAATTCCCTGATGTGGGCAAAAGACAAATGTAAAAGATGGTTGTTTGAAAATACATGTAAATTCTGGCAAAGATGCCTTAAGCTGGGCTAAAGTTAAAAGATGGTAGATAAAGTTTGATTTTAGAAGAGAGTACAGTATACCAGTCCTGAATGCCTCAGAGTCTCTCTCATTCAATGCCAGCTGAAAGCTATTATCTGAGCCTGTGTAAGGCACATTGTTTTAGTTGAAAACCATAGACATGGATGTTAAAAGAAATCATGCTACAAGGCAGTTCAGATTTCATACATTTCAAGAGAAATTTGTAAATGTTTTAAAAGTAAAACTGAATGACTTTAAAGAAGTCTTAAAACGATAGAAGTGACATTTTTAACTAGTTTAGAACCAGTAACTTCTTTGTCTGATTTTAGCCTCCACCATGGAACAGGGCTGATGGCTCCGGCTACAGATGTAACAGTACACTGAATGGACGGTTGCTTCAATTGCGATTTTGCTGATTTGAAGATGTTTAAAAGATTTAGGTGATTAAATACTGTTGTTATTAACCCTCATGTGGTGTTCGGGTCATTTTGACCCGAAGATTTTCTTTTTCCTGAAAATACTAGTTAATGTTATCGCTTTGGACTGAAACTTAGTGACTTTTTTCACAAATGGTATAACTACTTCTGAAATGTTTTGTGACAATTTTCTTAATTTTTTAGGGGGAGTTTTGTCACCTTGTCACTCTTGTGGTGTTCCCGGTCAAAAATGACCGGACTACAAAAAATAGCTTATAAATCAGTTGTTATGCTATATTATCACCCACTATTGGATTCAATCTTTTTGTCAACTTGTTCTCTTTCAATTAGGACTGGTTTTATATTTCTATTTGCATCTGATTAATCGTAGGCCTCATTTATTTGGGAGTAGGCATCTCATTTTTTGAGTAAAAAAAACATTATTTTTGAATAATTTTGGAAATTTTAAATAAATTCTGAAGAAAATTGGCACTGTTGATCACACTAGTCTACTTTAATATTTCACCAGGAATTTTGTTTTGAAAAACTTTTATTTTGTACAAAATGGCACATTGTTACACTTGTGGTGTTCCCGGTCAAAAATGACCGGACTACAATAAATACCTTATAAATCAATCATTATGCATTATTATCACCCAATATTGGATTCAATCTTTTTGTCCACTTGTTCTCTTTCAATTAGGACTGGTTTTATATTTCTATTTGCATCTGATCAATTGTAGGCCTCATTTATTTGAGAGAAGGCATCTCAATTTTTGAGTAAAAAAAACATTATTTTTGAATAATTTAGGAAAAATAAAATAAAATCTGAAGAAAATTGGCACTGTTGATCACACTAGTCTACTTTAATTTTTCACCAGGAATTGTGTTTTGAAAAACTTTTTTGTACAATATGGCACAGAGTTACACTTGTGGTGTTCTACTAGGCCATTGAGGGCCATTGTGGGCCATTGTTTCAATGGGCCATTGAAAGTGAATGGGAGAGACCAATGCAACCAATGAATGGAACAACACAAAATATGTATCATTTTAAAGCTTAGAATCTCAGCTTTTTAATGCATCTAATCACTTTGATCAACTCCTAACGACTGCTGAGTTATCACTCTAAAACTGAGTGTACCCCCCGCCGGCGCCACCTAGCTGTGAAATAAATAATCATAATATTTTTCAAAACTATTACCTTGATCAACTTAAAATAGGTGTCATTTGAAAGCTTAGAGTCTGAAATTTACAATGAATGTAGCCAATTTGATTATCTCCTAAGTAGTGCTGAGTTATTTGCTGATAAACAAAAATAAAAAAAATCATAATTTATAAACTACTTTTTTGTATTACATTCAGCAATATGTCAAATGCATCATATAGCTCTGATAGTCCTGTGTCATATGTCATTTGAAAGGTCTCAATGAGTAGAATACAACAAGCATAATTGTTTCAGGCTTTTTTACTAAACTTGAGCGAGGTTTTTCTAAAAGAAGCCCTTCAAGAGACCCATGTGCAAACCATGTATTGATGCTGAATGTTAGACACATTTCCGCTCGTAACTTCATGAAACATGCTCCGATTGTGGTTAATGACACATCATTATTTACAGCAGATGCTTACAATTAAAATGAGTCCAAACTCAACATAATCCATCACTCAGAACTAAAGATATTCCTCATGGAGTTCTAACACAAAAAAATATCACAGACGCACAGACTCACGTAGCCAACCAAGGTAGCTTAGACTTGGCCTTTTTACTCATATCTTCATGAAAATTATATCGATCATGAAAAATGGCACATCGTTATTTACAGCAGGAGCTCACGATTAAAAAGAGCCCAAACTCAATATATTCCATCAATCAGATCTAAAGATATTCCTCATGGTGTTCTAACACAGAAAATACCACAGACGCACATAGCCCAGTATATACTCATGAAGCACTCGTGTTTGGTTTTCGCTCATAACTTCACAAAGCATGCACAGTTCGTAGAAAACTGTACATCATTATTTTCAGCAGACTATCACTATTAAAAAGAGCCCAAACTCAGCATAATCCATCACTCAGATCTAAAGATATTCCTAATTGAGTTGTAACACACAAACCCCCACATGCGCTCACAGAGCCTTGAATATAGATGTAGCCTAGCACTTATGTCGCGTTTTAACTCATAACTCAATGAAGCATGCAGAAATTGTGGAAAATGGCACATCATTATTTACATGAGATTGTTAAGATTAAAAAGAGCCCAAACTCACCATAATCCATCACTCAGATGTAAAGATATTCCTCATGGACTTCTAACACGTCTCTCCCATTCACTTTCAATGGCCAATTGAAACAGTGGCCCTCAATGGCCCAGTGGAACACCACAAGTGTAACTCTGTGCCATTTTGTACAAAATAAAAGTTTTTCAAAACAAAATTCCTGGTGAAATATTAAAGTAGACTAGTGTGATCAACAGTACCACTTTTCTTCAGATTTCATTTAATATTTCCAAAATTATTAAAAAATAATGTTTTTTTTACTCAAAAAATGAGATGCCTACTATCAAATAAATGAGGCCTACAATTAATCAGATGCAAATAGAAATATAAAACCAGTCCTAACTGAAAGAGAACAAGTGGACAAAAAGATTGAATCCAATATTGGGTGATAATAATGCATAATGAGTGATTTATAAGCTATTTTTTATAGGCCGGTCATTTTTGACCGGGAACACCACAAGTGTGACTATGTGCCATATTTTTTACAAAACAAAAGTTTCAAAACAAAATTCCTGGTGAAATATTAGAGTAGACTAGTGTGATCAACAATACCAATTTTCTTCAGATTTTATTTAATATTTCCAAAATTATTAAAAAATTTAAAAAAAATTACTCAAAAAATGAAATGCCTACTCTCAAATAAATGAGGCCTATGATTATTCAGATGCAAATCAAAATATAAAACCAGTCCTAATTGAAAGAGAACATGTTGACAAAAAGATTGAATCCAAGATTGGGTGAAAATATGGTATAATGAGTGATTTATAAGCTTTTTTTATGGGCCGGTCATTTTTGACCGGGAACACCACAAGTGTGACAATGTACCATTTTATACAAAATAAAAGTTTTTAAAAACAAAATTCCTGGTGAAAATTTTAAGTTGACTAGTGTGATCAACAATACCAATTTTCTTCAGATTTTATTTAATATTTCCAAAATTATTCAAAAATGTTAAAAAAATTACTCAAAAAATGAAATGCCTTCTCTCAAATAAATGAGGCCTATGATTATTCAGATGCAAATCAAAATATAAAACCAGTCCTAATTGAAAGAGAACATGTTGACAAAAAGATTGAATCCAAGATTGGGTGAAAATATGGTATAATGAGTGATTTATAAGCTTTTTTTTATGGGCCGGTCATTTTTGACCGGGAACACCACAGGTGTTATAGGGTTTTGAACACCACATGAGGGTTAACTTGTCTCCCTGTGTTAACACTATTAGGCAGTCCAGAGTGCTCTGGTGACTCTTGAATGTGCCTTCCCTAAAGCTTCAGAAAACAACTTAGTCTGTTGGGGAAAACTGATTTTGCGGTAGGAAAGAGCGGCTACCAGTGTGCACGAAGTGGCTACTCAAGGACGGGTAAGAACCTTTGGCCAGAGGTCAACCTAAGGCAGGGGGTCACGCCGACACTGGGCATCTCCTGAAGGGAGGTGTGTTTATGTGAGAAAGGTATTAGAGTTGAGCGATGACTGTGAGGCCAGCAGCATCAGCAGAACATTGAGAGGGGAGATGGAGCTGTAAGGAGTTATGGCAGTCTGCCCCAGAAAATGTGAGTTCCTCTATATACCACTTGCAAGAAACCGCATTCATTGTATGGCTTGTTTTTCATTATGACAAGTGTTTGCAACCATGCCAGGGGACAACACCCTGATGAAGATTAAAGATAAAGAGCTGATGGGAATGGGCTTTCAAGAGCCAGCTGAGACCGTGAGGTGATTGTCATTATTTGTTGTGGAGACAGTATACTTAATTTTTATCAGGAACATGATGCTGGTTGCCTTATGGGCAAGGGAAAATATTATAGAAGTTGATATTGAAATAATATGTCTTTAAGATATGTAAGATATGTTTTGTAAGTTTTAAATCCTGAAGGTCATTAGACGTGGTGGTGGCTAAAGGTGAAGACAGCTTTTGTAGATTCAAGAAAAGTCTGGATAAAGATTAATGGTCAAAGGTTATTGAAATGAATTTATTATTAGATTTTGTCTAGATTACAGTCTTAGGAGGCTGTTGAAAAGATTATTTGTGTATAGTGAGAGAGACTGTTTGAGTGGAGGAAGGGATGGTACTCTGTCTGTCTTTCTGTTATCGGCCTGGTAAAGCAAGCTAAAACAAAATAATGATAGTGAATCAAAACAACCCAGCTGACTTTTCTGAGAGAAAATGAACAATGAACAAACGGGCTTTGAAACTGGTAAAGAGACCATGTAAAATTAGATAAAAGCTACAGTAAATTGAGAAGTTTAAAATGTCATTTAAAATTTAAATCTTTTTAGAGAAAAGATATGAATAAGAAATATGAGCAGTTCATAGTCAGGGATGAGTGTGAGTGTTAATTCATGTTTTGTACAGTATGTGTTAGTTTAGGACAACTGTTCTGTCTGAATAGTGTGTATAAATTTGTCATTAACCTCTGGAAAGAGTGTTTTAGCATTATAGATGGGTTAAGGCGAATGACAAATTTGAAAGTAAGCTGAGAATTGTGAGTCAATCTGATAAGAAGGCAACACAGAACAGGATGAGCTTTAAGTTGATTGATCATCGAGCTCTGTCTGTTAATTATTATTTTGGTCATTCATGATGTGCAGTAGATTTGAATTACTTTCTGGACAGGTTTAAGTATTGATAAATTAGAATTGTGAAGTCGTAGATAGCCGTCAGTCATGTGTTGAGAAAAAGTTATAAATTTGACAGCAACAAACACGTACAGTAGGCTAAGTAAATATCAGATTATCCAGAGAGCCCTTAACAGTTATGTATTGTAAAAAGGGGAAGATTGTTATTCGACTGACGTTGACGAAGTGTACTGACGCTGACAAAGTGTACACGACCTGACCTGACCAATTGATGACCTGGAGAATGTTCGTAGATGACAGTTGATTAAGAGACCAAACAATAGGCCTGAAAAATCAAGAAACGCTGTGAGACTAGGGGCCGTTGCCTAAAAAATCAATTTGATAAGAAGATGAAATTGTGGCTTTAAGTAATATTTTTATTTCAGAGGCAGAGAAAGATGGGAAATTTGGCTGAAGGACAACGTTTGGGTTAGCAAACTTTATCCAAACAAATGTTACCAAATAAATATGAACAAATATTGCAGTTTTCTATAGCTCAAACAGTAGAGCGTTAGCGCTTGTAACGCCAAAGTCATGGGTTCAATTTCCGAGGGAAAGCAAGAATTGATAAGAATGTAAATGTGTACCTTGAAATGTAAGTCGCTTTGGATAAAAGCGTCTGATAAAAGTAAGAGAATTTTATTATGTTAAATTTATGCACGAGATGGGTGTTGTGCATCAAGAGGAGGATGAATATGCTCATGGCGGGAACAAGAGAACGCACAGTAAAACAAGTGGTCAGATGAGTCTTTGAACTTTTTAGTATGAATAATTTGTATTCAGGCCACAAACAAAGACATTTCGGCCTCACAGGTGGGAAAACAGTAAATCCAGGGGGGGGAGGGCTAAACCCATTGTCTTCACAGCAGGCTGAGAGGTTATCTAGCTTTGACCTCATCGGTATATGAGGACAGTAAAAGTCCAGGAGGGGTTTATTTGAAGAACTTTATTTGTATTAACCAGCTAGATCTGGTTTACTAAGGGGTTCACATTTGCTGAAAGCCATCGCACAGGTGGGAAGATAAATGTTGGGAGGACATTGGGTTTAATTGTGTGCATTGTTTGTATTCTAAGTGTGCTAATAACAAGAATTGTTTTGACAGGAAACGCCGGAGCAGATGTGGCAGCACAGCAGACAAAAGAAAACTATGTGACAATAACCTCAACATTTGTTTTTCTTTACAGAAGATGCAGACTTTTGCGCATGGCATGAGCAAAGTGAAGAAACAGTGCCTAACCCTGTGTAATGCCTAACTTAAAATTTTCATTTTGCAGGATGTCAGGATGGATTGAACCAAACAGAACTGATTCTGTATTGTTTTGTTAACATGAACAACATGGGTTGAATTTTTTTTTTTCAGGGGAACAAGGACCCTGAGTGCTATTCAATGAGCAAAAATTATCTGGTGACAATAATGTTTCAGGCTGTTGAATCCACAGGTCACACCAAAGGGACGACAAGACAAGCGGTCACTAACAAAATCACTTAAGGTCTGCCTTCACAGGTGACAGCAGACAGTAAACGACTCATTCCAGTGGGGGTGCGATCGTGATCTAAGGGAAAATCTTGGAAGGATCTGGGTCCAAGCATCTCACCTTAAACTATACCAACCAACATCAGCAACCCCATACGCCACAACGAAGAATAAAGTGGAAGATCAAGGATATGCGCTAGAACATACCTCTCCTGCCAACGTTGGAAAAAGACCATTTCAACAGCACACAAAGTGTCATATTGGTGAAGATGGAACGTCCATGAGGCAACGAGATGATCAACATATCTGGAGAAAATGTTGACCAATTAATGGTTGAAGAAAAGTTTTGCGATTTTATTTGATTGAATCAAATTAGGGCTTAGTATTGATATACATGAAGGGTATAACTGTTCTTGAATTAAGACTTGAATTAATTCTATTCTTAAAGATTTAATAGTATAATGGGTTTGATTAGAAAACAGAAATGAATTTTTATTATTTTATTGGTTATCAGAGAATGATAAACAGGGGGGAGATGTTAATGAAAAATTCATTGTTCTTGTGTCCATTCATTTAAAACTTGTTGATTTCATTTGAGTGTGTGTAAAAGCATTTCTAACAGCTGAATTGGGGGTAGGAAAGAGCAGATGTAATAAACCAGATAGCCCGGGGAGATAACAAACACCTAGGCACGAGAAAGAATCTTAGTCGAAGAATACAGGATGTCATATAGTAGGGTCCCAGGCCCCCTCCTGAGGAAAGCAGGAGGTCATTTAGATTGTAAATGAAGGCCTTTTGGCTTCTCAGGGACAAAGAACAGCATGACCTGCCCAGGGGGGGGGGTAGAACCAGTCCATACTAGATGTCTTTAAGGAAATTTACAGAGACTGGGAAAGGAGGAGTCAAGAATGTCAGAAACCTGTATAAAATGTCTCAGTTTTATTATGTCAGTGGGCTTTCTGTTTCACATCTGGGTGGCTGCGGTTGCGAAAAGATTCCTCACAGAATAAAGCCTTTTTCTTCTTTATTACAATTTTGCCTTTTTGAGTGTTGTCTTACACCTGTGATGCTGTTTTTCCAAGTGAGATAAAAATTGCTATTACATGTGCTTACTGTCGTACATTCGTTCCCAATTATGCCATTTTAGAACAGCCTTTACGAGCCCTTACAACAGGGAAAGGGCTGAGGTCATGTGACAAACTTGTTTGGACAAGTGAAGCTGAAGCCGCATTTGATAACATGAAAGTACAGTTGTGCATGGCTCCTTCGTTGGGCCTTCTGGTTGTGGACCGTCCGTTCACGCAGATGGTCGATGAAAAGAACGGTTATATGACTTCTGTCCTCTTGCAAACACACGGTGACTGAAAAAGACCTGTAGCCTATTTCTCAACAAAACTCGACCCTGTAGCCGCAGGACTGCCACATTGGCTAAGGGCAGTGGCAGCGGCTGAATTGGCTGTCATGGCCTCAAGAGAGTTTGTAGGCTATGCGGATCTGACTTTAGAAGTCCCACATTCGGTGTCCGTGATTTTGCAGGAGCAGAGAACATCACATTTGTCTACAGCTCGTTGGTTGAGATATCATACGATTCTGTTAGATATGCCAAATATAACTGTCAAAAGGTGTACAAAGTTGAACGCAGCGACCCTTTTACCCACAGAGCAGGATGGTGAAGAACATCACTGTTGTCTGTCAGTGTTAGAGCAGGTATGCACACCACGTCCAGATTTGATGGACATTCCGCTTGATAATTGTGACAACATCCTGTTTGTGGATGGATCTGAGTCAAAAGATCCACAAACAGGACAGAATAACGTGGGCTATGCCGTGACGACTGAATTTGAAACTGTAAAATCTGGCAAATTACCATGTCACTACTCTGCACAGGCAGCTGAATTAGTCGCTTTGACTGAAGCATGTAAACTGATGACTGACAAGTGTGTAACGATTTACACAGACTTACGTTATGCTTTTGGGGTCACGCATGACTTTGGTGCTCTGTGGAAGCACAGAAAATTTTTAAAGTCAGACGGACGACCAATACTGAACACTACATTAGTATCTGACCTTTTGGAGGCCATTATGCTGCCAGACAAGATTGCAATTTGTAAATGCGCAGCGCATACTAATGATAAAAGTTTCGTATCAACAGGCAACGCCAGAGCTGATATGGCTGCGAAGGCAGCGGCAACAAAGCAGACTGAAGCTGATAACAGTGGCGCCACCTGCATACAAGTTGACAATAACCTTAACAATGACATTTCTCCTTGTTTACAGAGCATGCAGTCTTTTTCCACAGGAGCTGAGAAAAACAAATGGAAGACGGCAGGCTGCAGCCTTGTTGATGGTGTATGGACATCTGTTGATGGAAAGCCATGTCTGCCCAGCCATTTTTTCCCACATTATGCTAAATTGTTGCATGGGATGGACCATGCATCAAAAATGGGGATGATTATGCAAATTAGGGAATTGTGGTTTACCAAAGGGTTCACAATATATGCTGAGAATTTTTGCAAAAGATGTGTGATTTTCACCACATATAATGTTGCACGGGGCATTAAAACACCACTGGCAAGTCAGCCAGCCCCAGACGGGCCATTTGAATATTTAATGATTGATTTCATTGAACTAACCCCATGCGGAAATAAGAAATATTGTTTGGTTATGGTGGATATGTTTTCAAAATGGGTTGAGATGTTTCCCACCTCAAAACAAGATGCGGCAGCAGTTGCAAAGGCACTGCTGACCGAAATTGTACCCCGTTGGGGCGTCCCAAAGAAGATCAGCAGTGATAACGGACGACATTTTGTCAATGAGGCAATCAAACAGGTGGGCAAGTTCTTAGGAATTGATATGAGAACACATTGTGCCTATCACGCTGTTGAGCGTGAAAACCGGTAGAAACAGGGCTCTCGTGGGTGAAAGCACTCCCCACTGTGTTAATGTACATGAGAATGAGAAAGAGAGTCAAAACAAATTTGAGCCCATTTGAAACTCTCTTTGGTAGACCACCATTCATGGGTATAACGGGAAAGAAGGAGGCTTCCATCGACAGATGTGTGTGAGAATGAAATGTTGAATTACTGCAAAGAGATGTCGTGTTTGTTATCTTAAATTTCTGTGCAGGTGAAGGCAGCTCTCTCTAGGAGCAAAGTAGCTGAGACATTCCTGCACAAAATCAGACCGGGTGATTACGTGGTGATTCGAGACCTCAGGAGGAAGAGCTGGAGGGCGAAACGGTGGCTAGGACCGTTCCAAGTCTTGCTGATCACGCATACGGCGGTGAAGGTCGGAGAACAAGCCATGTGGGTACATGCCAATCACTGCAGGAAAGTTCCACCCACATCGGAGGAGCAACAAGAGGAGGAGCCCCAAGGACAGCAGCAAATTCAACAATAAGCCCTAAAGACAAGCAGGTGCAAGGTCACTCAGAGAAAGTGGTGAGACCAGTGTGCAGAGTAAAGCCATTTGTACAGTCAGAGACATTGATCATTGAACTAACAAAACTTAAAGATTTACTGGCAACAGATCCCCACATTCTAGCAGCAGCAACGGGCGGAGTGAAAAACGAGCTGCAAGAAGGAAGCTGGGTGAAGAGGAGGGTTCTGATCAGGGCCGGAGTGGGGCCACTTTTCAGCCCTGGAGTTCATGCCCAAGACCGGCCCACTTTTTCCACGGTGGAATTCCAAATTAGCACTTTTTCCAATTTGGATAAATGAAGCAACAGTTCAGTTGTTACTATTGTGTAGTTGGTATTAATACCATAGTTCAACAAATAATGTAAAGGTTAAATAATAATTCACTTAGACTTTATAAGAAGCAATTGCGATTTTATATCACACAATTCAGACTATATCTCGCAATTCTGTATTTCTGACTTTAAAAAGAAGCAATTGCAACTTTATATCCCGCAGTTCTGACTTTATATCTTGCAATTTCTGACTATAAGAAGCAATCGACTTTAATTCACACAATGCTGACTTTATAACACGCAATTGCGACTTTATATCTCACAATTTTGACCATCTCGCAATGCTGACTTTATAACACGCAATTGCAACTTTATTTCAGGCAATTCTGACAGTTATATCTCGTAATTCTGACTTTATAAAACGCAATTGAGACTTAATATCACGCAATTCTGACCATCTCGCAATGCTGACTTTATAACACGCAATTGCAACTTTATTTCAGGCAATTCTGACTTTATAACACGCAATTGAGACTTTATTTCACGCAATTCTGATGTATTCCGAAATGTAAACTCGCAAGTGTGAGATAAAAAGTCGCAATTATCTTTTAAAACGTTTTATTCTGTGACGCAAACAAGCTTCCATACCTCCTGGCCTCTTCCTCCCAGCCATCCTCCCTGACGCGTACCGTTAAGGTAGGGCCGGCCAGGCGCGGTAGGCGCCGGCGATGCTGCGGGCCCGCGGCCGCAGTAGCCTACCTAAAACGTTTTGGAAAAGACTGGCTGTGGACCCAACTAACTCTATAGCAGGGGAGGGGAGAACTCCCTCACATGGTACAACCCATGCAGAGGCTGCGCGCTGCAGTGTCAGAAGGCGGAACGTGTAATGTTACTAACGTGACATTGAAATGTGAAACAAAAAACAAACCAAAAAAAAAAAAAAAAAAAAAAATCCTCGACCGGCCCAAAAGTGAAGCGGCCCACCGGGAATTCTCCCGATTCTCCCGATTACCCAATCCGGGCCTGGTTCTGATTGCACAGGCAGCATCAGGTTGCACACTATACATCAACAAAGACTGATAAGACTCTGAGTGGTTAAAAAAGTATTCTCTGGCACAACACAGTTGCAGAACTAGACAAGATGGAAGGTCCAAAGCCGTGGCATCCATTCAGAATACCAGGAATGTGCGGACTTTGCAAAAGCACGTTCATTTTGACTCTGATATCAGTGACTATCTGTTTGATTATTTTATGTTTCACTGAGGGCTTTCCAGTGTGGTCTGTGGAGAGACACACCAACGAGACTGAAACGACTGTGCTGCCGTCACCATCGAGGAGGGGTTGAGCATAACTTTCAAATGCAACCCGTTCGAAACCAACTGCCAAGGGTGTGACGGACACGCCGAACAGTATTTACCATTCTACTTCTGTGAAAGCCCATGCAACTGGGCGAACGTGAAAGCCTATGCTTTTAACATCAGAGAGGGGTACGACAGAAGATTCAGGGTGTTCCCTGAAGAAAGACTGAGTAACAACAGGTATGGAATGAGAGTGGAATTGGAAAATGCAGCACGTTCTGACCAGGGCAGGTACTACTGTGCCCTGGACTTATCTGCTAAAGACTGGTATGAGCAGGTGGATATCATGGTGTATGCAGCAACGACACCGCGGACAGCAGCAACGGCGAAACCTCTCTTGCTACCAGGGCCACCACAGATCGAACGAGCCTCTGGAGAAGAGCTGGCCTGGATGAAGGACGGGGAAACAAACAAAGGTCAGATAAATCCCGAAGTAAAGAAAGCAATGATGAAATGCCAGGGGAACAAAGCGTGTGCGCTGCTGCAGAAGGAGGAGCTACAGATCAAGAAAAGTTGCTGGATGTGTCTTCAGATGTCACACGCATGGAAAGCTGTCCCTCTAGCGGCAGCTACTGTCGACGAAACCAAGTGTCTGATTCCTCAGCAAATGACTGATGTGCTGAAAACTGTTGTGGAACTTGAGAGAGGAAAGACACCAACGAAACAGCCTGCTGACAGCTGTGACCATATACAGCAGTACAATAACACTGAAATTGCAATTCCACCTCTGAGGGTAACGTTTGCGAAAGGTAATGTTTGTGTTTGTTTCAACAGACCGAGACCCTTGAAAATTGGGTGGTCCGATTGCAGAATTAACTCTTCCGAGTCGCCGATCACGCCGGCGTGATCAAATCACATGACCAGTTTAAGACGTCGAAGCATAAAAACAAAGTCACGTTGAGCGCTGCTGTCCACTTCTGTCGAAAGTGCTGGCTTGAAACTCTATTTTACTTTTTGTTTTGTGTTGATAGACCAAGTAAAAACGGAGATATGATCATTTAAACTTTATATAATTTTTTTTTTTTAAATATTGACGCGTTCGTAAAGGAACGCAAGATGGGATGCGAGAGGCGTTGCATTTATTCTCATAACTTCGTCGGTTTTTGTCATAAAACAAAACGGAGAAAAATGTGTGAATCTGCTGACTCTGCTCTTCAGGCTGCACATTTTAGGGAGTGGAGGAGGAGCCAACTGAGCAAAGAAGTGAAATTGAAAGGCGCCCGCGGGAGTCGGGAGATTGACGGAGTAGACAGAGAGACATATATATAGAAAGAGAGAGAGAGATATTATTGCTAGTTTTTGGAAAAGTTTGAATAGATTTTGAGAGTAGTTTAGGAGTAGTGTAGATAGTTTAGGTAGTTTAGGTAGTTTTTTGTGGAAGGAAAATGAAGCGAATGTCTTTGGTCTCATTGTTGACAGAAACTGTTTTGAGGAGTGGCACAGATAAATAAATAAAAACTCACGTGATATTCATTGTAAATAGTTGTATATATAGTTTGATTTTGTGTTCATTTTACCTTTTGTATAGTATATTTGCACTTTTTAGGAACCCCTCTTACTCAAGGAAGGAAAGCCCTGTAATGTAGCTGTCTGTGTAATTGTACATGAAGTGTTTTGTAGAGTTTCTAAGCAAAAAAGAAAAGAAAAAAACGCCTATTGCCACACCTGCTTTTTGCTGTATATAGTTAGATTTTATCTCAATTTTACCTTTTTTTATGTTGTATTTGCACTAATTGGGAACCCTCATACTCTGGGAATGCAAGGCCTTAAATATAGCTCTCTGAATAATTGTGTGCATAAACTTTTAAAAAGTGGCAAAGCTAAAAAGAGAAAAAAAAAGCCTATGGCTACACTCGCTTTTTTTTGTAAATCATATTTTTTTTGTATATAGCTTGATTATATCTTAATTTTACCTGTATATGTTGACATTTACAACTTGTGTTTACATTTTAAACCTTTTAAAATGCTTCATTGAGCATATTTGTGTGTTTTGTAGTAAAAAAACTATAATTTTTCTATTCGGATTTTGTGTTTTTTGTGTGATTTTGGGTCCAGTATGTTGATACAGAACATAAAAGTGAAAAAATAATTGTCTGTTCATATAGGTGATGTTGTGCTGAAAAAAACAAGACCAAACATTGGTATGGTAAACATTTGTTTATGTCGCAAAATAAAAATAATAAAAAGTACTCAAAAACGGCCAAAATAGCCCAAGACTCCGAAGAGTTAAGATCAATGTGTTGGACGGGACAATGAACAATTGCACAGCAAACATCAACGACAAAGAAATGAACTTAAAGTGCCCATTCAACAAGCCGAGCGAAAGCTCACCAGCCGCAGTGTGGGTTTGTGGTGATAGAGCATATCACAGTTTGCCAAAAAAAGGACTGGTCAGGGTGCTGTTACCCAGCTTTAATGAATGTGGGAACTTCTGTGTATTTGCCAAGCAAAGTGGGTAAGAGAGAGAAACGAGATGTTAAGATTTTGCCTGAAGCTTTACCAAATAGTTATGCAGGATATACATTGACAGACCCGTGGACGACGCCAGGGGCAAATATAGGTTGGTAAATTTTCCTGGGGGTGGGTACAACGGTAGCAATCAACAAAATTAATGGATTAGCATGGACAGTATTAGCAATAGCCAATAGCACAGAAAATGCTTTTACATTAATAAACGATGAGATGAAACAAGTTCGCGAGGCGCTCGTTCAGAATAGATTAGTTTTGGACATTTTGACGGCAGAGAGGGGTGGAGTTTGCAAAATGTTGGGGGTATCATGTTGTTTTAATATTCCTGATTACAGTGACAACATAAGCAATATCATCGAGCACATGAGAAAAGCTGTAAAATAGCCGCCTCAAGCTACTGGTAGTGAGTGGGTGGGGTGGCTGATGTCTGCATATGGTCGGGGTGGTTTTTCAGAATAATTCAAACTGTCTTGCCAATTGTAGGTATGGGGTTACTGATTCTGGTTTGCTTACCATGCATTATGAAATGTTTTTCCAGTTCAGTGCAGAGATTGATCAAGGCAGGGACAGGTAGCAAAGTGACGTCAGTCCAAGCAGTGAAACTGACTCTGTACCCAATAACTGATGGAGAGCAATGTGATGATTATGACAGCGATGACGTGTATGCAGACATGAGTTAAATGTGTTTTCTTTCTTTTTGTTGCGGTCATCTGTGTTACGAGGTGACGTACAAGTGGAAGGGTTTGAAATGAGGGATTTTTTTTTTATGTATACTATTTCTTTGCACCTTTTTAAGAATGTCAAATCAACCAGTGTTTTATGAATTGATATGTTTTTTCCCTACTAATGTGATCTATACTATTTCTCGTTTATAATGAGATGACTGAGGGTCCGATCTATAGTGTTGGGGATGCAATAACAGTGCTTATTCATCTAGCCCGGTTTCAGAATAAACCTTTACTTGCTATAACATAGAGGGCCTATCCTTACAAAACAGCCTAAGCTTTTTCATTCTAAATTTTAATGAAGGTTCAAGTAAAATGATCAGGTATATAAAAGTCAGACATGAAGAGTATAACTGTGATGTGAAGACTTGAATCAATTCTGTTCTTGAAATGTAATGATGTAATGATTTTGAAAAGAATTAGAAGACAAGGGTAAATTTTCTTTTAATACGTTTATCAGAGAATGATAAAAAGGAGGAATTGTTACGGGAAAATTCAGTATTTCTTATAATCATTTGTTTCCAAACTGTTTAATCATATGTTTCTGTGAGGTTTTCCAGCAGCTGAGGGGGGACAGGAAAGAGCAGGCCAATAAGACAGATGGGCAGGAAGATAGTGAAATACCTGAGCACGAGAAAGAGTTTGGTTAGAAGAATACAGGGTTATTTAACTAATAAAACCAGCACCAGGCCATCTTCCTTAGGGAAGCAGGAGGCAATTAGGTCATAGATGAAGGCCTTTGGGTGTCTCAGGGACAAAGAACAGGGTGACCTTCGCCAGGGGGTAGAAAACCAGTCCGAACCAGTAGAAGATAGGGGGTATCTTTCTGGAAATTTACAAGAAACCTGGAAGGAGGAGTTTTTACCAAGAAACTGTATAAAATGTCAATGTTTTATTGTGTCTAGTGGGTATTCTATTTCAAAGCTGGGTGGCTGCGGCTTTTGTGAAAAGAATCCTCATTGAAATAAACATTTTCTCTTTATTACAGTTTTGCCTCTGAAAGTTTCTTACACCATTGAAGCTGTTTGTTATTAATTTCTCAAAATTGCCAATACACATGATTGTGTGCTTTGGTATGTTCACAGATCCCTGGGCAGTACTCACTGTATACTCGCCGAGATCATCAGCGGTCACCAGATTGATGAAGGTATGGACTTTGTCTCTTTTCAGGTTGGGAAATGCGCTTACAACGGTTTGGTACAGCTGCCTGTTAGTCACTTTGTCCGAATTGTCTGTATCTTTTTGTTTCATCACTTGCTCGATTACATTAAATCCAATGATAGGTTTAGGGAGTTGCTGACCCTTTAGAACAAGCATAGGAATGACTAATTCTTTCACTCTTTCAGCAGGGGAGGCCAACTTGAACGTCACCTCAACCCATCCTCCGTACGGCATGTCAGTACCATTGGCTGCCACAAGGTGTAGACGTTCAGGTGTTTCTGTGGCTTCAGAAATATCTCTCAGTCTGACTTCTGGTATGTAGCTGTCTTTCCACTGCTCATCAATAATACACACCTGGGAGCCTGTGTCCCATAAAGCCTCTGTCTCACGTCCTTGCAAACAGCAGGCATTGCCTGCCAACTAGGGAAGTTATTGGAGAACGTTGATTAACTCGGCATTCGGCTGTTATTATGCTGTCTATTTCGTGAGGCACATGGTATTGCAGGTTGTGTTTGAACTGTCGTGTTGTGCATCGTCGGGTCGTGCTCGTCTCTTGGGTCACACCCTGTCCCTTAGGAGCAACCCTTCCCCGTTTAACTAAACCTCCCTCTGGTTTCTCGTACCCCGTACTCTGCAACCAGCTGCATAATGTTCGCTGCTGCTGCAATAATAGCAATGGGTGCACTGCTCCGTGGTTCCCCTCTGTTGGCAGTGAAAACATTGTCTAGCTTGCTGACGTCTGGGCTGTTGATACTGGCGTTGGGGTTGTGACAACCGTTCATTTGGGTATTGAAGCGGCTGTGGTGCTGTGTACTGTTGCTGTGATACAGCACCAAATTGCGGATGTTGCGATTGAAGTTGATAATGTTGTTGCTCATGTTTGACTGAATCCGGCCTCTGGGCTTGATGACCTGGCACTGGGCTCCACTCTGGCGGCAGCTGGCTGATCTGTGGCATGTTCTGCGAATGACGGTGTGCCGCTGTCACTGCTAACTCTTCATGGTTAACTGCAAAGCACTGCTGTGATGTAACTTGTGGCAGCTGAATTTGCTCTTTGATCTGCATAATGTCATCGCTAAGTCTTTTTAACTGAGACATCAAGTCAAGCTTTGACTGTTTAGGCAGACATTTTTGTTCAGGGACGGGTTCATCAAGCTGGGTAGCGTGAATAATAGCTTGGCGTTCTGTTTTCCACTTGTTCTGCCTCTCTGACTCATGAGAGCATGCAACATTTAATTTTTCTAGCAATACTTCATCGGAGATTGCAGCGTCAGAAAGATACGGCTGTAAGTCATTTTGAACACGGTCGTTTTGCAAGCCCGTAAAAACTGAATGCAGAAACATGTTCTGCACTAAAACAGGGTCATACTTCAGCCCAGATTCATCTTCTTGCGAGGCAAACAGAATTTTTTGTCTCAGGTCAAGAGCCCGTATCAGGAAGTTTTGGGGGGTCTCTTTGCTACGCTGGCCCTCGGTGGTCAATTGTTTGTATAATTCAGTTGCATTTTTTTCTTGATAATGAGAACGGAGTATGCGTCTCAGAGTAGGAAGAGTTAAACCAGCTTTCCCTTCAAGATAGCTACGCAGCTGAAGCTCAGGTGTAATTCACAGGCAGTAACCTTGAGAGACTTCTTTACATTTACATTTAGCTGACGCTTTTATCCAAAGCGACTTACAATTGCTATATATGTCAGAGGTCGCACGCCTCTGGAGCAACTAGGGGTTAAGTGTCTTGCTCAAGGACACATTGGTGTCTCACAGTGGATTCGAACACGGGTCTCTGACACCAGAGGCATGTGTCTTATCCATTGCGCCACCACCACTCCAGTAATGGATCTGATTACTGCATCTACGATTTCCTGTTCAGGATATCCCTTGCCCAGCCCACTCTCGATTTGACGAGCGAGACTAGAGAATGATAATCGGTCCTTTTGGCCTGGTTCACCGATCAAGCCTGAAACTCTTTATGCCAAATGACTGGCGCGCTGTTTCTCTGGTGCAGTTGCGAATGGTCTGTCGGCCTCCTATCTGATGTTGCCTGCGCCCCTGATTTGGTATTTGCAACAGCAGTATTAATATGCATGGCCTGAAATGACTCAGTTACAGTACTAGTTTCTCTCACTGATCTCTGGGCTGTGTTCATTTCTCTTTCAATGTGCTCTGGCTCCAGCCTTTTTTCCGGATTGTCAGCAGTGGCCACTGTGAGGTCACTTATCTTCTCATGAATACACAATAACTCTGCCATGCCACTATCCTCTACTTCTTCCAGCTCACTCCTCAATAAATGACTGCTGATATACTTTATGAGTGAGGGGCGGGTCACATCTTTCACTGACGGGATGTGTAAAAAGGAGCAGAGTTCTATTAACTTCTCTTTTGACAGTGTGCATAATTTTTCTCCTATCTCCTCCTGAAGACTTTCAAGCGCATCCATTCTTCTTTTCTTTTTTTTTAACAGTATTTAGCAGTTTTGAAAGTGGTGGTTACCTCACTGACCTGGGTGCCGTCGCTTCTGAACTCACTGTGTCTCAAGCGCACGCACCACTAAAGCAGCCTTGTCTCTCCACTTCACTCTGCAGCCTCACTGCTGTACATCTGGGTAAGAGATGAATGTGACTGGGTGATTCTCGCTGATGAAGGAGTCAGACCACCCAACAGTCATCCCAGCGGGGCCTCCCAATTTGTAGTACTCCTGTAAGTAACAAGAAGACAATGAAGAGAAGAACGCAATTGTGATGGCTTCTCGTCTCTGCATTTACTACGAATGAGGCATCACTAGCGCTCGCGTAACTATGCAATGCGTGCGATGACGTCATCACGCTGGTATGCCAAGCGAAAATGATAATATGAATAAATGCGCATGACACACACTCCTTTTTAAAACATAAAACACAAATAAGCATTTAAACCATATTTAAAAGTATTGGAAAATTAACATCTCACTATATTACAAAGTCTACAAAGAAATGTACAAACACAAACGGCCTGTACTCACTATTACATAAACAGTGAGAGATCTTGTGGCAGGTGCGACGCTTTAGTGGCCGGAGCGACGCTTATGGCTCGTTTCCACTGAGCGGTACGGTACGGAACGGTACGCATTTATTTGCGTTCCCACTATCAAAAGTTGTGAATGGTACCAAAATGCCAAACCGTTCCGTACCACTTTTTAGGTACCCTTCCATTGGGGTACCTAGCACAGTGGAACGGTACTAAAAGGTGGAGCTAGACTCACTGCAGGACGTTGATTGGTTGACAGGGAATGGTCACTTGCGCGTGCTACAAGGGAAATGACAACATAAGAAGCGCCATTTTTTTAATATACAGTTTAATATAATACTACTGTTACTGTATCACGAAATGTAATTTTAAGAGTTTTTCAGGCGAGAATGTAGTTGTTTAAAGCTCAAATCTGTGGTTTATTTATAAAGATGATTTTTTTTCCCCCGGTTGTGAGATCCATACGGTCAGCAGGCGCTCGGCGCTCATGTTTCCCGGCTGGATGAGCCTTTCCTCGGCTAGTTCTGACGTTCGCCGCTGACGGTAGTGGTTAAACATGAGATATAACTCGTCTTGTGTAGACCTAACAGGCGATCTTTGCTCTCGTGAATATATAATTCGTTCCCTGTCTATCGTTTTGGCTGAGGGCTAAGTTTTGTTTCATATTAATGTTATAGGCTATTTGTATTTAACTTTACTGTTGTAATGTTAGACTAGAGCGCTGCATTTGGATATTTGACTGAATTGTTTGCTTTATGTCTTATTGTTTAGCTTCTTGTGCCTTTTACTTAAACTTTTATATTGGCTATTATTGATAAAACTGAAATTTTACAAAAAGAAATATGGTTCTCTTACGAGAGTCCTCTCGTACTGCGTTTTGTAAAAACGCTACGGGAAAAGTCTCTTTTCACGAAATACTGAAGCAAAAAATTATCCTTAATTTTCATATATGTAAAGCGCGTTGCAGCAGTACACAGCTATGGCGAGACGGCTTGCTCGCTCATTGGCTGCTCTGCGGCAACTGCATAAGCCTATAGAGCGAGGCCTAAAGTGACGTCAGGCCAATGAGGGCGCTTCGTGCCCTCCTCGCCATTTCCTGCCGAGACGGGTGTGGCTAACCTCTATAAAAGGAGCTCGAAAAGGCTGATTCACTTGATTTTAATCTCTTCAGCGAAGCGCACGCATCGCTGGATCACGGAAGCAGCGTCGTTTGAAGCAAGCACTTCAGCGGGACGAGCCCTCGAAGCCGCCTTCAACAGCCGTACCTGCTGCGCTTTCCGACGCCCGTATCCTTTATTTGCAATTGCTCTGTTTTGTGTGTGTGTGTGGGTGTTCGGTTGTAACACTCACCCCCTAAAAGAGCTGCGTCTTTTTAAAGATGTCATCCTGCGGCTCGTGCCGAGCCCCACTCACAGAGGGAGACGGTCACGTCATCTGTGTCTCCTGTCTGGATTAGGACCATGCAGCGCTCGCGCTCGCTGACGGCGGCTGCCCTCACTGCGAGCTTTTGCCAATGGTGACTCTGAGGACTCGCCTGGCATCATTCTCGAAGCCTGC
Organism: Scardinius erythrophthalmus; assembly: GCF_964197995.2. Lineage (NCBI taxonomy): Eukaryota > Metazoa > Chordata > Actinopteri > Cypriniformes > Leuciscidae > Scardinius > Scardinius erythrophthalmus. The sequence continues at coordinate 44,030,682 of NC_138221.1, forward strand.
ATTCACCGCCGCGATGCCGCGCCGTAAAAAGCGCCGCTCGCAGCGGGTCCCGGAACCCGCTCCAGCCCGACCAAGCTCGCCGGTTCGCCCGCCAGCTTCGCCGGCCTCTCTCGAATCACTTCCTGATGCTCAGCGCCCGCAGTCTGCCGCCGCTTCATCAGAGGAAGCTGTTTCAGAGGCCGCGTCGGGGGAAAAGGATTCCTGCTCTCTGCTGGCTTCAGGCAGCGAGGACTGGGCGAGCTCCGAGGATCTCGCGCCTCCTGCCCGCAAGCCCACGACGAGAGCCAACATTGAGACGGAGCTCGCGCGAGTACTCGCGCTGGCCGCGGCGAGCCTCGGCCTCGAGTGGTCTGCACCGGAGCCCCCCTCTCGTACCCGGCTGGATGGTAGCTTCCTCCCTGGTGAGCGCACTTCTCCGGAATCAAAGCCCGCTCCTTTTCTTCCTGAGTTACATGCAGAAGTTGCGAAGGCCTGGAACGCGCCCTACTCTGCGCGAACGCGCTCATCTGTGTCGCCTGCATTTTCCTCGCTGGATAATGCCAAAGACCTAGGCTACCTCTCACTTCCGCCAGTGGAACAGGCGATAGCGACCCACCTTTGCCCGCCCTCTGCTGGATGGCGGACTAAACCGGTGTTGCCTTCAAGAGCCTGCCGCATGACGTCGACGCTGCTCGCGCGAATTTTCTCCGCCGCTGGGCAGGCCGCGTCAGCGCTACACACCATGGCTACGCTGCAGATATTCCAGGGTGATCTCCTCCGTAAGTTGGACGAGATGGGACCTGGCGCTATCTGCATCGCGGATTTGAGGAGTGCTTCTGACCTCACGCTCCGAGCCACCAAGGCTGCCGCACAAGCCATGGGACGGTGTATGGCTTCCGCCACTGTTGCTGAGAGGCACTTATGGCTGACGCTCACGGAGATGGCCGATTCCGAGCGCACCGCGTTTCTCGACGCCCCGCTGTCTTCCGCTGGCCTTTTTGGTTCTTCTCTCTCCGAGTTCGTGGAGAGATTTACCGAAGCCCAGAAAGCGTCTCAAGCCTTCAAGCACTTCCTGCCGAAGCGCTCCGGTTCTGCAGCGAGTACTGCAGAACGCAGTACTCGTTCCCTCTTCTAGAGAGAACCGAGGTTACGTTAGTAACAGAGTACGTTTCTGGTCATTTTTTATTACAAGATTATCACTGATGTTTATTGCAACATTTGTACAAATGCATAGCCTATATTGCCTGAAATGTGTTTAATTTTTATTTTATTTTTTAAAGAAAAGAGGTAACGTTAAAAAGTTTAACTATTATTTACTCAATTTTATTGGTGAAACATTTTTACACTCAAAAAAAATGAGTAAATTTTAAAGCTGTGAAATCAATGAAATATACTGTATGAATTGAGTACATGCAAGTAAAAAAATTAAGTAAATCTGAGTAACTGCATCTGGTACAATAACAAATAAAATTGAGTAGAAATAATTTAACATTTAAACATTAAAAAAACAATATTTATGAGTAATATTAACTGTTTTTATTATTGAGTAATATTAACTTTTTTATTTTCTCTAAACCTTTGTAAAATAGTACTCCAGACAACCACCAGTATACATTACATTGGCCTTTATTTTCAGTACAGCAATACAGCACATTTTAGACTGTTTTTTCATGTATACAATATTGCCTGCATTTAAACTTATTTAACAAGTAAAAATGAAATATTTAAACATTCAGGTAGCCTAATTCAAGTGTAATCAACCACTCTGTTATCCAATATCCACCGAATCTGCGCTGGTCCTCGTGCCGGAGACAGACTCGCGCTCTGCGGGTGAACTTTGAACTTCATACCGCGTCCTGCGTTTCACTCACAGTCACTGTCTGAGGCACAGCCGAAATATACTGCGAGCGACTGACATAACCTGCCAATAAACAAAAAGTGATAGTTCTGAGGACATTTTATCATCCAAATGATAATAATTATATTCATTATCATTATGAAAGTCATGTGTTTATGCAAAGCGTTTCAATCACGCAAAAAGACAAACGCGGCTCTCGTCTCGTTTAGGTGTCGAATTACGCCTCTGTATGTTGTTTTGCATTAAATATGATTTAAAGCACAGTAATGATTTTATAGATAAAACAGAACATACACCAACCTGAATTTCACAGTGAAAATGCACCAAATCTGCGACGCTGAGAAGAGAGCTGTTGTTCTGGAGACTGGAGAGTTCAAACAGCCACGCTCACTCCAATCGTCGAGTTTTCGTCACGTCAGAGGGTGGGGGAGGGTGGGGGAGGGGGGGGGGGGCATTGTTTTAATTGAGTAAACTTACTCAATTTTAAGAGCGTGTTAAATATATTAATAATATTGATTTGAATTAAGTAATTTTTTGTTTCTTGAAACAGATCAGTTTAATTAAACATTCTCAAATATTTTGATAGAAATTTCACATATTAAGTATATTATAAAGAAATAATTGGTTAGTCAAATACTAAATTATTTTATTGAAAAAAAATTAAATATATCTGTAAATTTTAGATAAAATTAACTGTTGGATTTTTACTCAATTATTTTGGTATGTTTAACTCAAACAATCAAGTAAACAATATACAGAGATTTTATTAAGTTAATAAAGTTAAAAATTTCTGTAATATTTACTAAGCCACAGAATAATTTTTTACAGTGTGTAGGGTTGTGTTTTAAATTTCGTTTTGTTATAAAAAAGAATAACGAATAACGTGCAGTGAATAATCAATATGCGTTGCGCATGAATCACATTTGTGTCCCTATAATGTTTCATTTATTTAAATGAAAACGAAAAGAGGCAGAGTGGTGTTTTATAACATATTTCGTTTTATTGTCGCTTAAAATGTACATACAGAGTAACAGAGATAACCGGAGTAGCAGAGCGAGCTGAGTGACGCTTTTAAGAACGCGCTGTACCATTTGCATGTTCCATTACCATTTGCAGATCCGGCCCACATCCGGTACACATGGATTTCACACGGCCCAGATGCGGCCCGGATCTGAGCCGACACTATGTTGCTGTCTGGGAATGATAATGATGATAATGTGAACTTGTTGCTTTCTTTTAAAGGGTTTACAAAGCCTTCCTTTTTCTAAAGTGAACAAACAAAATGTATATACTGTTTATGTAAAGTCTTTCTTTGCTGGACAGTTAAGAGAGAGAAGAGATACAAAATGGAGCTCTCATCTCTCAGTGACAGAGAATAAAACTGTCACGGTTCATGAATCGGCTGTCTCATTTCTGATGTGTGTGTGTGTGTCTGTATGTGGGCGTGGTTACTCATTGTAGTGATTAGTGTTGCCAGCTGTGATCAATCCCCCGTTCCCTTTATATGTGCAGTAATTCCCATCTCATGTTGTCAGATCGTTGTGGTTTCCCCGGTGTCGTGTCCTGTTACCGTGTGGCTCTCTGTTTCCCTGCTGTGGATTTCGTTGTGTGGATTCGTTGTGTTTCGTCACCTCGTCTGGATGTTCCACTGGTTCCTGGTTTCCTGAGCACGCTTCACTTCACCACCACCGGAGGCCATCGAAGTCCCTGTGCCACAATCGTCATCTGAGTGTGTTTCCCCGACCTGTGTTTGTGCGTTTCTGACTATCAATAAACGCCTTTTACTTGCAACTGTATCCGTTCTGATTTCCTCACAGAACGATCTGACACCAATATGGATGCAGCAAGCGAGGCTCGTCTGAGTGAATTCATCTCCCATAGCATCACGCGTATGGATCAACAAGAGGAGAGCATATCTAACACAGGTCGTGCGGTCCAAGCACTCGTGGCACAGGTGTCCAAGCTCACCCAACAGTTACAACATCTACGAGCTCCCACTGTGCCGCCCACACCGCCCGTTCTCCCACCACCAGCACCAGCGGCAGAAGATCTACCTGAGCCCCGTCTACCCACACTGGAAGGGTATTCTGGTGAGCCTGAATTCTGCAGAGCTTTTCTTACGAGATGTTCCATGCACTTTGCCTTACAGCCGCGCACCTTTCATAGTGAATCATCCAAGGTGGCATTTGTGCTGACACTGCTGTCAGGAAAGGCATCTCTCTGGGGAACGGCGGTGTGGGAGAATAAGGAAGACTGCTGCACCTCGTTCCAGGCACTCTCCGAGGAGATGAGGAGGGTTTTCGATCGCGCAGTGGCGGGTAAGGAGGCGGCCAGATTACTCGCCGATCTGCGTCAAGGTGAAGGCTCGGTGTCGGATTACTCCATCCGTTTCCGCACCCTGGCCGCAGAGTGCCATTGGAACGAGGAGGCGCAGTGGGACAGATTCCTGCATGGGCTGGCTGACCGCGTTCTTAGAGAAATCTACGTTTTTGACCTCCCTGAGACACTTAATGGACTGGTGGAGCTGGCGTTAAGAGTGGACGCTCGCCTGAATCGTGTGACCGGACTGACACGTCCAAATCATCCCCAGCACAGCGCGGAGGACCACCAGCCCAGTAGAGCGAGCGCGGTCAGCCCTGTTTCCGACCACGAGCCCATGCAGGTAGGGAGAGCTCGGCTTTCCCGGGAGGAGAGCGAAAGGCGGAGATCCCAAGGACTCTGTCTGTACTGCGGCCGGGCTGGTCACTTTATCCATTCCTGTCCGGTAAAAGAGCAAGCCTGATAGTAAGTATGAGGCTACTATCGGGTGGGATCTCCGCCGAGAAGACCTCATCACCATCATCGACCCTCCTCCCGGTAAGACTGAGATGGCCAACGTCCACACACAGCACTCAAGCACTACTGGATTCGGGAGCGGAAGGTAATTTCATGGACTTCAAACTGGCACTCAAACTTCAGATTCCCATCACTCCCCTTCCGCACAAGATAACCGTCAACGCACTCAATGGACAGGAACTTCCCCGGATTACTCTTGCTACCGAAATCATCACTCTCATCACTTCTGGCAATCACACGAACGCATATCATTTCTCCTCATGGACTCACCACTTGCACCAGTGGTTCTGGGACACCCGTGACTCACTCGGCACAATCCTCGGGTCGACTGGCACACTAACACTATTTCCACATGGAGTAACCACTGTCATGAGTCCTGTTTGGTGTCAGCTTGTTCTTCTGTGTCTGGTTCTGTGTTTCAGAGTGAGGCAGCGGATTTATCTAACGTGCCCGCGGAGTACCTCGACCTGAAGGAGGTGTTCAGTAAGTCTCGTGCTGCTTCTCTTCCTCCGCATCGTTCCTATGACTGCGCGATAGATCTACTGCCAGGTAAATCTCCGCCTAAAGGCAAACTTTACTCTCTTTCTGTTCCCAAGAGGGAGGCCATGGAGAAAATATTTTTCTGATTCTCTGGCCTCTGGTCCAAAGTCGCGGTCCCCTCCGCTCACGCATTTGTCCAGAGGTGCCGCCGTACTTGGACTAGAGCCCGTGAGACTCTACTCCAAGCAGGAGGGTGCATGAAGGCCAAGGCCGACCGCCACCTGTCAAAGCCTCCCGTGTACGTCGTGGGTCAAAAAGTGTGGCTTTCTACCAAGAATATTCCGCTCTGCTCCGTGTCTAACAAGTTAGCTTCCAAATTCATTGGCCCGTTTCCTGTCACCAAAATTATTAGTCCGGTGAAAGTCCGACTCAAACTTCCTCCTGCGTACATGAGAATTCACCCCGCCTTCCATGTCTCCAAAGTCAAGCCCGTGTTTTATTCTCACATTAATCCGCCTGCCCCGCCTGCCCCTGCCCTAAAAAAAATATTTTTTAGATGTTTAAAAAGTTTTTTTAATGGTGGAATAAATCGCTTTAAAAAGTCAAAAGTCTCTCTCTCTCTCTCTCTCTCTCTCTCTCTCTCTCTCTCTCTCTCTCTCTCTCTCTCTCTCTCTCTCTCTTTTCAATTACAACTAATGTGCTAACTAGTTTTGATTTGGTATTCACTTTGAAGTGCTACAAATTGCAATACAATCTCGTCTCCCACATATTAAGCTATTGTAACTACGCTTATTTCCGTCGTTGGTATAAGTGGCAGTGGGTGGAACAGACAAGAAATGTGCAGTTTTCTACCATCATGCTAATAACATTTCTTTAGTCATTCGGCAGTCTTGCAGCTTGAACCTCTGCAGGAACTTCTACTTTGTGGTACTATTAAAAAAAAAAAAAAAATCTGAGGATCTGAGAGTCCTTACAGGTTCACTGTAAGCATTTTTGAAAGATAGTCTGGAGCAAATCCATGCAATGCCTTATAACTAATAAAAGTTGTGTGTTTTAATGTGTGTTTTCCCTGCCTGTCAGCTTGTTCCAGAGAGTAACTATTAAAGTCTGAGTTTGCATCTTTAATCGGAGTCTTCAGTCTGAGAAAACCACAGTGTGACACGTAACCAGTGTAGTGACTTTAGTATAGGTATGTGTTTTCTCTTCTTGGTCTTTGTCACTTCTTGAGCAGCAGAGTTTTGTATTAATTGTAGTCTTTGGTAGACCAAAAAGGAGGGCATTACAATCAAGCCTGCCACTACTGCTAGTTATAAATGCATGGATTAGTCTTTCTGTATTACTCAGAGAGAGAGAGAGAGAAAGGGTCTTATTTTGGCAATGTTCTTAAGATAATATTGAGTTATATAATTTATCACCTTGTTTTTAAACATTTTCTTGAATTTACAGAGTGAAATATAGGCCACACAATTTTTATCCCTTTGACAGATATGCATCTATTTTTTGCATTAGTTCTTGCCCTTGTTTTTTTAAACATTAATTCCTCTTAGTTTATACTCACTTTCTTTTATTTTGAACAGTCTCTGAATACAATTTGGAAGTAAATTATTATATACTTTATACATTATCTGTGCAGTGTAAAACTCAACTAAATCAACTCATTTTAATGTAATTTAATAAATAACATATTTGTTGGTTCATAATAATCAGCCCGTTTTTCAATCATTATTGCTCTCTTTTGTAACATATTGGATTTATATTACTTTTATTTGTATGACCCCACATCTCCACACAATAAGTAATGTATGGAACTATGAGGGAACAATACAATATATACAGTGGTGGTCAGAATTAATGGTACCCCTGGTAAATATGATCAAAAATGGCTGTAAAAAATGGCTGTTTATCCTTTTGATCTTTCATTAAATTTTTTTTGCAAAAATCTAACCTTTCGTTGAAGTAAAATAATTGAAAGTGGGGAGGATATCACATTATGAAATAAATGTTTTTCTCCAAAACACGTTGGCCACAATTATTGGCACCCCTAGAATTTTATATATTCCCATTAATATTTACCTTTTTTTTAGCACACCTGGGGGCTGTTCCATAAACCAAGATTAGAGTATAAGCCAGGCTTATTTCGGTTAGTCAGGCTTATTTTTGGTAGATTCGGTTTCATAAATCAAACTTAAAAAAGTTCAAACTCAGTTACCCCGGCAACTTATGCTGGGAAACTAGCCTGGTCCAGGGCAGGCTAACTGTCAGGCTAAGCCTCAGTTGTTACACAGATCCTCTAACACTGACCAATAGGAACACAATGATATTACCACTGACACTCTCTCATACCATTATTGGACTTTATTAACCACTATTAGTCCAAAAATAAATACACAGTATACAGAAAATCAACTTAAATAAGGCTACAATGATATATATATACTACAGGTTTTCTTTTTTTACTGGCTGAATGTTTTGTGCCCAAGATTTAATTAGATTGTTTTAAAGATTTATGAATACATTTCTCTCTGGTTTTGTTTGGCAGCTGTAGTACATGTTTATGATTAGAAGAACATTAGAACACAATCTGAAAAAAGCTTTGTAAAGCATAAGTTAAAATCACAAAATTAAAAATAAATAATTACAAAAACAGAGTATATATTTTAACTGTAAGATGTACTTTATTATGTCTTTCAATTCAAACACATTTAACACAATTATACAAATTGACAGTTCCTTTAAAGACATCATATTTTCCCCCAATAAATATTCCTTATTTTTCCTTCTACTTTTTTTCTTTTGTGATAATACCCACCAACACATAGCCTAAAAACACACATGAATAGAACAATAACAAAAAAGTTCATAGACACTTTTACATATGATTTAAGGGGGAAAAGACAAAAAAACAATAAATAGTAATAAAAATTTAACATTAACATATTTATATCAAACTCTTATAATGACATATAATTCCTAATAGTTATTCAAGTAATATTATTTGAATATCAAATATTCAATATTAAATAAGTAAATAAATAAAATAACAAATTACTAGAAATAAAAGGCAGGGAGTGTTATATAAAAATGTAGTTAATAATATATATTCCTTTATTTTATGGAATATTCTTTGATTTTAGAGTTGCACATATCTTTTCAAAATGTATACATTTGCTCTTAATTTAATGTTATCCTCTCCATAATGTACTTTAGAAACTAAATCTACTCATTTAAAACTGGGGATTTTGATTTGCAAAAAAAATATTGCATTAAAAGCTGTAATTCTCAGCATTCTAAATAAGTATACATCATCTTTATTAAGTAGCATATGGTCCTATACCCAAAACTATATTTTGTATCTTTATATATTTAGTTTCTTAAAATAAACTTCCCTGAATTATAGGCTACTTCACTAAAGTACTAGCCTGTTTCTACCAGACTCTTGTACATTTCATTTGTACAGAGAGTCTGGAATCTCTCCATTGAGAAACGTTTACTTCCTTGTAGGCGGGTTCTCTGTTAAAGTTCAAAACTATTGGATCTGCCCAGAGTCACTCAGGATCTGCCATAGCCAATCGCTAACGTGTGGTCATGACGTATGTCATGCGCCGAAACCGGCCGGAAACATTTACAAATTCAAAATGTATAAGGACAGTGATGTATTCAGTCAACTGTCGAAGCTGGGTCTAATCATTAACAATACGCCGCTGCGGTCGTTTCGGATCTGCCGCAAATGCTGTAGGCTACAGTGATCACCAGGCTACTGCGCGATACGGAAACAACTTTTCTGCCTCCTTCACTTGGTCCTCCATTAGTGCAACAAGAGGGGAGACGACAACAACTATCGGCTTTGCATCCCTATCGTTCGCCTTAGCTAACTCATTCACCACTAGAACTGCCATGGCAGTCATTTTGACCGTTTTGAATTTTATATCTGCAATGTTGAAAAAATAAATACAATCCTGCTGGTACCTGACTTTTCCTAAAAGTGTCTGTATTTTCATTTAAAATGTTTTTCATATAAATTACTTATGTAAATTACACATAAGGCAAAAAAACAAAACAAATGAACCTATTTCGGCCATAAACGGTCATATTGACCGCACCGAATTTCGCGGTATTATACCAATATACGCAACAATACAATGTGGTAAAAAAAATACACTAAACATATTCAACAACAAATCATTTAAATTTAATGATATTCAGAACAGAACAAGAATGAAAAAATAACTAAAGCCAAAATGAAATGCTTTATAAGCGAAAGTGAAAGTAAGCGGCGTTGGGCTCACGTAACTCTCTAATTAGAATCAAAATGTTTCAACATTTGCGATGTATTTGGATGCTAAATTATTCTTTATCATAGGCTTTGAACTTCACTCACGTTCCAATATCGACGGAAAAAATCATCCTCTTCACACGCATAAAATGGTACGAATTGTAGCCTACTAGTACTGAGAAACAGAGCAGTGGAATTTTTATATGTTAGGTTGACTATTTTATTATTATATTTTATTATGGCTATAATGAACAGGCTGCAATGCTGTGTGTGTGTGTGTGTGTGTGTGTGTGTGTGTGTGTGTGTGTGTGTCGGCGGGCGCGATCGAACAGTGGAAACATGAAAACATAGGCTATAGCCTACTCCCCGTCATTTTGTTCAGGGCATCTACGAATATTATTTATTTATAAACAATAATTAAACTTGTTTAAATGTACAGTTTGGTGTTTTGTTTTTAAAAGACATCCTAATACAATAAATGCATTAATCTCTCAATTGGGGATTTATCATTAAAGATATAGAGTTTTGAATAGCGATCAAAATGACCGCTTGCGGCAGTTCTAGTTATGGAATTCTGGCACTTAGCTGGAAAATCAAACTTTTCCCGAACCCCGGGGGGAGGAGGGCCACAACATCATGGCCACCAACAAAACTTAGCAAACATTGTTCTCAGTGGCGTAGCCAGGGGAGGGGCCATGGGGGCACTGGCCCCTCCTGAAAACTGATTGGCCCCCCAGTGTGCCCCCACCCTTCTACTTGTCTGTCACTCACAAATTCAAATCATAATCTTTCAGTTTGTAGTAAATAACTCATGATTGCGTCGCGATGCTTCTCAACGAGGACCAAGAATAGCGAGCTGCTGTTTTCCAACGAAAAAAGCACACGGTAAGTTGATCTATTTTATATAGCTTATGTTTTTCGATTAGCGAGTTGTTGCAGTGCAAGAAGAGTTTGGTACTAACGTTACCGTCTTTCGGTGTTAGGACAGACCAGGTTCGATGACGATGTTATCTCCTAGAGCAGACCAAGATAATGCTAATCATTATATTTACTATGCTCCTCTGATGCTGAATGTAACACGGGTTTACTACTGCGTTACGATTTACTTATTTTTCGGCCGACATACGCAACAACGCAAGTGATATTGCATACGAGGTGACGAAACAAATCGTATGCCCAGATAGCACACGTACGTCGGGCCGACGTTGGCCCAACATCGAGCGTCGGCCTCCCTCCCTTTAACATCGCAAAGGCGTCGGCCAGGCGTAGGCAGATCTCTTGTCAGTCAGTGCTCTATTTCCCAGCTCCGTTACGTCGGCTTTAGGTCGGCCCACTATACGGGAGGCCGATGTCGCGTTGTGCTTGTGAACTTTCAAGTCGCTTTCAAACACTGGAGCGGCCGCGGCGCAGAGTTGCCATGGAAACGCCGCGGGACCACTGCGACTGGTAAGCAGGAAAACTCCCTCTCTCGCTGTTGTTTTCAAATTCACTGCTTTCAGGTCATATTAGTCTCTAAAATCACACGGATAATACACACAACTGTTCTTGACACTTCTCTTACTTGTAATTGATACGCTTATGTTGAATATTTACTTTTATAGACATGGCTTTGTGTCTTCGGAAAAAGTCCGTTAGCATCTCAACCGTTTTCAGAGAAGGTAGCAGCTAAGTTAAGCCATATAAATTGTCTCTGGTTAAGCTAAGTTAACGTTAACTCGGTTGAGCTTTTGTTTATGAAAGTTTGGGCTTTTAATCACCTCTTATGTGTATATGAGAGGTTTTGTAAAGGTTTTACTTGGAAGTGAACTAATTTATTTTACACAAACGTAAACATAAACATATGTAATCGGTGACGTCACTTACATGGAGAACTTACACTTACACAAGTTACATGGTTGAAACTAGATCAATGGTAAACAAATATTGATTAAAAAAAATGTTCTGTGATTTCAGCAGCAACAAAATAACCCATAACAGAGGGAAAGCTCCACGACTTCAACATTTCTGAAGAAAGCTACTGCTGGAGAAGTAGGAAATACAGGTAGGTAGGTAACGTTAGGAAATCCAAAACTAAAGAATTAATTACTGATTTTAGGAAACAGAGGCCCCCTCTTCCCCTTACTATCATAACCTATTGAGATAATACAAGAATACAACCTTGGCACAATAATTGATAGTAAGCTATGTTTTGAATCACACACTGATGCTGTTTGTGCCAAAGCCCAGCAGCGAATGTATTTTTACCGTAGACTGAGGAATTTTAACATTGACCCCACTTTGATGAGAATGTTTTATTCTTGTTTTATTCAGTCTGTTTTAACCTTCTGTTTTATCTGCTGGTTTGGTTCCTACAAAAAACGATTAGAGAGTTAGGACGTGTAGCAAGATTGCAGGCTTTAACTTTCCCCCTCTCTCACACATTTAGCAGCTACTCCAACAGAGTGGCAAAGAAGGCACTATCTATTGCAGCCAAGCGGCAACCTCCCCGTCTCTCTCTTGAAACCAACACGGAAGTGAGGCAGGGCTCTAGAGTGCGACCAATTTGGTCGCATATGCGACCAAATTTTGTAAGTGTGCGACTAACATTTTTCCTAGGTCGCACCGGTGCACCTAACGTCCTCGCATCCGCTGCCTCTCCACGAACGTTTGTTGGCGTTTGTTCTCCTTTGACGGAACTCGCACTCTTCTCTCACGCGATGCCTCAGCTCGCACAACATGACAGCCCTGCTTAATGAGTGACGACGGAGGACAGAATTAAACATTCAAACGTAGCCTGGTTACACTAAAGGTCTGTTATAGCCTATTAGTCTGATTTTATTTTAAATTTCGGCTTCCAAAGATTATAAAAAATAATATATTGAGGTAAAACCATTAAAAACTATCTAACTACGCGCAACTTCTTCCCTTCGCAGCATTACGCTGTCATTTCTCCCTAAAACTCAGATTCAGAATCAGCACGATCGGTGATTGTTGTAAATGCAGTCTAGGTACTGTTGCTAAATTGCGGGACGCGTTTAATAATTGAAAGAGCTATTAAAAAACACAAAAATCTGCGCAAGAGATGTTGTTCGCATGGCGGCGCGCGCTCCGAAACAGACCGAGACAAGCAAATTATACTTTCGGTTTCATGTGCAGATTGTGCGCGTCTAAACGATCAATTGTACACAAAAGCGTGTCAAAATTACCGGCTTTGAGATTCACTAAAAACAGTTTATGTCTTAAATGGACGTAGTTATGGAAATAGTTGGGAGAATATGGTGCATCAGTAGCCTATTAGATCTGCACCCGGTCTTAAAGGGGCCGCAGTCTAATAAACATGCTGACGATTGCGCCATTACTGCAAATCAAACAACAAGAGAAAAATCACTCACAGCTCTTGAAAGAATAACTTCAGCTTTAATAAGCATTAATCTATTTATGATAAATTTTACAGTGTTATTTTACATTTTATTACTTTATTAGATTTCTTTTTAGACCATGCCTGAACAGTAGTAGGCCTTCCTGAAATTAAAGCACTGTGTAGGCCTATATAAAGTGTATCTTTGTTTAATTGTTTATCTTTTGTTTATCTATTGTTTATCTTTGTTTATTATATATAAAACAAAAAGAACCATAAGAATACAGTTAAAGTACTGTATCGATAAGCAGTATCGGTAAGAGTAGGAATACCGTTAATAATTGTGCTTCAAAAAATAAATAAAAGTTTTTACCTACACCTTCTTGTTTAAATTCATTTACATAATATATATGAATGTGTATAGAGCGTGATAAAAAGGTGACCTTAAAATTGTGGCGTTAAAGGTGATACATCCGAGGAAAAATTTGGGTGCACCCAAATTTTGTGCTGGTGCACCTAAATAAAAAAGTTAGGCGCACCAGTGCAACCAAGGCAAAAAGTTAGTCTGGAGCCCTGTGAGTTGAACTGCAATTCATTAACTGGCCGCTTGGCCTGGCTGCAGAAGTGAGTCAAATCTGTATCTCCCTCATGTTAAAATTACCAACTTTACAGCAGAAAAAAAACATGTTTACAGCCTGGTTCTCTCTGTGGCTTTGGTCTATACAGCTAATTTTGCCCTTCATAACAACTGTGAGGGGGGTGAATTTATTTATAACTCATCCGTTTAGTTGATTAATATTTAAATTTAAGGGTGTGGCCACTTTAGTGACAGGTGGATTCCCGCTGATGTCAATGCTAGCCGTTTGTCTGCTGTTACTAGCCGTCACTTCACCTCAGCAAATGTTAGCTGCTGAACTTGCCTTTTCTGCGGTGTTTGTGCTTTTTTTCGGGATTATTTCATACAATTTAATACTTGGGTACAAAGCCCACGTCTTTGGATTCAGTCGTTGTCGTCGAGTATCGTTTGAGAGAACAACCAGCGCTGTATTTCAGTTGTTTTCCTCTGTGAACATGCACTAATGGATGTCAGACAATTTCGTTGCTTTTTGGGGTTTTCAAATTTAAAACGTCAATAAAGGCTCGTTTGTTCTGCTCTCACGGAACAGATGGATTATAATATGCTTATGTACCGTGACCGTCAGATGAAATCATGCAGGCGTCGGCGCTTTCTCCGTCCGTGCAATAAATGCACATCGATCCATGAATGAGCGCGGATTTTCTAGCGCATTTACTTGCACTTCAAAGGCAATATATCTATGGTTTAACGGTTTAACCCATTTGAGAGGCGGCCAAAATCAGAATTTAAAATGGACTGAATAAGCTCTCTACGAACTTGAGCGATGCCGCGCTGACGGACCATGAAAGAGTGACTGACATGTAACGTTATGCACATAAATATCACTGTCACACACAAACACTCTCGAAGTAATACACAGTCTCACTTGTAGCCATGTATTTAACTATTATAATATTTCGAAGGGCAAAAACAGGAACTTTTAATTGGCTTTACATCATCAGCTAACTCGATCACGTCGAGCTAGGTGATTTCAGATAGCCAGGCTCCTCAGCTCCACTCACGCCCCGCCTGTTTGCCTATTTTCTGTTATCCGGGAGTGACGCAAGGCCAAGATGGCGACGGATGGCTCCGCCCACTTTAGGCTTCAAAAATGCTCTTCAGAAACCTACGGGTGACGTCACGGACACTACATCCATATTTTTTTACAGTCTATGATTGCAGCTGACCCTAGTCATCCTTTGTCCTGCCAGTTCAAGCTACTTCCCTCAGGCCGTAGGTACTCCATGCCCAGATGCAGGTCAAATAGATTCAGAAACTCATCTCAGAAAAGCATTTCACCTCTGCTGTAGCTTATATATAATATAGCTTAGCTATAGCTTCTTACTTGTAATAAACCTGCCATTATATAATAATATTGTTGGCTCTGTGACAAATGGTGTGTTGTGTTCCTAGATCCTTCAATGTTGATGCCCTTGCCTCCACCGTAGCAGAGTTGGGCTGATCATCATCTCTAAGGCGCTATGAACCATATGATTAGTAAGTAAAACTTCAAACATACACTAATGTCAAACATACACTAATTGTGTTGGTAAAAAAATTATGTTTTGAAAGAAGTCTCTTATGTTCACCAAGACAGCATTAAAAACAATAATATTGTGAAATAATATAACAAATTTTAAATAACTGTTTTCTATGTGAATATATTGTAAAATGTAATTAATTCCTGTGATCAAAACTGAATTTTCAGCATCACAGCTTCATATGATCTTTCAGAAATCATTCTAATTTGATGATTTGACGCTCAAGAAAAATGTATGATTATTACCAGCTTTCATTTTCTCAAAGGCGTAGCAGAATACCCAGGGCTTGTGTTACACCTATCACAATTTCTAGCCACTGGGGGACCATAGGCAGGCTAGGGGAACTCATATTAATGTTAAAAAACCTCATAAAGTGAAATTTTCATACCATGCAACCTTTAAGTGTTTTCTACCAGTTTTCTATGTGAGGAAAACGCTTAACTGTACATAGTAGTCTATTTTTAATTAGTATGGTGTTTACAGAGTTATCATTTATTTATTTTAATATCACTGTCTATGCGTTAAGTCACGTTCTGCAAGTGCAAATCTCTAAATTCAACTTTGGACTTGTATTTTACAGGGGACAAGTTCTCAAATTCACATCTTTATGCTCTTGAGTTTTGCTACTCTTTTACTTTCATAAATAACCTTCCTGATAATGTTCGGGGCTCAGACACACTCTCCCAATTTAAATCTAGACTAAAGACACAACTCTTTAGCCAAGCATTCAATTAACACATCTCATAATCTTGTTTTACAGTTAATATGTGATGAAATAGTAAAAAGTGCACATGATCATCTTTTGCCTGAAATAATATGAACTGCAGCTATGCTAATCTTTCTCCTGTTGCTTCCCTGTTTCTATCTCAGGATGCTCAGCAAGTTCACTACAGATTATAGCAGCTCCAGTTTGGATCCAGCCTCACTTGTGAAGACTTCAGATGATGGCAACTATAGATGGACATAAAAAAACTGCCAGATATTAAGGTGGGGTAAGCAATATTTCAAAAACGCTGTTGGAAACTGTTGATATTTGGAATGAACCCAAACAAACCATAGTAAAAGTGTAATACCATAATAGAAGTGACGCGCATGCGATGCGGCGTGCTCGTTTTTCCAGGCACGCATATGCCACAGCGAGATGAAAACATCTCAACTTTTCAGAATGCCACAAGCGCACCGCAGGTCATGTGACAAAAACCAACCGATCAGCTTTGGCCTTTCCGTAACAACATGGAAAACTCGGCCGAACAGCCGATCATAGCTGTACAGGGCGAGTTTTTATTTCTCATCTCCATAAATATATCTAGTAGTAAAGCTAATGCAAGGGCTAGAAATCAATTAATCCTTTGATACTTCCTCGTCATCATGGAGAGCGCAGTTCATGGTTGCATAGCAACGACAGACGCCATGGGAGCGCAAGAGCTTGTAGAAAGGAGAGGGCGCTTTCCACACGTTTTTAAACGCGATATGTGAACGGCTCCTAATTCAGGATAAACTGAGAATCTATTTGGTTTAAAATCATTTTTGTTTTGTTTAAAATGGAGACCACGATAACATACATCAGAATAACATGTTTCAGTCTATTTAAAAAAAAGATACTCAATTGAATCATTAATTCAAACACTTTTAAAACCAATTAATTCAGTGTCTCATTCATAAACACCTGGGTTGGGTTTCGCGATAACGTTGTCTCTTAGCGTGCTACGAAGACTCTTAAGGTATAACTTAACTAAAGGTATACCATTTATAGGCGTGTTCCGGCGTGTATACCTTAGAAAGCTGCTAAAGATATTCCTTCTTACGTGTGACGTTACCCAGTGCTACCCGTGGCGATGCTGCTGAATCTGCTGATATCGATGGCTCGAGAATCAATTATTCACTCGTGCAGGGGCTGCTTCACTGCGTTAACTGAGAAAGCGGTGTTCTTTATAAAAGCAATTAAGAAATGTACGCGGGTTGGGTGAAAATAAACACTGACATTATGGATTCGGATGGCAATAAAATCACAGACTTAACCCTGTAAATGTTTAAAATACCATACGAACCCATGAGAAACAGTTAGCATCTACTTACAATTTAACTGACAGTCTGCTTTCACTGGCCTTTGAAAGCACTCCGCGGACGGCGCCGTCTTTTAGCACAACTATTCGCTGTATCGCTGCCATAGTTTGAGCAAATTCCCCACAACAATCATTCCCTTTAAATAGACTATTAAACCTATTAAACTATTAAATGGTTTGCCAGCTGATATACCTTTGATTGTTGTTAGATTTTTAATTATATTATCCAGTGTAATGACAATTTTATTCTTAGCTTTAGTCCTAACTGCTTTTTCTCAATGTTTTTCACTCTGTTGTTACAGGTTGCCAGGAAGAATCCTTCTCTACATTGTTGCTGTTCCTTTCTGATCCCTTTTCTCCTGGAGGTCTTTCTGGTGTCATTAAAATGTCTTAACTTGAATTGTGTCTGTTCATTATACTAGAGACAGTTACACACAAAATTAAGAAGATATTTTTCAATGTCAGTATAGCCTACTTTTTTCATATTGGATAGTCAAGTAACTCCAGGGCTGTATATGTACATAGACATTGAGGGGGACAAGTCCTACACTGCAAAACATGCTTTTCTTACTTAGTATTTTTGTGTTGTTTCCAGTCCAAATAACAAAAAATTCTTAAATCAAGAAGCATTTACTAGAGAAGTAAAATGACATAAGAAATTCTATTTTGTTTTCAGATAAACAGAGTAATTTAAGTAATTTTTTGCTTAAAACAAGCTAAATTATCTGCCAGTGGGGTAAGAAAAATTAATCTTGATTCAATTGGAAAACAAGATTATTTTTTCTTACCCCACTGGCAGATAATTTATCTTGTTTTAAGCAAAAATTACTTAAATTACTTTATGTTTATCTGAAAACAAAATAGAATTTCTTATGTTATTTTTCTTGATTTAAGAATGTTTAGATATTTGGACTGGAAACAACACAAAAATACTAAGTAAGAAAAGCATTTTTTGCAGTGTATAATTATACGTCAATAATAACAATAGTATGTCAATAGTTAGAAATAGCCAAACTGGAAATTCAATATTGGAAATTCTTGCTCCGCTCTGTTTTTAGGTTGGCAAAAAGGTTTAAAACTTACATTTTAGGCTGGTCTACCTTACAGAGACCATCCAAATAGATAGCCAATCAAATCATAGAAGGCGGGGTTTACTGTTCACAGAAGCAGAGCATGTGTTTCATCAGTTTAACTTTGAAAGAGTGCGAGGTAAGATGGAAGTGTAAAACTACTCCACTTTTTTTTCTTGAATATGGCCATTTTGAGGGATGAAAGTTGCATGTGTTCAGTATCAAAGCTATTTTATCAATTTAAGTCTCGGGGCAATGTTGACTACAGTTTATGTGCTGCTGAGTGAGTGTTGCAGCGCGATCTCCGCTCTGTGTGTGTGTTGTGTGTGTGTGTGTGTGTGTGTGTGTGTGTGTTCGTAAGTGCGTGCGTCAATGAAAGCAGCGCATGGTGTCTAATGTAAAGAGTAGCCCGAAAGGTCCGACCTATAAATAAAGGTCCTATAAATCCCATGCAGAGCTGCCAAAAGATTTACAGCTTTGCATCGTTCAAACATCGGCCGGAGATCATTTGCGATCAAAGGCCGACGTCGAGGAGACATATTGCCGATGAGCAAACGATCTCTGAGCGACATCGTGCCGATGGAACTTTGTACATCGGGCCAACGTCGGCCCGACGTACGTGTGCTATCTGGGTGATATTTATCTAACGCTCCACACTTGACTTGAGAACGAATACTCTAAAGTCTGCATGATTCGATAATGACTTTATTAGAATTGCAATTATACTTTTTTTTTTTAAACCATTGCTTCTGCCATTAAAGGGGTGGTTCGGGATTTTTGACATCGGACCTCATTTTTAAGTCAGCCTGGTTGTTATTCATCAGTGGAGACATTTTTTTTTTAAAATTATCCAGTCCTTATATTTGGATAGTTAGCCGATGCTAGGCTAGCGCGAGTTAATGGTAGATGTTAGCCAGCCATTAAAAACCGTTTTACCCACTTCACAGTGCACCAAACGCAAATCAATTATAACACTAGACTATCGATGTATATGTCCGTTGAGAGAATAATGTTAGAAATCAAACTTACCTTTCATCACATTGCATTAGTTATAATTTGTTCCCTGTAATCATAAGCCTTGTCTACAGTAGCAGCGGAGTGATATTGATTACCTAGGCAACCGAGTGAGCCGGTACACACGTACTACACACACTGTAGTGCGCGTCTGTTCTGTGTTTACTTTTCGCCGCATTACTAACTGGAGCAAAGTAAAATTCCGCAGCTGCTGAGAAACTAGTTCCTTTGGGATCATTGAGATGAAAGGTAAGTTTGATTTCTAACATTATTCTCTCAACGAACATTTGCATCGATAGTTTGGTGTTATAATTGATTTGCGTTTGGTGCACTGTGGAGTGGGTAAAACTGTTTTTAATGGCTGGCTAACGCATCTACCATTGACTCGCGCTAGCCTAGCATCGGCTAACTATCCAAATATAAGGACTGGATAATTTTTTTTAAAAAATGTCTCCACTGATGAATAACAACCAGGCTGACTTAACATTGAGGTCCGATGTCAAAAATCCCGAACCACCCCTTTAATATACAACCCAGCTAGCAGGGAACGTTCTCAGAACTTTCGCTAACATTCCCTATACAAGTTTGGTTAATGTTCTAAAGAAAACATTTGAATGTAATGTTTACCGAACATTTTAAGGATGTTTTCTCATTTAAAAAAATGTTCCTATAACGTTATATGAAAACTAAGATATAACATTTTAACTGCAACATTCAAAAGATGTTTTGGGAATGTTTCTGAAGTAACAAGTTGTACTATGATCTCAAAATAACATTGTCCCAATGTTTCATTATAACAAAAGAAAAACGTTCTCTCTGTCACATTAGGAAAATGTTTTGAGGATATCATTGAGAGATGAGATGTTTAATGTTCTTTATAAAACGTTCTTCTAATGTTACGAGTTAACAAAATTATAACATTTTATTTGCAACATTTTGAGAATATTTTGGGAATGTTGTTAAAGTTAAAGTTTGTACAATGATCTCAAAATAACGTTGTCTTAATGTTTCATCATAACAAAAGAAGAACGTTCTTTCTGTCACGTTAGGAAAATGTTTTGAGGATATCATTGAGAGATGAGATGTTTATTGTTCTTTATAAAACGTTCTTTTAATGTGACGAGTTAACTAAATTAAAACATTTTACTTGCAACATTTTGAGCATATTTTGGGAATGTTGTTAAAGTTAAAGTTTATACAATGATCTCAAAATAACATTGTCCCAATGTTTCATGATAACAAATGAAGAATGTTCTCTCGGTCACGTTAGGAAAATGTTTTTAGGATATCATTGAGAGATGAGATATTTATTGTTCTTTATAAAACGTTCTTTTAATGTGACGAGTTAACAAAATTATAACGTACTCGGTTACTAATGTAACCTCGGTTCTCTCTAGAAGAGGGAACGAGTACTGCGTTTTATTCAAAACGCTACGGGAAAAGTCTCTTTTCACGAAACACTGAAGCAAAAAATTATCCTTTAATTTTCATATATGTAAAACGCGTTGCGGCAGCAGCAGACAGCTATGGCGAGACGGCTTGCTCGCTCATTGGCTGCTCTGCGGCAACTGCTTAAGCCTATCGAGCGAGGCCTGAGATGACATCAGGCCAATGAGGGCGCTTCGCGCCCTCCTCGCCACTTCCCGCCGAAACGGGCGTGGCTTACCTCTATAAAAGGAGCTCGAGAAGGCTGACTCACTTGATTTTGATCGCCGAAGCGAACCAGAGTGAACCGTACGCACGGCAGAGAACGCAGTACTCGTTCCCTCTTCTAGAGAGAACCGAGGTTACATTAGTAACCGAGTACGTTCTCTTACGAGAGTCCTCTCGTACTGCGTTTTATTCAAAACGCTACGGGAACCCCTTGCAAAACGCCGTGCGTGCTGGGATAAAAAAACACTGATCACCGGAAGCTATTTCAGGCACACAGTGCATAATCACCAGATTGACTCACACAGAGTCAGGGAATAAGGGTGGGAGCCTTAATTCCCTAAACTGTAGCGTCGTAGAATAGACATGTCCACAGACGCAAGTATAACATCACATAGACAGGGTAGGGAACCTGAACTAATGCGGAAAATGTGGGTCTTACACAGTTCTGCCCAAGATAGTCGGTAGCGCATAGCGCATGAGTTTCAGCGGTCTGACTAGACGGCTGAACAGATTACACCGACAAAAGCTTAGCCTGCAAGGCGGGAACCTCTAGGTTATAAAACCTGATAAATGTAGACGGCGAGGCCCAGCCTGCCGCCGTACATATATCCTGTAGGGAAATCCCGCTGGACCAAGCCCACGAAGAAGCAACGCTTCTCGTAGAGTGCGCTCTGACTCCCAACGGGCATGGAATGCCCTTGGCAGTATAAGCCAGCGCTATGGCGTCAACTATCCATCTGGATAGACTTTGTTTCGAAACAGCCATTCCTTCGGAACGTCCACTGAACGAGACAAAGAGCTGCTCTGTCTGTCTGAAGACAGCAGAGCGGGACATATAAGCTCTTAAAGCCCTAACAGGGCAAAGAAAACTCGAGTCCCCTTCCTCACTCGATGCCGGCAGGGCAGCCAGGGAAATGACCTGAGCCCGAAAGGGCGTGTTGAGGGATTTCGGCACGTAGCCGTGCTTAGGTTTGAGTATGACTTTAGAGTCATTAGGACCAAACTCCAAGCACGCCGGGCTCACAGAGAGCGCGTGCAGGTCGCCTATGCGCTTCACTGAAGCGAGAGCCATCAAAAACACTGTTTGAAAGACAAATGTTTGAGGCTAATAGACTGGATAGGCTCGAAAGGGGCACCTTTCATGGCCACCAGGACCGTAGAAAGGTCCCACAAAGGAACTGAAGGAGGTCTGGGCGGATTCAGTCTCCTAGCTCCCCTGAGGAAGCGGATGACTAAATCATTCCTTCCCAGTGACTGACCCAGCGCTGAACCAAAGAACGCTGAAATAGCCGCCACATACACTTTGAGCGTGGAAGGGGATCTGCCCTTATCCAACAGCTCTTGTAGAAAGGAGAGAACCTCCGTTACCTCACATTCGAGGGGTGAAATGCTCCGAGCTGTACATCAGCCGGAGAAAACAGACCACTTCGAAGCATAAAGCCGCCGTGTCGACGGCGCTCTAGCCTGAGTGATGGTATTCACGACTCCCTCTGTGAGACCAACGGGTATCTGTTGAGCACCCACACATGAAGGGACCACAGTTCCGGGTGTGGGTGCCAAATCGAGCCCCCGGCCTGCGAGAGGAGATCTCTCCTCAACGGCAGTGGCCATGGATCGATATCTGCCAACTGCATCAGAACTGGGAACCATATCTGGTTCTCCCAGAACGGAGCTACAAGCAGGACTGGGCATTTCGTTTCCCTGACCCGTTCCAGCACCTGTGGCAGGAGGGAGACGGGGGGAAAAGCGTATAACGGGCAGCGTGGCCACCTTCGGGACAGCGCGCTGTCGGTCTTTGAAAAGAACGCGGGGCAGTGCGCGTTTTCGCGGGACGCGAAAAGGTCCACCTCCGCTCTGCCGAATCTCTCCCACAACAACCGGACTGTTTGTGGGTGTAGAGACCATTCGCCCGGGGGAACATTGTTCCTTGACAGTCTGTCTGGGCCCACATCCTGAAGCCCAGGTACATGCACTGCTCACAGCGAGCGTAAGTTGTGCTGAGCCCATAATAGTAGGCGTTTCGCCAGCCTGTACAGGGATATGGATTTCAGACCGCCCTGGCGATTTATGTAGGACACCACAGCCATGTTGTCCGAACGGACTATGACGTGTTCGTCCTTGATGTGGGGACAAAAACGCGTCATCGCGTTGTGCACTGCCAGCATTTCTAGGCAGTTTATGTGTTGGAGCTTTTCTCGTTCCGACCACAGGCCGAAGAACGGTCTGCCCCCGAGCAG
This sequence comes from Scardinius erythrophthalmus, assembly GCF_964197995.2. Lineage (NCBI taxonomy): Eukaryota > Metazoa > Chordata > Actinopteri > Cypriniformes > Leuciscidae > Scardinius > Scardinius erythrophthalmus. The sequence goes on from NC_138221.1 coordinate 44,053,638, forward strand.
AGCTCCCCATCCCGAGGTGGATGCGTCTGTCGACACCATCCTCACTCTCGAGGAAGTCCCCAGGCTTACACCTGATTGGTACCAGTCGTCCGCCGTCCAAGGCGCCAGGGCTGAAACACAGCTCTGATCGACCTTGAGGCGTAATCGACCGGTCGCCCACGCTCTGCGCGGTACCCGCGTTTTCAACCAGAACTGCAGCGGGCGCATGCGGAGCAGGCCCAGCCGGAGAACTGACGATGCTGAAGCCATGAGACCCAGCATCTTTTGAAACTTCCTGAGCGGGGTGACAGCGCCGCGGCGGAAAGACCTCGCCGCGCGCTGAATGTTCAACACGCGCTGTGGTGACAGCCGCGCTGTCATAGACTGTGAGTCCAGAACGACGCCCAGAAACAAAATCGTTTGACTGGGGTTCAATGAACTCTTTGTCCAGTTGACTGATACCAAGATTCTCGAGGTGATCGAGTAAAATGGTTCTGTGCTCCACGAGCTGTGATCGTGATTGAGCTAGGATCAACCAGTCGTCCAAATAGTTCAGCACTCGCATGCCTCTGAGTCTGAGAGGAGCGAGCGCTGCGTCCATGCATTTCGTAAATGTACGAGGTGCTAGGGACAAGCCGAATGGCAGGACTGTATACTGGTATGTCTGACCCCCGAAGGCGAATCTCAAGTATCGCCTGTGGTGTGACGCTATCTGTATTTGAAAATACGCGTCCTTCAGACCTATCGACATGAACCAGTCTTCTTGGCGAACATGCGCGAGAATTTTGCTGGTTGTGAGCATTTTGAAACTGTGTTTCACTAATACTCTGTTCAGCCGTCTTAGATCCAGTATGGGTCTGATACCGCCGTCCTTTTTGGGGACTAGAAAGTATCTGCTGTATAGTCCCCCTTCGCTTAGAGCTGGGGGAACGCGCTCTATCGCCCCTTTGCTTATCAGTTTTGATATTTCGGCTCGAAGTAGGTGAGCTACTTCCAACGAAACCGAAGTTTCGACGCGCGCTGTGAAGCGGGGAGGGCGTCGACAAAACTGTAGCGAGAAGCCTCTCTTTATAATGCCTAGCACCCAGTCCGAAACCCCTGGGAGCGCTGCCCATGCTTCTGCATGGCTGGCTAGGGGCTGGATACGGAGCGCGCTCTGATCGCCGTGCGACAGAGGCGCTTCGGGGGATACAACAGGCATTATGCCTGTGGCATTTGAGGCGGGGCGCGCGCTAATACAGCGGGCGGAACGCTCGTCCTCGACCTTACTACAGTGCTTAGCTGAGTGAGGGAGGACTGAGAAAGTCTCATAGGACTCATGTGAGCGAGTAGCTGTGGGCTGGGAGCGGGCACATTTACTGCTTTGGGCGCGGTGTCTGCCTGAGCAGAGCGCGCGCTCACAGGTCTCGTTTTTACAGAGAGCCTGTGATCTGTTAGACATAGTGTTCGTGGGCACTGGGAAGCGGGCACTCTCACTATGTTGGAAGCACAATCGACCTGAGTCGATTTTATGTGCGCGAGCCCTAAGTGTAGGGCTGTGCTTATGTGTAGTGATGGGCACTGAGGAGTGGGCATCGAGACTACATTTATAGCACCATCGGCCGTAGCCGGGCAGAATGCCTGCGCTCGACCCCGCTGCGGTGTTTAACCGAGCAAGGGAGGGCTGGGCGAGTCCCGTAGGACATATAATGACCGTTAGTAAGTGTGGGCGTGGGAGAGCGGGCACAATTACTGCAATGAGTGCACTGTCTGCCTGAGCAGTGTGAATGCACAGGTTTCGTCTTTACAGAAACCACAAGGCATGCAGAACATAGTGTTTGTGGGCACTAGGCAGTTGGCACGTTCACTATGTTGTGTGCGTGATCGACCCGAGTCGAATATATGAGCGCGGGCCCTGTGTGAAGGGCTGTGCTAATATGTAGGGATGGGCACAAGCAGTGGGCATCTTCTGTACACATATAGCATCATCGGCCGTGGCCGGGACTTCGCTCGTGGGCTGCAAAACAAACACGTCTGCAGTTGCCTCTCGGGGAACAAACAGAGTGATTTGCATTCGGCGGCATAAATATTTTCTGCCGGCAGACCCGAGATTCGAACTCGGATCCTCTGCGCGAGAACCTAATAATCTACCACTGGACCACAGTGAAGATACATAGACAAAGTCAGCGCGAGTATTATCCACACTGGCGTTTGCTTGCAGGCATGTACCACGTGCTCGTGGGCTGCGAAAACAAACACGTCTGCAGTTGCCTCTCGGGGAACAAACAGAGTGATTTGCATTCGGCGGCAAAATATTTTCTGCCGGCAGACCCGGGATTCGAACTCGGATCCCTCGCGCGAGAGTCTAATAATCTACCACTGGACCACAGTGAAGATACATAGACAAAGTCAGCGCGAGTATTATCCACACTGGCGTTTGCTTGCAGGCATGCGAGTAAGCACGACATGCAATACTAACATTTTCAGACGCCTGAAATATGCCAGAATGTGAGAAGAGTGGATATCGCCCGGTTTCAGCGGGGCTGAAAACACTCCATTCCCCTTTCGCCAGTGACGCACGGGAACCGTAGAAACGGCGTTCGGTTGCAGTCAAGCGGGTACTACGCGCTCGCTGGCTGCAAAATGCATCTCCGAAGTCGCCTTCAGGGGACTGACAGAGCGAAGCATTGGCGGCATAAAAATATATGCCGCTAGACCGGGATTAGAACTCCGGTCTCCCATGCGGAAAACCTATAATTCCGCCACTGAGCCACAGGGGGATGTAGGCTTTGAATGTGAGAAGAGTGGATATCGCCCAGTTTCAGCGGGGCTGAAAACACTCCATTCTCCTTTCGCCAGTGACGCACGGGAACCTTAGAAACGGTGTTCGGTTGCAGGCAAGCGGGTACTACGCACTCGCTGTCTGCAAAATGCATCTCTGCAGTCGCCTTCAGGGGACTGACAGAGTGAAGCATTGGCGGCAAAGGCGGCGTCAACATGTATTATTCGGCGTTTGCTGGCAGGCAAGCGTGCTATAACAGACTCACTTGCTGCAATAATATTTCCAGTCGCCGAACAGGGAACTGAGAAATATGAGAGAAAAGAGGTGAGACCGACCAACGGTGGGACTGAGAACACTCTTTTCTCCTTCACCGGTGAATGACGCGCGCGGAGGCAGGGTAGCTTTTCTTGTAACGTAAAGAAAAACTAATCCCGCTGTCCGCTTCCAGGAAGGGCAGCCTCGGAAGGATGCCTGGCGAGTCCTCAGAGTCACCGTAGGCAATTGGCTCGGAGTGAGGGCATTTCGCCGTCAGCGAGCGCGAGCGCTGCATGAGAAGGCGTCTTGAAAAAGACGCAGCTCTTTTAGGGGTGAGTGTTGCAGCGAACACACACACACACACAGAAAACAGAGCAATATAGCAATAAAGGATATAGGCGTCGGAAAGCGCAGCAGGTACGGCTGTAGAAGGCGGCGTTGGCCAGCGGCTTCGAGGGCTCGTCCCGCTGAAGTGCTTGCTTCGAACGACGCTTGCTTCCGTGATCCAGCGATGCGTGCGCTTCGCTGAAGAGATTAAAATCAAGTGAGTCAGCCTTCTCGAGCTCCTTTTATAGAGGTAAGCCACGCCCGTTTCGGCGGGAAGTGGCGAGGAGGGCGCGAAGCGCCCTCATTGGCCTGATGTCATCTCAGGCCTCGCTCGATAGGCTTAAGCAGTGGCCGCAGAGCAGCCAATGAGCGAGCAAGCCGTCTCGCCATAGCTGTCTGCTGCTGCCGCAACGCGTTTTACATATATGAAAATTAAAGGATAATTTTTTGCTTCAGTGTTTCGTGAAAAGAGACTTTTCCCGTAGCGTTTTGAATAAAACGCAGTACGAGAGGACTCTCGTAAGAGAACTTTTTATTTGCAACATTTTGAGAATATTTTGGGAATGTTGTTAAAGTTAAAGTTTATACAATGATCTCAAAATAACATTGTCCCAATGTTTCATTATAACAAATGAAGAATGTTCTCTCGGTCACGTTAGGAAAATGTTTTGAGGATATCATTGAGAGATGAGATGTTTATTGTTCTTTATAAAACGTTCTTTTAATGTGACGAGTTAACAAAATTATAACTTTTTATTTGCAACATTTTGAGAATATTTTGGGAATGTTGTTAAAGTTAATGTTTGTACAATGATCTCAAAATAACATTGTCCCAATGTTTCATGATAACAAAAGAAGAACATTCTACTTGCAAAATTTTGAGGATATTTTGGGAATGTTGCTAAAGTGTAAGTTTTTACAATGATCTCAATATAACATTGTCCCAATGTTTCATTATAACAAATGAAGAATGTTCTCTCGGTCATGTTAGGAAAATGTTTTGAGGATATCATTGAGAGATGAGATGTTTATTGTTCTTTATAAAACGTTCTTTTAATGTGACGAGTTAACAAAAGAAGAACATTCTACTTGCAACATTTTGAGGATATTTTGGGAATGTTGCTAAAGTTAAAGTTTGTTCAATGATCTCAAAATAACATTGTCCCAATGTTTCATGATAACAAAAGAAGAACATTCTACTTGCAACATTTTGAGCATATTTTGGGAATGTTGTTAAAGTTAAAGTTTGTACAATGATCTCAATATAACATTGTCCCAATGTTTCATAAAAACAAAAGAAGAACATTCTACTTGCAACATTTTGAGCATATTTTGGGAATGTTGTTAAAGTTAAAGTTTGTACAATGATCTCAATATAACATTGTCCCAATGTTTCATGATAACAAAAGAAGAACATTTTCTCTGTCACATTAGGAAAATGTTTTGAGGATATCATTGAGAGATGAGATGTTGAATGTTCTTTATAAAACATTCTTGTAATGTTATGTGTTAACATTATTAGAACATTTTACTTGCAACATTTTGAGGATGTTTTGAGGATGTTGTTGAGATAACAGATTATATAATGTTCTCAGTAAAACATTGGCACAATGTTCCATAATAACAGAGGAGGAACATTATCAAAACAACGTTCGTAAAATGTTTTGATGATATCACTGAGACCTGAGATGATGAGTGTTTTTAAAAAAATGTTATTGTAATGTGACGTGTTAACAAAACTAGAACAATTTAAATGTAACATTTAGCTATCAAACTACACAATTATTGTTAAATTGAGCTTGCTGGTCTGACAGCAGGCCAACAGGGTTCACAATGGAACATATGGTGCGTTTACGTCCTCCTGGGAAGTCTGTATTCATGAGGTTTTACAATTTGTTTAATGTTTTATATTAATGAAGCCACTGTAAACTTTATCATCACATATTATACTGTTATATTATAATGCTATCATATTTTGTGCAGGCATTAGCTTACTTCATTGTCACTGCTGAATACCTAAGTATAGTGGTATCCCACAATATTTCCCACTGACACACCCCTAACTCTTCAAGATCAGGGTTAAAGAAAATCCTGAGCTAAGAGCTTCCTACTCATATTCTCATCATTGTGGTGGCGTTCAACTTGTAAATACGATCTTTATGACATGACTTGAATGCACCAATAGCTCTAGCTTAATTAGGGACAATCCATACAAACACTCTTTGCTAAAATACATTACAGACTGTCACAGTGAGAAGTTATTTGTCCTGTATCAACGCAAAAGGCCTAACCACTGCAGTCAACACCTTGGAGTCTATCCATGCTGTTAAATAAAAGTCTGTAGAATACAAGGGTTAGGGTTAGAGTTGGTGTAACCAATGTTACCAATCCATCCATATAAAACCTATGAGACAAAAGTAATATTTACTTATAAATATTTTATTATTTTAGTGTTTAATAAATTAAATATTGATGAAATATGTAAATGTAGCAGATTAGAAAAAATAAATAATTTGATCAGTTCGGATAAGCTCCGGCCTCCGTTGGTTGCATCATATAGCACGGGTTAGAGGAGTGATAGTCACTTGTCACAGAGAAATCGTGAAATGGCCGCTGGAGCAGTGACGCATGTCAATTGCAGTTGAAAAGTTGCTAAAGGATTAAATGAGAAGTCGAGTTGATTCATCCGACGAAACCTGTTCGAACAGATTCATCTGAGATTATTTCTAATCAATAGCACTTTATTCTTGGTAAGTGAGTTCATAAATTACTTTAATTGGTTATGGTTGTGTATTAATCAGTGTTTTGTGTTCTTAAACGATGCTGTGCTATATCATTTTTGAGAAATGTATTTAGGTAAAGTGATTGAAGTGATAAATTGAGAATTTATTTACTGCTTAAAAGTGTTTATACGTGCATTGTTGAATTCATGAGCATAATGTGTGTAACGCAGCTCACGTGGAGTTTTGCTAGCCATGTGTTATGAGCTATAGGCTAATTGAGTGCACACCATTTTCAGACGTCATTTTGTTCATTTTTGCTCATTTTTGTGTTCCTATTAGAGTTTAAAAAAGGGGGTAATAAGCACTGATAAATGTGTATATATTCATTTTGAAGGATTTGTTGTGATAAAATTCATAATTTGAAGTGTTAATGTTGTTTAAATGGAATTAATTGTGATTAATTATTTTTCTGCCTTGTCTTTGCAAGGTTGGGTTTTTTTTCCCTCTCTATTTTGTTGTTCCTGTCTGTGATATTCTCTTGAAAGTGAACGAGGAGTTCTGAGTTTGAACTGTTTCTGCCATAAATGGGGAGTGCTCAACACTGGTGGAAGCTGGCGGGCCAACCTGGTTTTTCCTGAACTTGGAAAACATTTCATGTTTCATCAAAGTGGTAGGACCACACGTATACTTTTTCCCTTTTTCTTTTTCCTTTTTTTTTTCTTCCTCGGACATTGTTGCATCTGTGAACAAGAAGTTTTTTCCCTCTCATTCATCTCAGAGTTGCGTATCGGTATTTTATAACTGAACACTGAAACGAGTGCAATGGACATTGAACTGAGCTAAACGAATAATTTCTGATTCTGATTTGGTGTGTCATTGGACATTTCACCCGGAAAATCGTCTGTATTGTTATTTTATTTTATTTTATTTTATCATCTTTTATTGAAATTTTCCTGAAAAAGATTGAATACAGAGGTTGAGTTACATAATTGTAATTTGAATTTTGAAAGTGAACTGGGTATATTATTTTCATGGAAAGGAAAGAAACAAAGGAAATTAAAGAGTAAATAGCTATAATTAAAACAAGCTACAACCTAATTTAGCTAAAGTAAATAGAGTTAACTACAGAACTATTGAGCATGAGGTCAATTATGTAATTTAAATTGGTTTATTTCAAAAATCATTTAACTGTGATTGTGAATTTTCATTGAAGCCATTGACCGTTTTTTTGTTTTGTTTGTTTGTTCCTGTTTTTTTTCTCAAACTGAAACGACTTAATACAATATATATATATAAAAAATACTTACCTCTTTCAACTATATCTGTCTTCTGTGATTATTTCCCTTGTCTTGCTGCAACACTGGCTCAAGAGCGAACGTAGTCTTCTGACCTGGTCCAAGACATTAGAAACTGGTTTATGCTAAGACCGTAGGACGCGCGTGTTACATAAAAGTTGGCGAGCCAGCCAGGAGCCAGTTCTTGCAGCGAGGGTAACTGTTAAAGAAACAGAGAAGGGAAATTAGTAAACCAAGAGAAACAAGTTATTGACATTTTCAACCGTTACAATGGATATCGTGAAGCGGGAAAACGTTAACGTAGCAAATGCGCTCATAGTCAAAGGCCTTACGTTAACCGAAACAGACAATGAGCTGGAAATGTACCTAGAAAGATATGGTTCAATTAGCCGTAATATTATCATTGACGACCCAGATTCAGAGTTTCACCAAAATGCCATCATAGAATACAATCATAACTCTGCAATCCAAAATCTGCTCCCTTTCTTACCTTTAACTTTGGGGAGTCTCTCTGACCCAGGGGTTACCTTCCGAGTGCGTGCCTTAGCCACTGTCTACACTCAACCTTCTATCTGCACTGCCACTGAAGGGTATCTTGAGGAATTGAAGGCCATTGCTAAGGAAAGTGGAAGGTCCTTCCAGAGTGTGCTTCAAGAGAAATTGGAGAAACTCAGAGAAACCCATTCTGAAAATCAAGCTCCAACAGAATCGCAGCAAGCGAGCTGCCATGATCTTAGCAGTGACTCCAAGAGTGCAGAGGCAACCGCCCCATCGTCAATAAGTAGCCCCCTGACTAATTCAAAAGTGACACCAACTCAAAGCTCAGAACCTAAAAACCCAACCAAGAATAAGCCGACATTTGTGTCTGCCCCTTCTTCAGAAACTACCACTGATGATATTACTGTGACAACATGCCCTGTGTTCCCCACAAATATTGTGGACCCACCCAGTGTTCAGAGAATGGTGGTTGAACACATAGTGAAAACAAGTGAAGCTACTGTGTCACAGCAAACCTCTATTCGTCTGAGGGTTTTCTCAGGGAGGGTTCCGCGCCCCCCCAACGAACCAGATTTCGACACCTGGCGTGCAAGTGTCGACTTCCTGTTAAGTGACCCTTCCATCTCTGACTTGCACAGAACGCGGAAAATCCTAGACAGCCTCTTACCTCCAGCTTCTGACATTGTAAAACATGTTCGCCCTCCAGCCCTACCTGCTGTGTATCTTAAGCTCTTAGAGTCCGTATATGGTTCTGTCGAGGATGGAGACGAGCTGTTGGCCAAACTCATGGGCACTCTACAAAATCAGAGTGAGAAACCGTCAGACTACCTGCATCGGTTGCAGGTTATTCTGAGTGCTGCAATCAGACGAGGTGGTATAGCAGAAAGTGAACATGACTGTTACCTTCTGAAACAATTCTGCAGAGGGTGTTGGGACAATCGTCTCATTGCCGACCTTCAGCTTGACAAAAGAGAAGTACAGCCACCCACCTTTGCTGAATTAGCAGTGCTTATTCGAACCCAGGAAGACAAACACGCCTCTAAGGAGGAACGGATGAGAAAGCATCTTGGGATGACAAAGCCCCCTAATACCTACCAAAAGTCGCGTGCAGTCTCCAACCAAGTATCAGCCTGTTCGTGTGATGTGCCCAGCTCGGATGGTTCTGAAACCAGTCTACTAAAGAAACAAGTTGCAGAAATCCAAGCTCAAGTCACTGCCTTAAAGCAGTCTCCTGATCGAAAGAATCCAAAGAGTCATTCTGAAAAGGCTGAGTTGACCGCTTTAAAGAAGATGGTGGAAGAATTATGCACTCAAGTAGCTGCGGTAAAAGCATCGGTCACCCAGGGACTGAAACAAAACAATGCAGAGGAGTTGGAAATTTCTAGGCTCCAACGTCAGATTGCGGAGCTGCAAACTCAAAGTGTCACTCGTACGATGCCTCGAACTTCTAACACTCAGAGAACGCTTAACACAGAAACGGACAGAAGTCCCAGGATGGGCCAGCTGAGAGTTAACAGACCACGACCCTGGTACTGTTTCCGGTGCGGAGAGGATGGGCACCTGGCTATCAATTGCGAGAACGCTCCAAATCCTTCCAAAGTCGAAGAGCAGCGACTTGAGCTAAGAGAGCAACAAAGCCAATGGGACTCTCTGCATGGAAGGCCTGCCCAGCCTTTAAACTGAAAAGGGTCTCTATAGCGGGGCATATGGAGACCAGACGTTCAGACTGTCGCCCTGAATGTTACAAAAAGATATCTGACGTGAGTAACTGTGGTGCACCGCCATCGAAACGCTTGCCAAAGGGGTTAGTGGGGATAAAATGCACAGCCAAGGTCGCCATTGGAGAAAGAGAAGTAGATTGCCTTCTAGACACAGGGTCACAGGTGACCACAATTCCTCAGTCATTTTATGAGGGAAATTTGTCAGACCACTCCTTGAAGCCATTAGAAAACTTGTTGGAGGTAGAAGGAGCAAACGGACAAGCAGTACCGTATCTGGGGTACATTGAGTTAACCCTGAAATTTCCCAAGGCTTTCATAGGAACTGAAGTTGAAGTCCCCACCTTGGCCTTGGTGGTGCCAGATTTAACAAGTCTTTCTCAAATTCTAGTCGGAACCAATTCCTTAGATGTGCTTTACAGCAAGTGTGCCAAAGAGAATGCGGCTAACTTTCAATCAAGCTTCCATGGTTACCAAGCAGTACTTAAAGTCTTGGAGGCCAGGTGGAGACAGGCCAGCAGTGAGATTCTGGGTTACGTGAAGTTGAAGGGAAACTCTCCTGAAGTTGTGCCTGCAGGAAGCACAGTGGTCTTGGATGGCCTTGTCCACCTACATGGTCCCCACACAGAGAAGTGGGTGACTCTCGAGCCTCCATCTGTCCCTTTACCAAGTGGCCTACTGATTGCAAACTGTTTGCACACCTTACCCCGAAACCGTCTCTCTAAATCAGAGGTCTTCATTCCTGCTCCTGGAGAGCCACTGTCCTGCAGAGTTTAGTTCCAACCTGCTTCAGCACACCTGCCTTTGAATACTTAAGTGATTCTGAAGAGCTTGATGAGCTGATTCAGGTGTGTTTAATTAGGGTTGGAACTAAACTCTGCAGGACAGTGGCTCTCCAGGAGCAGGAATGAGTATGTGGGCTCTAAATTGTCGGTTTTGCTGAGAAATGGAACTCAAACCGACATAAAAGTCCCTCCTAAAATTGTGCTGGCAGAGATTCATGCAGTTCAGAAGGTCATGGACCAGCAGCACCAGAGTTCAAATGTCAAAACTGAGGAACCATCAAACGACTGTGCTAACCTTGCCTTCGAATTTGGTGACTCCCTGCCCACGAGCTGGAAAGAGAGGATATCAAAGTTGTTAAACTCCATGCCTGAGGTCTTCTCCCTGCACGACCTTGATTACGGCAGCACCGAAAAGGTCAAACATCAGATAAAGTTGAGTGACAGCACACCGTTCAAGCACAGAGCCCGACCCATCCATCCCCAAGACATTGACGCTGTAAGAAAGCACCTCCAAGAACTACTAGAGGCCGGTGTCATCCGCGAGTCTGAGTCTCCATTTGCGTCACCAATTGTGGTAGTCCGTAAGAAGGATGGTACTGTGAGGCTATGTATTGACTTTCGAAAGCTCAACTCGCAAACGATTAAGGATGCGTACGCCTTACCAAACCTAGAGGAGGTCTTTTCAACACTAACCGGCTTCTTCCATGCCGATTTGGTAGAACCCAGATTTCAAATCGAGCACGGAAGAAGCTGATAAGTGTAAAACCGCGTTTGTCTGCCCGCTTGGATTCTGGGAATTCAACAGAATGCCGCAGGGGATTACCAATGCACCGAGCACGTTCCAGAGATTAATGGAACGGTGTATGGGAGACTTGAACAGAAAACAGGTGCTGGTTTTCATCGATGACCTCATAGTTTTTTCAAAAACTCTTGAAGAGCATGAGTCCCGGTTGCTGCAAGTTCTAAACCGACTGAAGGAGTATGGGTTGAAATTGTCACCCGAGAAATGCCGGTTCTTCCAGACATCAGTGAGGTATCTGGGTCATATAGTCTCACGAGACGGAGTAAAGACTGACCCAGCGAAGGTTGAGGCCCTGAAGACATGGCCAAAGCCAACAAACCTGAAGGAGTTGAGGTCTTTTTTAGGCTTTGCCGGATACTACCGGAGGTTTGTGCGAGAGTACTCCAAGATCATTAAGCCTCTTACCGACCTCACAGCGGGATATCCTCCACTCAGGAAGAGCGGTATTAAGAAACCGAAGGAAGGAAGCTATTTCAACCCCAAAGAAGAGTTCGGTGATCGATGGACTCCAGATTGCCAGAGTGCCTTTGACTCCATAATTGGCAAGCTCACATCTGCACCCGTTTTGGGCTTTTCGGACCCCAAGCTTCCCTATGTGCTTCACACTGATGCCAGTACCACCGGGCTCGGTGCAGCTTTATATCAGGAGCAGGAGGGGCAGATGCGAGTCATAGCCTTTGCCAGCAGAGGATTGACTAAGGGTGAAAGTAGATACCCTGCGCACAAACTAGAATTTTTGGCGCTAAAATGGGCTGTCACCTCCAAATTTAGCGACTACCTCTATGGTGCAGAATTCACTGTGGTAACGGATAGCAACCCCTTGACATATATTCTAACCTCGGCAAAACTTGATGCCACCAGTTACCGCTGGCTGTCCAGCTTGTCAACTTACAACTTTAAGCTGCAGTATAGAGCAGGTAGCCAGAATCAAGATGCTGACGGGCTATCCCGACGACCACATGGTGAGCCTCTGGATGACTTGGTTTCACAAAAGGAGAGAGAACGGATTAAACAGTTCACATTAAACCATCTCATCGGGCCAGGAGTTGAGTCATCTGTTCTCATGGCAGACACGATAAAGGCCATCTGTGAAAGGCACCAGGTGATTGGGTCATCCCAAAATCCTAGTTCATTTCACTCTTCACTTACCTTGGTTGAATCCCTTACTCAGCATGAGGACGCTCTGCCGAATGAATTCCAACGTGAGGATGAACATGGTCTTCCAGATCTTCCTCATCTCTCAGAAACTTCCTTGGCGGAACTACAGAGAAAAGATTCAGAAATGAGGGTTGTTATTGAAGGATTGGAGTGTGGAGTGAAACCCTGTAACCTGAGAGACCAACCACCTACCATGGGTTTGTGGTTAAAAGAGTGGAACCGACTAGATGTATAGGAGAAGGCAGGAGTGTGGAGCCTCTAGCTATCAGTTGGCACTGCCCACCACATTGAGAGAAATGGCGTTACGGAGCCTCCATGATGACATGGGTCATCTAGGCATCGACAGGACCCTGGATCTCATCAGGTCAAGGTTCTTCTGGCCGAAAATGTCACAGGCAGTGGAGGAAAGGGTCAAAACTTGTGAGCGCTGTGTCCGTAGAAAAACACCAAACTGGCCGGCCCTTAGAGTTGGTATGCATAGACTTCCTGTCCCTGGAGCCAGACCAAAGCAACATCAAAAACATACTGGTTATCACGGACCACTTCACAAAGTATGCCGTTGCAATACCAACTAGAAACCAAACTGCCCAAACCATTGCTAAGAGCTTGTGGGACAATTTCTTGGTGCACTATGGGTTTCTGGAGAAACTACATAGTGACCAAGGGGCAGACTTTGAGTCACACACAATAAAGAAGTTGTGTAAGATTGCAGGCATTCATAAGGTGAGAACTACCCCATATCATCCGAGGGGCAATCCAGTGGAACGTTTTAATCGTACGCTCCTCCAGATGCTGGGGACCCTTGAAAATGAAAAGAAGTCTCGGTGGAAGGAGTTCGTAAAGCCTTTAGTGCATGCTTATAACTGCACCCGCAATGACACCACTGGTTATACTCCTTATGAACTCATGTTCGGGCGACAACCCCGCCTACCTGTTGATCTGGCCTTCGGATTGCCAGCAGACACTCCCATCAAGTCCCACTCCCAATATGTGCGAGATCTTAAGAATCGGTTACGTGAGAGTTACGAGGTGGCTACTAAAAATGCTGGAAAAGTAGCCGAGCGTAATAAAAGAAGATTTGACAAGCGTGTGGTTGCTTCAACATTGGAGGAGGGTGACCGAGTTCTTGTAAGGAACGTGCGATTGAGAGGAAAGCATAAGCTGGCTGATAAATGGGAACATGATGTTCATGTGGTTGTCAGAAAAGTTTGTGATCTGCCAGTATATACTGTCCAACCAGAGAGAAACGGTGGTCCTCTCCGGACTTTGCACCGAGATTTGTTGCTGCCCTGTGGGTTTTTGCGGCCAAGCAACTCCGAAGAACAACCAAAGGAGAAAGTTCAAAGGCCTAGAACCAGAGCTTGTCCTGATGGAGGGATAAAGGAGTCAGAGTTTGTTTCTGAATGCTCAGAGTCTGAGGATGAGCGAATTTCCTGTTATGTACCTGAAAGAACATTGGGCTCTGAAACTCAAATTATTATGGGATTTGAGCACCCACCTTGTGTTCAAGTTGCATCCGACTTACCTGTCCTTGATCCTGTTAGGGAGAGCTTACCTGCTCAGGAACCTGTGGAGAGTAACACTGAAGAACCTGCAAAGGAATACTTGCATGAATGGAAACCTGTGGAGGGAGAATCGGATGAGCCTGTAGGATTAGAAACATGTGTAGATGAGCCAGAATCAGGTTGTACCGAACCAGATGTCTCAGTGGAGCAAAGACCAGAACCAGAGCAATCCTCTAAGTCCCTGAACGAGCACCCTACTCAATTGATTAAGACAGTGCCAATCAGTTCAGAGTTAGGAAGTGGAGGAAGAAATCTGATCTCAAATGAAAGGAGTTGTGTTGAGTACACTGAAAATGAAGAAAGGAGAACTGAGCCTGAAGACGATGTTGCCCCCAGACGTTCACAGAGAGAGAGACGCCCCCCTAAAAAGTTTGAATATCCCCAGTTAGGAAATCCACTTACCTTAGTAATTCAGTCCTTGTTGCAGGGTCTAAACGAAGCTTTTAGTTCTTCTTTAGAAGAGTCAGTTGTTGCCCCAGTAATTCACGTGTAAATGCTACGGGACGTGCATATATTCCAGAGGGGAGGGTGTAACCAAGGTTACCAATCCATCCATATAAAACCTATGAGGAAAAAAAGAGACAAAAGTAATATTTACTTATAAATATTTTATTATTTTAGTGTTTAATAAATTAAATATTGATGAAATATGTAAATGTAGCAGATTAGAAAAAATAAATAATTTGATCAGTTCGGATAAGCTCCGCCCTCCGTTGGTTGCATCATATAGCACGGGTTAGAGGAGTGATAGTCACTTGTCACAGAGAAATCGTGAAATGGCCGCTGGAGCAGTAACGCATGTCAATTGCAGTTGAAAAGTTGCTAAAGGATTAAATGAGAAGTCGAGTTGATTCATCCGACGAAACCTGTTCGAACAGATTCATCTGAGATTATTTCTAATCAATAGCACTTTATTCTTGGTAAGTGAGTTCATAAACTACTTTAATTGGTTATGGTTGTGTATTAATCAGTGTTTTGTGTTCTTAAACGATGCTGTGCTATATCATTTTTGAGAAATGTATTTAGGTAAAGTGATTGAAGTGATAAATTGAGAATTTATTTACTGCTTAAAAGTGTTTATACGTGCATTGTTGAATTCATGAGCATAATGTGTGTAACGCAGCTCACGTGGAGTTTTGCTAGCCATGTGTTATGAGCTATAGGCTAATCGAGTGCACACCATTTTCAGACGTCATTTTGTTCATTTTTGCTCATTTTTGTGTTTCTATTAGAGTTTAAAAAAGGGGGTAATAAGCACTGATAAATGTGTATATATTCATTTTGAAGGATTTGTTGTGATAAAATTCATAATTTGAAGTGTTAATGTTGTTTAAATGGAATTAATTGTGATTAATTGTTATTTTTCTGCCTTGTCTTTGCAAGGTTGGGTTTTTTTTCCCTCTCTATTTTGTTGTTCCTGTCTGTGATATTCTCTTGAAAGTGAACGAGGAGTTCTGAGTTTGAACTGTTTCTGCCATAAATGGGGAGTGCTCAACACTGGTGGAAGCTGGCGGGCCAACCTGGTTTTTCCTGAACTTGGAAAACATTTCATGTTTCATCAAAGTGGTAGGACCACACGTATACTTTTTCCCTTTTTCTTTTTCCTTTTTTTTTTCTTCCTCGGACATTGTTGCATCTGTGAACAAGAAGTTTTTTCCCTCTCATTCATCTCAGAGTTGCGTATCGGTATTTTATAACTGAACACTGAAACGAGTGCAAAGGACATTGAACTGAGCTAAACGAATAATTTCTGATTCTGATTTGGTGTGTCATTGGACATTTCACCCGGAAAATCGTCTGTATTGTTATTTTATTTTATTTTATTTTATCATCTTTTATTGAAATTTTCCTGAAAAAGATTGAATACAGAGGTTGAGTTACATAATTGTAATTTGAATTTTGAGAGTGAACTGGGTATATTATTTTCATGGAAAGGAAAGAAACAAAGGAAATTAAAGAGTAAATAGCTATAATTAAAACAAGCTACAACCTAATTTAGCTAAAGTAAATAGAGTTAACTACAGAACTATTGAGCATGAGGTCAATTATGTAATTTAAATTGGTTTATTTCAAAAATCATTTAACTGTGATTGTGAATTTTCATTGAAGCCATTGACCGTTTTTTTGTTTTGTTTGTTTGTTCCTGTTTTTTTTCTCAAACTGAAACGACTTAATACAAAATATATATATATATAAAAAATACTTACCTCTTTCAACTATATCTGTCTTCTGTGATTATTTCCCTTGTCTTGCTGCAACACTGGCTCAAGAGCGAACGTAGTCTTCTGACCTGGTCCAAGACATTAGAAACTGGTTTATGCTAAGACCGTAGGACGCGCGTGTTACATTAGGGTTAACCTTAACCCTTAATTTCTAACCCAGACCCGGTTTCACAGAGTTTAGATTAAGCCAGGATTAGGCCTTAGTGCATTTAATTAGCTTTTAAAAATGTGCCAAAGAAAAAAGAAACATTACTGGTGTGCATCTTGAGACAAAATAATGGCACCGACATATTTTAAGATATGTCAGTGCAAGTTGCTTTCAGGTAAAACAGCTCAAACGTGCATTTTAGTCTGGGACTACGGGCTTAAACCTTGCCTGTGAAACCCGGGGTATATGTTGCAACTTGTATAGAATTATGCCAATGTTAGCAAAGTGTTGTGTTGGACAGAGGATTAACCCTAAGCCAACAGGTTGTGTAACAGTGCCACACAGGGTGAAAAGCAAGTTGACATTATTAGGCATAAGAGTGTTTCTAAAGGAAAGGTCAATATTTTGTTAAAGTGCAAAAGGATCATTATGGGTCACATGAATGTAACTCTAATGTCACCATGACACCAATCCATTAGTTTTTCATGTAGGTAGGTACAGAATTGTATATGAATAGCCTACATATGCAATTTTGCTCTGTTTAATATATAATATGTTTGCTCTTTTAAACTGCTGTTTGGCAGAGCAGTGGTAAATATAATTTTGTTATAAATGGTATATATTATTTGTGTTATTTATTATTATTATTTATATGCTATTGTAAGTTTATTTTTTTTTATCATGCACTGCAATGAAGACACCATTTAACCAATTGATTAAATATAACAGCCAGCTTACAAATACAACTAAATAAATAGCACGTGCACGTTTTTTTCATATTCTTTCTTTTAAACATGTCATCTTTTCCTGTAATTGCAATGTTACCACATTATTGGCTGTCTCTTCGAGTTTTTTTGAGCATGATTGGTTATTCAGACTGTCATCCAGGAATCTGGCCAATGGCAGCTATGCGCGCCTTTTACTGGTCAAGTTTGAATATTCGTCTGTTAGAGTTAGTGTCACGTGTGTGTGTGTGTGTGTGTGTGTGTGTGTGTGTGTGTGTGTGTGCGCTCGCTGCTGCTCGGGATCTTCAGTACTAGCCTCCTTCGGTTCTGTGGCTTTTACATTGTTTAAAACATGGATTATTTTGCATCGTACTGTTACATTTTTATTTTGAGCGAGTTGCGGGATGTAAATGGACAACGAATTTTAACAACGTACGTGTAACGGACATATTGCAATCTGCGGAAGGTAAATAACTTTTTTTTTATATAAAAATAAATTCTGCTACATCAAAATATAGTGTGTTAAATTGAGAAGCTAATTTTAAATGCGATTAGAGCAATATCGACATTATTTCAATGTTTCAGGCTAAGCATGTGTAAATATTGTCAGCTAACTTAGTTTTTGATAAAAATAAATAAAATAGGAGCTTTACAATGAGTGAACTGAGAACATTGTGTCTTTATACAGAGAGGAACTCGAACCACACTATGAAAACTAGATGAAGTCATCATCATAAATAATGTTTTTGAGCTGGTGAGTAAAAATTTGCAAGCTTTTGCAAATGTCTCTTTTAGTAAGTAAATACAAATAGCTAATAATATTGCTGTATGTGTGTGTTTCCCATTATCCAGGAATTTTGGGAATAAATATTATCCAGCCACACGATCTTCAGTTGCAGTGAGTATTGTCATAGTAAAATACACGTGAAATAGAGGCAGAACATGTAAACTCTGCTCAAAGGCACACTGGTCCAAACCCTCCAGACAACATTTTACCTGTCTTCTTGATATGAGTTTACGGGCCTAGCTGACCCAAACATAAATGTCCTTTCAAAATGAAATTATTTTCAAACCTGTATGACTTGATTCTGTGAAACACAAGAATGTTGGAAATAAAACAACATTGGAACCCATTTTATGGAAAAAAACAAAACAGAGAAGTCATTTCTCAAGATATCTTAATTAAGGTTATACAAAATAAATTCTTACAGTCTTGGAACAACATGGAGTACCGGTAAATAACGAGAGAACTCTATTTTTTGGATGAGCTGTTCTTTTTAGGACATGACGTTCCCAGGGTCCTTTGCTAAATTAACCATGATTTTTATTATAGTAAAGTGTAGAAACAATGTTTTTATGGTGGATTGATTACAATAATTTATTACCATTTAGTTAGTGTAGCAAAACCATGGTTAATGTTAGTAAGGGTTCTCTAGATTTATATAGCCTAACACTTAAGGAAAACATAAAAAATGGTCCTATGTCACCCAGATCAATAGTCTGTATTGTCCCAATGTTTCATGATAACAAAAGAAGAACATTCTACTTGCAACATTTTGAGGATATTTTGGGAATGTTGTTAAAGTTAAAGTTTGTACAATGATCTCAATATAACATTGTCCCAATGTTTCATAATAACAAAAGAAGACCATTCTACTTGCAACATTTTGAGGATATTTTGGGAATGTTGTTAAAGTTAAAGTTTATACAATGATCTCAATATAACATTGTCCCAATGTTTCATAATAACAAAAGAAGAACATTCTACTTGCAACATTTTGAGCATATTTTGGGATTGTTGCTAAAGTTAAAGTTTGTACAATGATCTCAATATAACATTGTCCCAATGTTTCATAAAAACAAAAGAACATTTTTCTCTGTCACATTAGGAAAATGTTTTGAGGATATCATTGAGAGATGAGATGTTGAATGTTCTTTATAAAACGTTTTTCTAATGTGACGAGTTAACACAATTAGAACATTTTACTTGCAACATTTTGAAAAAAATTAAATAAACCTCAGCATATAGGAGCTTTACAATGAGTGAACTGAGAACATTGTGTATACATAACATAATGTCCTTTCAAAATGAAATTATTTTCAAACCTGTATGACTTGCTTCTGTGAAACACAAGAATGTTGGGAATAAAACAACATTGGAACCCGTTTTATGAAAAAAAAAAAAAAAAACAGTGAAGTAATTTCTCAAGATATCTTAATTAAGGTTATACAAAATAAATTCATACAGTTTTGGAACAACATGGAGTACCGGTAAATAACGAGAGAAATTTTAAGGTATGTTCCCAGGGTCCTTTGCTAAATTAACCATGGTTTTTATTATAATAAAGTGTAGAAACAATGTTTTTATGGTGGATTGATTACAATAATTTATTACCATTTAGTTAGTGTAGCAAAACCATGGTTAATGTTAGAAAGGGTTCTCCAGATTTATATAGCCTAACACTTAAGGAAAACATAAAAAATGGTCCTATGTCACCCAGATCAATAGTCTGTTAACACACATTAACGCACTTTTTAAATTTTCTTAAGATCAAGCATTGGAACAATGTTCACGGAGCAGAACAGGCACCAACAGAGAAACAAGTCCATCACTAGTAAGTATCCACTGCATTTTATAAAACCGTAGTCAATTTTAAAGGCACAATGCACTCCAAAATAAAAATGATCTCTTTTTTTCTCCCTCGTGCCAGATTTATATCTGACTTTCTTTCCAAAGAGATTTTTAGAAAAAATTATCATTAAAGAGAATCATATAAAGAGAAATGTGGGAGGAGCTTGAATTTATTGCCTAGCCCTGTTTGTTTGAACCGCGAGAGCCGTCAAAGCTTATGCTACTCCTACGTCATACATCGACAAGAGCCTTTTATAGTCTACACGTCGGACGCAAGCAACTTGCAGTTTTGCCCCCACCAACAACGCATAGTATTGCATACAATGGTGTGTCGCGTATCAAAAACTGGGATGACACATTTTGCTACGCATAGATGCATAATGGCGGCCGAAGTGTAGGGATGCGTAGCCTTGCAGGCGCATATGCGTATCGATGCGTTGACTATGTAACTCTTTTGGCGTAATTTGACTTGCATATGGATCTCTGCTGGAAGCTAGTTTTTTAAGTCGATAAAGTTATAAATATGGTAGGGCTGGGGGAATTAACACATTAATCTTTGCTATTAATTTGAGATGCATAACAAGTTAAAAAACGTAACGCAATTAACGCAGCACTTTTTTTGCCTCGTTTTAAAGACTTCCTGTTGCGGAAAAGGCTGCAAAATATGCCGTCCCACCCCGCCGTGTTCGGCAATCAGGTTTTATTCTCGCGCAGCTTTCATGAGCGGGTCTTTTCCGCGCCGCGCTCTCCATTCCGTGTGTGTGTGTGTGTGTGTCGGCGCACTGACACACACACACAACACTGAGCAAACATTGAGCTCTTTGCTCAATGTTCTGCTCCGTGTTTGCGCTGCGTGTTCTGCTCTGTCGTTAACGGCCCAAACGGTGCAATCATGTACCGATCATGCACTGGAAAAGCAAAGTCAAATAACGTGAATTTTCTCAATAGTAGACTTCTGTGAAATAGCCCTACTGAGCTGGTATAGTCATGCTGGCAACAATGGTAGAATTACCTGCTCTGATCACATGCTCTTGTAATAATAGCTTTGTAGGACTATGTTTTATTTTGATAATTAGTAAAAAAAAAAAAAATTATAATAATAAATTGTTAAATTGATTATGTTGATTGATTATTGAAAAATAATAATATATTGATATATTGATGTTTAATATTATTTTAATACAGGGCTATTTTCTGTTCCTTTTTTCCTGTGTTGTTTAATTAGGTTATTCTAAGTTTAAATATTGATGATTACAAGCTTGGGGGAAATGCAATTAATTGCATTTAATTACAGCAAATTGTGTAAATAATCAGTTACTTTTTTTAATCGATTCCCAGCCCTAAAATATGGATATGTTTCTTACACGAACGCCTCACTTCGCTTCACCTTTCGCCTTTATTAACCTGCCAGAGCCGTGTGGAGTACTTTTATCATGGATGGATACATTTTTATGGACTTGTCAAAAAAATCCCACAGGGAGCTACAGAATAAGAAATCTTTGAAGTCCACTTTTTTTACTGTCTGTTTCCATCAGTAAAATTACATTTTTTTATTTTTTTTTCTCAGAATTGTGAGGCAGGAACACACAATTGCAAGAAAATGTGAGCTGTCTTTTTTACTCCCCTCAGAATTCACCCTTCGAGGGAGTTTGATTGACAGGTATTTATTTTTTACATTTCTATTTTACAAAAATAATTTTTTTTTTCTACAAAAATTTCACAAATTAAACGTTGAGACTTTGTTTCATATCAAAAGTAACCTGCTCTGTCTTGTCTCGGCGTTTAGACGTTTCAGCGTTTTTTCTTTGATCCGGAATGTAGGCTATTTTTCATTGCGTGACAACATGATGTGTGGCGTGAGAGCGCCATGGCTTGTTGGACATAGCAACAGTAACTAAAGGGGGCGGGTCTTTGCAAATTGCATTAACCATGGCTGCCTGTTAATTATCACTGGACTACTTCGCTCTCGCATCTCCCAAAAGTTTTTTTTGTTTGTTTTCTTGATTCCATTTTAATGGTTTAATTAAATTGCTATAACCAATTATTTAAAATGTAATGATTTAGGCAAAACTTTCTTCAAAGGTTAAACCAAACTTTTATTTGACGGATTGCCGTGTAGACCTTTGAGTCTCTCTGTGTTTTATGATATTATGATAGTTTTTCTCAAATGAAGCTAAAATGCTGCTGAAGTGACTCTCAGAGCGGCTGTATGAAGTGCATTAATGTGCTCATATAGAAAAGACAGCAAAAACAAAATAAGCCAGAATTGCTTTTTTTTCCTCAGGTTTTACTAATTTATCCTGTGATTCTGACTTTCAAACAGCCAATTGCGAGTTTATATCTCGCACTTCTGAGAAAAAAAAGTTTGAATTGTGAGTCGCAATTACCTTTTTTAAAAATTGTATTCCATGGCGGAAACAAGCTTTCATATGCACAGACAGTAGCTCACATTTAACATGCAGATTGTGCGCGCACAGAAACCTACTGGAGCACAGAAGGTTAGTGCCAACACTGTCCTGTGATTTCTCAATAAGAAACTGCGTATAAACAGAAGTTATAGCATATATTTCTTTCTGCTTTTGAAGTAACTAAAACTTACAGCTTAGCTAATAGCAAAGAGACAATACACAGGTATGATTAAATCACACTAGAAATTGTTCCATCGCCAATGCATTCAAATGCAGTTCTACTTTATTTGTATCTGATTTAAAACAAGCAGAAATCTGTAAGAAATGTAACAATCCATAGACAATATAACTGATGAAAATGAGCTGTTACATCAGAGCAAAAGCATCGTGGGCAGTGCTGTGACATGCTGCAGCTGTGCTCAAGGCGACCTGAGTTCGAGGTTCTCACTTCTCAAGCCAAGTTTGTAGTTTGTTAAAATAATTTAGCCTCTAGTTGTGTTATTAACATTTATATAATGGATTAAGTATATGTTTTAAATTACAAAAACAAAATAGATACTCATAAGGTATCATATTTATACTTTTAAATAAACTAATCTAATTAATTTCTGATTAATAATTAGGCTGGCTAATTTTGAAAGTTTTCAAAGTCAATATTGCTTGTGATCTTAATATGTAATATGTATTTGTATTATTTTTGTTTACACTGTTGCATGATCTTCTTTTATAGGCTATGAGGAAAAACTCTACCATGCACACAGAGAATGGAGCTCAATTCTGCTAACTGGGATAGCAGCTGAAAAACAAGAAGAGAAGAACAGTAGAACACCTATTAATGCAGATGACTTTATTCTTTTTCTGCAAGAACCAAGACAACCAAAGACTGATGATGAGCGCTCTGAGCAAACAGCAGTCAAGATGTATGATTGCACATTGGACTTTTCTGAGTTCTTCATGTAATGTTGGGCATCTACTGTACACAGAACTTCTAATAATTTATGTGGATGCCATTCATAATCCTGTTAGATTTTTGTTTTATTTTAGAGATTAATAAAATTGTATGTTTTAACAATGTTATAGCTAAGCATTTTTTATGTTTAAGAGAACATTTTGGGAACAAAAATAAAACTTCCCACTAAAAACTTTATAAGAATGTTAAGTAGTATTTTTAAGAGTATTTTTAGAGAATGTTATCCTAACTTTTAGAAGAACATTCTAAGAATAAAAATAAAACTTCCTGCTAAAAACTTTATACGAATGTAAAGGGATAATGTTCTACAAATGTTATGATTAAACCTTTATAGAAGGTCATCACAAAACATTTTTAGAGTGTTCTTAGAGAATGTTATCTATACCTTTAAGGAGAACATTCTGGGAACTTAAATAAAACTAAATGAAAATGTTATAAGAACATTAGGGAATAATGTTTTAACAATGTTATCATTAAACATTTTTAGAATGTTTTTAGAGAATGTTTTCCTACCTTTTAGGAGAACATTCTGGGAACTTAAATAAAACTACCCGCTAAAAATGTTATAAGAACATTAGGGAATAATGTTCTAACAATGTTATCATTAAACATTTTTAGAATGTTTTTAGAGAATGTTTTCCTACCTTTTATGAGAACATTCTGGGAACTTAAATCAAACTACCCGCTAAAAATGTTATAAGAACATTATGAATAATGTTCTAACAATGTTATCATTAAACATTTTTGGAATGTTTTTAGAGAATGTTTTCCTACCTTATAGGAGAACATTCTGGGAACTTAAATAAAACTACCCGCTGAAAATGTTATAAGAACATTAGGGAATAATGTTCTAATAATGTTATCATTAAACATTTCTGGAATGTTTTTAGAGAATGTTTTCTTACCTTTTACGAGAACATTCTGGGAACTTAAATAAAACTACCCGCTAAAAATGTCATAAGAACATTAGGGAATAATGTTCTAATAATGTTATCATTAAACATTTTTGGAATGTTTTTAGAGAATGTTTTCCTACCTTTTACGAGAACATTCTGGGAACTTAAATAAAACTACCCGCTAAAAATGTCATAAGAACATTAGGGAATAATGTTCTAACAATGTTATCATTAAACATTTTTAGAATGTTTTTAGAGAATGTTTTCCTACCTTTTACGAGAACATTCTGGGAACTAAAATAAAACTAGCCGCTGAAAACATTATACGAACATTTCAAGATAATGTTCTCAGAACATTTTTAGAACAAAAAAATTCTAGCTGGGAAACTGCAAGCCAAGAAACCAGCGGCGCTGGTGCCTCTGGAGTCTGATCAGGGTCTACGCGTACACGGCTGCATGAGTCATGATGACGCAGAACAACGTTGAGGAGAATCTACGAATATTGTTTGTTTGGATAAACACTTCGAAACGGACAATATTCATAAAAAGATAATTGGTAACCATGCAGAATTTGCATTGACATTTTTTTCGTGTAGAACAATAGCAATCCGCCAATAAAACAATAGCATTTAAACAAATAGTAACTTTCCACCTTTTTTACCTCTGTTATCTCAGGCAGTGTAACAGGATGAAAAGGCAGGGAGATATTCAGTATTTTTTTGCAAAGAAAAAACCATGCCAGCCAGTGAGGGAGAGTCAGTCTGATGGTTTACACACAGTGAGTTCAGAGCCTGGCTGCTCAACAGGAGACCTCTTGGTTCAGGAAGATGCAAGCATAGGTCAGAACAGCCCTGCACACCCTCGACCAGGTTAGTAAACAAGTTAGAAAGTGGACAGTGACATGACTTTGGTATGGTATAATCAGGGCTGCACATTTGCTTAAATCACATAAGTCCCTATATTTATATATTGGTAATTTCAGTATCATACAGAAAAAGTGCAATCCTGAGTGTTCTATGAATGCATAAAGTTATGTGGTTAAAATCCTTGTATTTTACTAATATGCCTTTGTGTTATAGCTGTCTCTAGGGATGAAACAGATGAGAGTGAAAGTGATGTGGAAGAGCTGGATACTTCCCCACCTTCAGAAGCGGAATCTGAGCTTCCACTCACTTCTGATACTGCTCCTACTGGACCTGATGGTATGTTTTTTTGTTTTTTTTTACATGTAAAATAGCCAATACTTAAAGGAGCTGTATGTAAGAAATCTATTTCAATTAATCATTAAATGGCCCTGATGTGTCACTAGACATAGAAATCATGTTCATTTCAAATACTTATATCACTGACAACAGTAGTATGGCTCAGATATTGTCAGTTAAAAAGTGGACTTGCAGCCCTCAACTGATGTTGATGTTGTCATTTTGTGTTTTGGCCTGACGCGCCTCCCTCCACCTATCGACCAATCACGAAGTCAGTAGTGTTTCGGGATCCGGGTTGCCAGCTTTGCTCTAACCTACCCTAACTCTAGTCGGATAAAAATGTCTAACGTTACTAAATCAAAAAGACCTCGTTGTAATTCAGAAATTTGTCGTGACAAAGTCCAAAATAAAACCAGAATTTGTATTGGAGATGCTTTTGAAAGATGGAGACGGCTGAAAACGGAGAAGAATTTGAACACAGACGCCAACGTTGCTAATTTTCTCCTGGACAGGTAAGATTCATCTATGCTTGGCTAACTTGTACTTGATGTCAATGGACATTTCATATATTCATGACAGTCGAACAAAGTTATGCATATTCGTGCAAAGTAACGTAACATTAGCTCACATGGACGTATGCTAACATTAGCAATGCATTATAGGAGCCCGTTTCTCTGTTATTATGCTGAGACGCTGAGGAAAACAACATTAGCACACCCATTATGGCAATTTGAAACGTAATTGAGACAGAAGCCTAACTTTACCTCAGAAAAAATGATTCGTCATTCGTTCTTCACGTACAGTATATCGTGGACTAAGTTACACATGCTGCAAGTTGACCTGTATGACCATTGAAGCAGCCTACGTTTCTGCTGAATCCTGCAGCTTATCTGGCAACCTCGAGTCAGGGGGTAGGGGGGAGGGGATACACCGCTCTACAGTATTTTTAAAGTGATTGCAGTACCAGTTTTCGCCACAATCCTACATACGGTTCCTTTAATTGCATTAAGGAACTGTTGCTAATTGTGTGTCTCATTATGATGTGGGGCCTTTGAAACAGAAAATGCCTCTGAGAACTGATTTCCATTTCCATATGCTTCTTCCCAGACATTTCTCAATCCAGATCTGAGGGACCTATGCAGCCTCATATCAGGTCTTTCCCCAAAACACAAATGAGCAACCGGAAGAGAGCTTTTAAAGATTCCTGGTACAAGGACAATATATGGCTGGAGTACTCATTAAGCAAAGACTCTGCTTTTTGTTATGCTTGCAGACATTTCTCTCTTCCAAATGCACCATCATCTGTTTTCACATCCACAACTGGCTTTTCCAACTGGAAAAAAGCCTTGTGTAAGGAGAGGGGCTTTAAAGCTCACTCTAAATCAGACCGCCATCAAAATGCAATGTATGCATGGAAGCAACACCAGCATGTTGTTAAAACTAAATCTTGCATATTAGATTCCATCAACAAGGAGAGAGAAAAGAAAATCAAAGAAAATCAGTTGTATATCAAAACAATTGCTGATGTTCTTCTACTGACAGTCACGCAGAATATTTCTCAGAGAGGCCATAGAGAGTCTGAGAATTCAAACAACAAAGGGAACTTCATTGCCATTTTGGAAGAGATAGCCAAACATGATCCTCTTATAAAGAAGCGAATGAGTGCTTATGGGAACTCTAAATACACTAGCAGTGGAATTCAAAATGAGATATTGGAATGCTTGGCAGAGATGGTACAGACTGAAATCATCAAAGAAGTTAAAGACAGTGAAGTGTTCAGCATCATCGCTGATGAAACAAAAGATCTAGGGAAAAAGGAGCAGGTGTCTCTGGTTTTAAGGTATTATTACAATGGCACTGTACATGAAAGTTTTTTAAACTTTCAGCAGGCTGAGAGCCTAGATGCAGCAGGGTTAAGCAGCATGATAATCAAGTTTTCAGCACTTAAGTTGATCAAAAACCATCTCAGAACAACAATGGGGGATGAGAGACTGAGCCATCTATAGGGGTTTTGAGCATTGAATCAAGACAAGCAAAATCATTAAATATGGATGAATTTTTAAAACGTTTTAGCAGCAACCATAAAAATCGCAGAATTGTACTTTTTTGAAATGAACCAGATACATAAACCTATTATAAGCCACATTTTACTTATAAAATGAACTACATCCAATGTATTTAGTCTGCAGGACAGTGGTTTTGTTGTTGTTGTTTATTTGTTTGGTCAGTATTAACAGTATTAACAATTAATTGTATGTAATTTCTATAACTTGATGTTTACTTTTCTTGCTGTCTTGCTATACAATATATTGTAGTTTTCTTGAATTTTGTGTCAAAGTAAATAAAATGAGTCTCAAATTCGGCATGTACTGTGTTTTCACAGAAGTTATTGACAAAACGTCATTTGTCATCACCCAGAAACATTCTCAAATAAAAAAAAATAGCAAAATAAATAACATACTAAAATAACACTGGACTAATTAAGCTATTCTAAACTGTTTCTATAGGATCCACATATTTTACACGTTAAAATAAAGCTACCTTTTTGAACAAGTAGCTATCTAACAAAGTATGGATATATGATATTTTTAAATCAATATGCTCCAGACTAATTAGCCTTGACATAAGTAGATTTTGTTTATTCTTAAATGCAAATTTACTGCAACTGCTGCTATGCAAATTGAATGGGATGTGGATAGTAAACAAAAACAATGTATTATATTAAATTTATACTACAGTTATATTAATTCATTAATTGTGTATTTATATGAATTATTAATATAATTCTGCATTTATATAAATAAGGCTGATCTATTATTATTATTATTATTTGTGAGTTGTACACTATTCATACATTGGATTATTTTATTTAGTTTTTCTTTCACTTTTGTAAAGTGAAAAGTTAATACAAATTGTATTTGATTGTTTTGATTTAGAGCAGTGAATAACTGCTATTAAAATATAATTGGGTATCACTGTTTATTACTGATTTTAAAGGTTACTGAACTCTTGAAATGATTTGGATATACAGTTCAAACAACACAAGATTGGCCTCTCTGTATTAATTGTGGCCCCTCTTGTGCCCCCCAGTTGAATAAATCCTAGAATCGCCCCTGCTTGTTCTTGCTCCAGCTTTAACTTCTGTATATTCGGCAGTTTTGCAACAACGGACCGAATAGCTTTTCTCACATCTTTCTCCGCTGCCATTATTCCAACTCAAACTGACGCACTACATCTACATCATCGTTCTCAGCCACTCCCTCTGTTCGCTGATTGGTCCTACAAAAAATTGATTTCTGGAAACCTAAGAATATACAGCAGTCCCAGACGTAGTACTGAAGTAAAATGAAATTGAGCGGAAGTACGTAGGAGGGCGGAGCCAGGCTACTAAAGTACTTCTGTTCGCTAGAAGTTCAGTGCAACTTATCCAACATCCTAAAGATAAATTATTATAATTAGAAGATTTTTGTAGTGTTATAAAATATCGCATATTAATTTTCCAAGCAAAATGTATATTTTAGTCAGAATTATTGCGCTCCTATTTGGCGCGCATGCGCGCAGCAGCGCTCGTTCAATATGAAAATTAGCAGCAAAATGGATACATTTGCATGACTTTCTAACATTTACAGATGGAGAATATAACTGCAAAATGTCCGTTTTGAACTAAGGGGGGGGGGAAACATGTCACAAACGCATAAAACAGCACAAAATATACGCTGTTTGATGGTGGATCGATTTGATCCACGATCGACCTCTAGGGCTGCTTCAGAAACGCGTGCAAACGCAATTATCCAGACTAGATAAACCTGGATCAAATTAGTGAGATTGCGTGAGCTTCAATTACCTTTTATGAAACCACTTTAGCCCCAACTCATTTGTTAGGCTCATTCAAGTCCGGTTTTGGAGTTTAATCTCCGCTTTTCTAAGCAGCTTTTATGGAACAGCCCCCAGGGGGCTGTTCCATAAGATTAGAGTATAAGCCAGGCTTATTTCGGTTAGTCAGGCTTATTTTTGGTAGATTCGGTTTCATAAAGCAAACTTAAAATAGTTCAAACTCAGTTACCCTGGCAACTTATGCTGGGAAACTAGCCTGGTCCAGGGCAGGCTAACTGTCAAGCTAAGCCTCAGTTGTTACAGAGATCCTCTAACACTGACCGACAAGAACACAATGATAGTACCACTGACACTCTCTTATACCATTATTGGACTTTATTAACCACTATTAGTCCAAAATTAATAAACAGTATACAGAAAATCAACTTAAAGGTCCCGTATTATGCCCCTTTTCACAAGATGTAAAATAAGTCTCTGATGTCCCCAGAGTGTGTATGTGGAGTTTCAGCTCAAAATACCCAACAGATCATTTTTTACAGCATGTTTAAATTGTCATTTTTTGGGGCACAGAAAAACGAGCTGTTTTAGTGTGTGCCCTTTAAATGCAAATGAGCTGCTGCTGGACGACACAGGGGCGGAGCTTCATGAGCTCTCGCTCAGTCTGTCAGGACAATTTCATGTCACGGAATGTTGATAATATCAGAAACTCTCAGTAACAGCGTTCAAATTCCGAGTCGGACATTAATGCCTACAGAGTCAGAGTGCTGTATAGAGATGAAACAGGTATAGTTTAGTAGTTTAATTACGGTTATACTTTAACTTATTTTATTACATGGCTTGGCTGAATTCCAATGTAGAATGCGGTCTGTTATTTCTTTATAACAGACCGCTGCGGAGTATAACAGACCGTTGCCATGAAAAACAGCGCGTTGCTATGGACGCGGAACGGACTATTTTCTTTGGCGGAAGCAATACAATCGTTTTTAAATCAATAAACTCCTTTTTAAATCAATAATTCGTGTCAAATTATTTATTTATTTTGTAGGTAGCCATGTAATAAGCGGGATAATGTATAGAGAGGCGGTCGTTATAGCGAATAACAAGCCCTTCAGGCTGTCAAGACCCCTCCGCTTCGCGTCGGGGTCTCGTTCAGCCTGTCGGGCTTGTTATTCGCTATAACAACCGCCTCTCTATACATTATCCCTTACATAACGTATTTGTCATCTGCTTGTAGGCTATGTATCCTAGTCTGTTGAATGATGAGCAAACATATACTGATGAGTTTAATAAAATTTATTGTACATCACACAAAAGATGAAGCGTCAGTTTTACTTCAGAAAATCACGTAAGAGCTGAGTAAACAGTAAGTTATAAGAAGTTCGCAAGTATATATATATATATGACTGAATGTTTTGTGCCCAAGATTTAATTAGATTGTTTTAAAGATTTATGAATACATTTCTCTCTGGTTTTGTTTGGCAGCTGTAGTACATGTTTATGATTATTAGAAGAACATTAGAACACAATCTAAAAAAAGCTTTTTAAAGCAGAAGTTAAAATCACAAAATTAAAAATAAATAATTACAAAAGCACAGTATAAATTTTAACTGGTAAGATGAATCTGAGCTTAGTAATTGACAGTATATTAGCCTACATTTGATTTACCCCATTAGTAGTTATTAGATAGTTATTGCTATCATAAAAATACACTTGTAGGTTTAAAATTCTAAATAAGGCACATCTAATGTCCAAATAACAAATATTTTAGCATATATATATATATATATATATATATATATATATATATACATATACATATATGAAGACTTCAGATGCAAAAGCCTATAAGTGTCATTTGAAATTTTGTATTCTTGAAAATGAGTATTCTTATCAAGTTCGTATATTTAAGTTCAGTAATTTCACTTTAATGACAATTAATAGGTAAATTTCATTGCCATTAAAGTGCAATAAGTGAACATAAACATACAAGCTTGATAAAAATTATCATTCTAGAAGGAAATTTCAGATGGCACTT
The DNA here is from genome assembly GCF_964197995.2 of Scardinius erythrophthalmus. NCBI lineage: Eukaryota > Metazoa > Chordata > Actinopteri > Cypriniformes > Leuciscidae > Scardinius > Scardinius erythrophthalmus. The sequence continues at coordinate 44,084,576 of NC_138221.1, forward strand.
AGAGGCTTTTGCATCTGAAGTCTTCATATATATATATATATATATATATATATATATATTATATATATATAATGTACTTTATTGTGTTTTTCAATTCAAACACATTTAACACAATTATACAAATGGACAGTTCATTTAAAGACATCATATTTTCCCCCAATAAATATTCCTTATTTTTCCTTCTACTTTTTTTCTTTTGTGATAATACCCACCAATAATTAGAACAATAACCAAAAAGTACATAGTTAGACACTTTTACATATGATTTAAGGGGAAAAAGACAAAAAACAATAAATAAATATTAATTAACATTTAACATTCACATATTTATATCAAACTCTTATAATGACACATAATTCCTAATAGTTCAATTCAAGTTATATTATTTAAATATCAAATATTCAATATTAAATAAGTCAATAAATAAAATAACAAATAAAAGGGAGGGATGGTTATATAAAAATGTAGTTAATGTAGGCTAATATATATTCCTTTATTTTATGGAATATTCTTTGATTTTAGAGTTGCACATATCTTTTCAAAATGTATACATTTGCTCTTAATTTCATGTTATCCTCTCCATAGTGTACTTTAGAAACTAAATCTACTTATTTAAAACTGGGGATTCTTGCTTTCTCCAAAAAATTATTGCATTAAAAGCTGTAATTCTCAGCATTCTAAATAAGTAGGCCTATATGCCATCTTTATTAAGTAGCATAGGTCCTATACCCAAAACTATATTTTGTATCTTTATATATTTAACTTCTTAAAAAAAAATCTTCCCTGAATTAGGCTATACTTCTGTTAATTTTTTTATTTTTTTTATTAGAAGTATAAAATATATGAGTGTAATGAGCTAGAAGTTCACTGCAACTTATCCAACATCCTAAAGATAAATTATTATAATTAGAAGATATTTCTGGTGTTATGAAATATCGCATATTAATTTTCCAAGCAAAATTTATATTTTAGTCAGAATTATTGCGCTCCTATGGCGGCGCTCGTTCAATATGAAGATTAGCAGCAAAATGGATATTTGCATGACTTTCTAACATTTACAGATGGAGAATATAACTGTAAAATGTAAGTTTTGCACTGAGAAAAAAAAACATGTCACAAACACATTAAACAGCACAAAATATACGCTGTTTGATGGTGGATCGATTTGATCTATGATCGACCTCTAGGGCTGCTTCAGAAACGCGTGCACACGCAATTATCTAGACTAGATAAACCTGGATCAAATTAGTGAGATTGCGTGAACTTCGATTACCTTTTATGGAACCACTTTAGCCCCAACTTATTTGTTAGGCTCATTCAAGTCCGGTTTTGGAGTTTAATCCCCGCTTTTCTAAGCGTCTTTTATGGAACAGCCCCCAGGGTGACTGAACATGAAATTGTCTACCTATGACTTATTATTTCACAGAAGTTTAAATATGAGGAAACACAAAGGCCAAATTCCCTTAATCATCAATCACAACAGATAAAAAATATAAACCAGGCTAAGCCTCAGCTGTTACACAGATCCTCTAACACTGACCGACAAGAACACAATGATAGTACCACTGACACTCTCTCATACCATTATTGGACTTTATTAACCATTTTTAGTCAAAAAATAAAAACGCAGAAAATCAACTTAAATAAGGCTACAATGATAAATTAGACAGTATATATAGATATAGATATATAGATACAATATATACTACAGGTTTTCTTTTTTTACTGGCTGAATGTTTTGTGCCCAAGATTTAATTAGATTGTTTTAAAGATTTATGAATACATTTCGTCCCCTTGGAATTATAAGGTTCTATCTGCGTTCTGAGCAGTTTTGAGATATTGAGCTTCAAAGTTTTTGCATTACATATAGGAAAATGTATATGGGGAACAAGTTTCTTTCAAACATGAAAATAACAGGGACCCTGTATTCTAAATATACAATATCAAAATCCTCTAAAATTTGTAAATGGGGATTTTTGGAATGGGTCAAATGCAGATAGAACCTTCTAATTCTAAAAAAACACTTTTCGCTTAGAATTATAAGGTTCTATCTGCCAAAACATTATTTGAACACTAAATATAAAATTATTAATGTTGTAACAATGTCTCAACATGTGTTAGAAAGTAAAATTTGATCTTTTCTATGACATTTATTTCATATTTTTAGCACTTCCATGTATTTAGGACATTTCAAATTAAGCAAGGTAGGTCTAAATATTTTGTCCAGTGCAGATGTTAATTTTTGGTACCAATTTGGTGGGTAATTAAACACATTATTGCAGAAATTGTTACTTTAATCTGGCTCATTCAAGTCCGGTTTTGGAGTTTAATCCCCGCTTTTCTAAGCGTCTTTTATGGAACAACCCTCAGGTAGTCAAGACGCTGCTAATGCTATTTGCTAACAACACTGTCCCGTCAGCTGATCTGCTTCAGCTGAGCTGCATTAGCTGGTTAACTCCCCTCGCCAGTGTTGCCAGATCTCGCGAGACAAATAAGCAACCAGGCCAGTAAAAACAAGCCCAAAACAAGCGACCCCCCCCCATCCCATACTGTCTATGCCCCCCCCCCCCCCCGCATAGACATATTGTTAATTAATAATAAATCGTTTATTAATAATAAATAAACTGTGACGTAGGGACTGATTTTAAACTGTTGATTGCTACAGATTGTCAATTTACATCCATGTGGACAGATTGGTTAACGTTAACTGTGCGCAGTTTTGCAAAACTGTAGCCTACACATGGTAACGTTACAGTTTATTTTTATTTATTTTTGTTTATTTATTATGTTTCTGTTAACATACATTATTTATCTGTTCATTTATTATGTTCTGTGAACATACACAGAGCAATATGCGGTGCATTTTGATGTCTTTGTCACAAGTTGAGCAAATTAATTCCCCAAGGTGATCGGCTGATTTAATGTATGTGTGACAAGCTACATCTACCTTTAGCACAGCTCTCGATCTGTCTTGACTCGTTGTGTTTGGAGACCGTAATAAATCCAATGTCCGGAAGCCTCATTGAGGAGAACGGTGCTGCATTTTTAGCGCAATTTTCCACCGGACAAATTGCGATTGTTAACTCATGATTTCTGTTCTGTCTGTGCGCACCAATCTTGCACTTCTATCTACTCCTCAACCAGACCACCTAGAGACTTCGGGTTTTCGGCATTATGTTAAGGAAGGTCTAATCTCGGGAACGCACAAAAAAAAAAATCCAGGAAAAGATTTACTATCTCTTAGTGTTGTGATCCCATGAGGTGAGAAAATTGCGCTAAAACACTCACTGAGTTGTTATTACTTGTGTTAAATTATTTTCGAGGTCCGCTACATACTCTGCACAGTGCTTTTGAGTCATCCCCCACGACAGGTTGAATCCATACTTTTCTTTTACTCCTTTTCCTTTCTTCCGACTCGCGCGTATTTTCATTTAAACGTCACTGACGTTTTCCTAACCATAAAAAAAAAACAGACTGCCTCTGATTGGCTAACGTTAGTACTCGTTGACATCTGAGTCAACCCTGCTTTCTCCTGTGTGTATGGGAAAGGGGAGGGACAGAGGGAACAGGCAAGACAAACTACGTTTAACATATAGGCAATATCTGTTTGACAACTTTTTATGGAGCTGGGAACAAGCCCAAAATAAGCAACTACACTTTAGAAACAAGCCCAAAAAAACGCAACCCGCGACTACCAATATTTGTAAGCGACTTTACAGAAAAACAAGCCCAAAGTCGCTTATAATAGACTTGGCAACACTGCCCCTCGCTGCTCAATGGCCAAAGCTCAAACAAGGCGCCCTATTGAAAGCACATTCAGTTTGCTCATACATGCTTGTGTGGTGGTTACAAAAGTATATAAGCATTTGTAAATAAATAAGTAAATAGTAGTAAATATGTTATATGTAAGATATAGGGATGAAGAGAATTTATTCCTTAAATGTATTTATTCCGTTGATTAATGTTCCCTGCTCAATCGTTCTATGATTTGATTGCTTTCACCTTTGGGGAGTGTTCGCCTGCTTGGGGAGGGGGTGGGGCACGCGCGCGCTGCTCAAACAATACAGACTCTGATAAGTGAAGCAGCAGCAGCTCCGTGTCCTGTATTAATTTATTCACATATCTCCCCTCATCAGGTATGAATTACATAAAAGCAATGAGAGTATGTTTTTTGACATGTAAGAGTTTAAGAAATGTTAACTACGTTGTTTAAAGTGTTTAAGTTTACTGTTATGACGGACATGTAAAAGTTCGCTTCAAGTCATGTCTGTGTGCTGCGTCACGCGTGCTAGTTACACATTTTCATGCTAGTGATGGAGACCATGCGGTCTCAGAGAAAATAGCAATATTAGAGTAAAGTCCACAAATAACATGTGTTTTGGTGAAATAATACAATGAGTAAGTTGTAAGTGCCAAATAACTGTGAAAATGAGTGTCTGTACTAAAAAGTGTATCAGAAAGAATAATTCTGGCAAACATGAACACATTTTTAGGATTTATTCACATGGAAAATGTCATAAATGTTATCAGTGAATATTTCATAGTACATAATGCTTAATCTGTAGACACAGCAGTAAAGGGAAAATACTGTATGTACTGTATGTAATTCTGTTCTATATTTTGTGATTACTATTGAAGTGATGCACTGTCATTGATTGAGAAAGAATAATTCTATTCTATAAGAGTGATTGAACTGTTTTACATTGTATAAAAAAAACAATACAGACTCTGATAAGTGAAGCAGCAGCAGCTCCGTGTCCTGTATTAATTTATACACATATCTCCCCTCATCAGGCGGTGAGGGTACTACATTTTGGAGGCACCGCTGGGATAGATGTTCGATGGAGTGACTCCCTGACCGGTAGAGCCCATTTTGCAACATCGTCCCCTTCTTAGTGACCCAGATGAGCAGCAGTGTGAGATATTCCGGATGAGTGGTGGTAAAGACTGATTGAGCAGTGTGTGCACTTGGAGTTGTCACAAGGTCAAGTCAGTAAGGTAAACACCCTCAAAAGCCTGTCTACACCGCAGCAAAAAGAAAAAAAATGGATGAGTTTAAACATCTTCAAGAGGAAATTTGTGAGAAATTATGCACACTATCACGGGAAAAACTGACAAAACTCATTGTCTTTCTTCACCTAACACGAGAAGATGAGACAAATGTGACTCGTTTATTCCTGTTGAGCCTCCTTAGTAACCATTTACTAAGAGCTGAGCTAGAGGAGTTAGAAGATGGCGGTATGGCTGAACTGTTAACAATTAATGACAAACTGATCCAGCTCACGGGAATCACAAGTAATGCTCCTGAAAAAGATACAGAGAGGGAGGAAATTAAACTTGGAGATGTTAACACAGCCCAGAGAACAATACAAGAAAGTGGAGAGAGGACAGCTGAATTGTTTTCTACCATGTATATTAGCCCCGCAGCATCACAAAATACAGCAGACAGACAGACATATGCAGCCCAGAACCCATCTTATTCTTCACCCACATATCAGAGACAAGTGAACGCGACATGGCAGAAAGACTTCAAAATTTCTGGTCTAATAGGAGATCTAGGGCAGAAGGACCGTCTTTCATTCTCCAGTCTGGCACGTCAGATAGAAGGTGGACTTAAAAAGGGCTATGCAGAACAGGAAATAGTAGATTCTGTTATCAGGGCTATCACACCAGGGTTTCAGCTGCGGAGTTATCTTGAGGGGAAGGCAGGGCTGACACTCCCGATGCTAAGGCGGATACTTCGTTCTCATTATCAGGAGAAAAATGCGACTGAATTATATAAGCAGCTCACCAAAGAAGCTCAGCACGCTAGAGAAACGCCACAAAGCTTCCTAATTCGAGCTCTTGATCTGAGGCAGAAAATTCTGTTTGGGTCTCAGGAGGATGACTCCGGGTTGAAGTATGATCCCGCCCTAGTTCAGAATATGTTCTTGCACACTGTCTTGACTGGATTACAAAACGACCGCATCCAAAGCCACCTTCAACCATACCTTTCAGATCCCGCTGTCCCAGACGAAGTGTTGCTGGAGAAACTCAATGTAGCTTGTTCCAATGAATCTGAAAGACAAAATAAGCGAAAATATGAAAAAAATGGTACTGTTCATGCTGTACAGTTGAATGAGCCTGCCCCTGAACAAAAGCTTCAGTCCAAACAGTCGAAGTTCGATTTAATGTCACAACTGAAAAGCCTGAGTGATGATATCATACAAGTCAAGTCAAGTCATCTTCATTTATATAGCGCTTTTAACAATGTAGATTGTCTCAAAGCAGCTTTACAGAGATAAGCGTATAATTTAAGGTAACAGAGATTGTTTCGGCTTTACAGCAGAGTTAACTTATTTCCATCTAAAGTTAGTTTTAATTGATTTGGTTCCGTCGCAATGATCATTTGTTATTAAATTAGGGGCCGCTAAGACGACACCATTCTCTCTACACAGACTTTAAACGCGAACCTGTGAGAAACACTGATGGCGTTCACATGCGCATTTAGAATGGGTTCTATAGTTATGTGCGTTTGAATATACGCAGGTTTGGAATTCCCTACAAGCCAAGCCTAAACAAAATACTTGTCTTTCCTTATAAATTTTGATAAGGAATTTTATTTTATTTGTTGCTTTGGGGTAGGACCGCGAGACGAATTTTCCCGACAACGCCTTATCTGTAGAGTGGTAGTGGGATCCTCCATAGGGAGAGACTAGTTGGCACTTCAGCACTGCGTTGTCATCGGTCCAGGCGCAGGTCCTTCGTCAGATCTGGATACGGCCTGGATCCGGCAGGCTGCAGGAAAAACCTTGGGATAAACACAGACACTAAAATTAGCATAGATGCCATTCTTCTCATGATGTAACGAGTACATCAGGATTTTTGGGAAGTGTTCCCGGTTCCGGCTGACCTAATCTATGCAGCATAACATTAAATTATAGAAGTCTATAATGTATTGTGTATGCTAGGTCAAAGAGATGTGTCTTTAATCTGGCTTTGAACTGACAGAGTGTGTCTGCTTCCCGGACAATGGTAGGAAGACTGTTCCAGAGTTTTGGTGCTAAATAGGAAAAGGATCTACCGCCAGCAGTCGACTTTGATATTCTAGGTATAATCAACTGGCCGGAATTTTGAGATCGTAATAGACGTGACGGACTATAATGCGTTAAGAGCTCGCTCAAGTACTGCGGAGCTAAACCATTCAGTGCTTTGTAAGTAATCAGCAATATTTTAAAATTTATGCGATGTTTAATAGGGAGCCAATGCAGTTTTGACAGAACCGGGCTAATATGGTCATACTTCCTGGTTCTGGTAAGAACTCGAGCTGCTGCGTTTTGAACCAGCTGTAGTTTGTTTATTAAGCGTGCAGGGCAACCACCTAGTAGAGCATTACAATAATCTAGCCTTGATGTCATGAACGCATGAACTAATTGTTCCGCATTTGTCAATGAGAGCATATGACGTAATTTAGATATATTTTTTAAGATGGAAAAATGCAGTTTTACAGATACTAGACACGTGACTTTCAAATGAAAGATTGGTATCAAAGAGCACACCCAGGTTCCTAACCGACGACGAAGACTTAACAGAGCAGCCATCAAGTGTTAGACAGTATTCTAGGTTATTACGTGAGGAAGTTTTTTGTCCAATAATTAGAAACTCTGTTTTTTCAGAATTTAGAAGTAGGAAATTACAAGTCATCCAATATTTTATATCCGCTATGCATTCCGTTAATTTTGTGAATTGATAAGTTTCGTTAGGTTTTGAAGAAATATAGAGCTGAGTATCATCGGCATAACAGTGAAAGCTAATGCCATGTTTCCTAATGATATCTCCTAAGGGTAGCATGTACAGAGTGAACAGCAGCGGTCCTAGTACTGAGCCTTGTGGTACGCCATACTGAACTTGTGATCGATGAGACATCTCATCATTTACTGCTACAAACTGATAACGGTCAGATAAGTATGATTTAAACCATGCTAGTGCATTTCCCGTAATGCCAACATAATGTTCTAATCTATTTAAAAGAACGTTGTGGTCGATGGTGTCAAATGCAGCGCTAAGATCGAGTAACACTAATAGAGAGATACAACCACGATCGGATGATAAGAGCAAATCATTTGTGACTCTAACGAGAGCTGTTTCGGTACTATGGTACGGTCTAAATCCGGACTGGAAATCCTCGCAGATATCATTTCTTTCAAGAAAGGAACACAGTTGTGAGGATACTGCCTTTTCTAATATCTTTGACAGAAAAGGTAGATTCGAGATCGGCCTGTAATTGACTAATTCTGAAGGATCAAGTTGCGTTTTTTTTAACAAGCGGTTTAATCATAGCCAGCTTAAAGTTTTTTGGTACGTATCCTAGAGACAAAGACGAATTAATGATATTAAGAAGAGGATCTATGACCTCTGGAAGTATTTCTTTCAGTAGCTTAGTCGGTATAGGGTCTAACATACATGTTGTCGATTTAGATGATTTAATGAGTTTAGTAAATTCTTCCTCTCCTATAGCAACGAATGAATCAAATTTTTCCTCAGGGAGACTACAATACACTGCCTGATGCGATACTGTAGTAGACGGTTGCATAGTTATAATTTTGTCCCTGATATTATCAATCTTATAAGTGAAGAAGTTCATAAAGTCATTACTGCTGTGTTGCTTGGAAACTTCGGTGCTTGAAGCTTTATTTTTCGTTAGTTTAGCCACCGTTTCAAATAAATACCTAGGATTATGTTTATTTTCTTCTAATAGGGTTGAAAAATAAGCAGATCTAGCAGCTTTTAAAGCCTCTCTGTAAGTAATTGAGCTCTCCTTCCATGAAATGCGAAATACCTCTAGTTTTGTTTTCTTCCAGTTGCGCTCCATTTTTCTGGCTGCTCTCTTAAGGGCCCGAGTGTGCTCGTTGTACCACGGCGTTGGACTATTTTCTTTAATCTTCTTTAAGCGCAACGGAGCAACTGTGTCTAAAGTGCTGGAAAAGAGAGAGTTAAACGTTTCTGTTGTAATATCTAGTTCTTCTAAGCTATCTGAGATGCTGAGATGATGAAACTGATTAGGAAGATTATTAATAAAGCAATCTTTAGTAGCAGAAGTGATAGGTCTCACATATTTGAAACACGGAGTCGGCTTTGCAGCCTTGGCTAAATGCAAATTACACGAGACTAGATAATGATCTGAGATGTCATCGCTCTGCTGCAGAATTTCAACGGCATCCACATCTATTCCGTGTGATAATATTAGATCTAGAGTATGATTACGACGATGAGTAGGTCCTGACACGTGTTGTCTAACTCCAATTGAATTTACAATGTCTTTAAATGCCAATCCCAATGCATCTTTTTCATTATCGATGTGTATATTAAAATCACCAACAATTAGTACTTTATCTGCAGTCAATATTAATTCTGATAGAAAGTCCGCAAATTCTTTGATAAAGTCTGTATGGTGCCCTGGTGGCCTGTATACAGTAGCCAGCACAAATCTCAAACGTGATTTATCATTTATATTATATATTTTTACATTAAGCACCAATGCTTCAAAAGAATTATATTTAAAACTTGATTTCTTAGTGGTTTTGAAACTATTACTATAAATTACAGCAACACCACCCCCTTTGCGTTTCAGACGAGGCTCATGTTTATAACAGTAATCTTGCGGGGTTGATTCATTTAAAGTAATGTAATCGTTTGGTTTTAGCCAGGTTTCTGTCAAACACAGCACATCTAGGTTATTATCTGAAATCATATCATTAACAACGAGTGCTTTTGAAGTAAGCGATCGAATATTCAGCAACCCAAGCTTTAGCATTTGCTCATCTGTATTATAGCTGTTTTTTATTTGTTGAACATCAATTAAATTTTTAACCTTAGTTGGGTTTAAACTAGGGCTGTCAAAGTTAGCGCGTTAATAACGCGTTAACGCAAAATCATATTAACGGCACTAATTTTTTTAACGCACGATTAACGCAGCGCGTATTTTCTGTTTGACCCGTGGCCCAACCCCTAGTTGGAGAAATGGAGATACACAGTGTTGCCAACTTAGCGACATTGCAGACCCTTTTAGCGATATTTTTCCCTTCAACAAATCGCCCAAACCTTATTTAGTTTCTGAGAATCTACCGGTAATGCCGACCTGCTCTCTCAGCACGCGCGCGCGCCTCTCTCTCTCTCTCTCTCTGCGTCTCGCGCGGAGGAGCAGCTCTTTAATTCACAGATATTATGTTGCTTCTCTAATTTTACAAGTATAGCCGAAATCAGAGCACAGATATTGTCTTTATCTTATGTGTAGGCCTATTTGATTTCACCAGACGACGGCTCGATTATCAGAATTTTTGTGCAGATTAACTTAACATCTTAGAAGGAAGAGCTGGTTATGTCTTAATGGGTCGCGTTTCAGTCACCATTTCAAATTCATTCCGTTGACAACAGAAACAGTAAAATATACCAATGAAAACATTTTTATTGAGAATTTAGCTTCATCAAAATGGGCACAGAGAGAGACAAACTACAATGTAATAATAAATAATCAATGTTGCCTACATTTAGCATTTTTAGAAGAGCTGCCCCTGTCATGCAAAAATCTAAACATGTTTGTGTTAGTAAATTGATCAGTGCAAAGAAAGAGAAGTAATGGTAACCTGGCATTTTTTTGTTCTTTCTACATGTCTAATAGACATGAACAAGTACTTTGAAAAACATCTATGACCTTTGAAACATGTCTCCTCCTTATGCTCATGCTGGTTTCAATAATAAACATACATTTGCATAAAGCATCTATTTATCCATGCCCACGTTGATTAGAGTATTACAAACTTGAAAAGTATTAATTTAAGGTACATTTAGAACAAATAAAAAAACGTGCGATTAAATGCGATTAATCGCGAGTTAACTCATGACAATCATGCGATTAATCGCGATTAAAAATTTTAATCGATTGACAGCCCTAGTTTAAACGTTTTTTGGATTTCCAAATTCGGGGAACAGACACAGTCTCTATATGATGATAGCTAGGTGAGAGAGGCTCTATGTGATGGGATTTATCTGACCTTGGTGACGCGAGGCCGCTAGCAGACAGTCGGTTAAGCCAGTCTGTCTGCTTCCTGACCTGAGCCCCAGATTGTCATGTTTGAGCTCTAAGACTATGAGCCATATTACTAGAGAGAAGAGCAGCACCATCCCAGGAGGGATGAATACCATCTCTTTTCAACAGGTCAGGTTTGCCCCAAAAACTTTTCCAATTGTCTATGAATTCTATATTATTAAGCGGACACCACTTCGACAGCCAACCGTTAAGCGAACATAATCTACTAACTATCTCATCACTCCTGCGAACAGGAAGGGGGCCAGAGCAAATTACAGTCCTTGACATCGTACTTGCAAGTTCACACACCTCTTTAATATTCATTTTGGTGATCTCCGACTGGCGGAGTCGAACATCATTAGTGCCGACATGAATAATGATCTTAGAGAATTTACGATTAGCATTAGCCAGCACTTTTAAATTTGCTTTGATGTCAGGCGCTCTGGCTCCCGGCAAACATGTGACTATGGTGGTTGGTGTCTCTATTTTCACCTTCCGTGTAATAGAATCGCCAATAACTAGGGCACAATCATTCTCAGTGGGTGTTTCACTGAGCGGGGCAAATCGATTTGTTATGGTAATCGGAAAGGAAGAGTGGTTTTTAGATCCGCGACTAGAGCGATCCCTCACTGTCACCCATTTGCCCGGCTGCACGGGCTCTACTTCAGCCAGAACCGACTCATGTAAAGTGTGCACTATTCTATGCGCATCCAAAACATCTAAAGCACTAGCACTCTTACTATCCTCAATTAAAGTTTGGATGCGTGTTTCTAATTCTGAAATCTTCTCTGTCAACCTAACTGTCTCCTTACATTTATCACATATAAATCCTATATTGTCGACAGAGAAGCCTATACTAAACATGTGACATGAAGTGCAAGTGACAATAACAGGACAAGACATTACTCACCGTGTTTGTTGAGTGATTCTTACTCACCTGAGCTTTTTATGAACTCAAAGGCGCGGACGTGCGAGAGAAAAATAAATAAATAAAATAGCCGAGCGCACGGGTGGCGCGTTAACAGGCTAGCGAATTACTAGCGTTTTGTGCTAGTAGTACTAATAACAAAGCTAGCGATGTCAGGTTAATCTGAGATGTTGGGTAAAATGTAGTAGTATAAACAACTAGAAATGGTAGTAAAATGATGGTTCAAAACAAAGAAATATATGGCTAAGACAGAGCTTATCGCACCGAATCAAACAAACACACTCACAGCAGGCAGCGAGGCAGACAGGAGCAATCGATCAGACAGCAGAGCAATCGATCAAACAGCGTGAGAAAAAGCTTCAATACAGATTAAAGAGTCTATCCAGCAGCCCTTACCTGTTCCTCAGCAGTGTTTTGCAGTTTATGACAAAGACCCAGCATCAGCAGTGTCCCAACAGACCTCAGGATGGACCCGAGTCCAAGAGAACCAGAGCTGGAAACCCGAGACGGCTACATACCAACGGCAGGGAAGCCCATACATGTCTCCACACCAGTTCTCACAAAGCCAACAACAGGTGAGGGAACAGAAAATACCTCCTCTACCTGCAAACCCAGTTCAGTTGTCCACTGTTCCATCAGAACATTCTCTCCAGCCACGTCAGCATTATTCAATCTTAGAAACTCACCATGGACAGCCATATGTGTACCCTTCTCCTCAGCAGCCCCCCATGTCCATCAATTATGCAACTCAGCCGTCAAACTTTGCAGCACCGCAGTATTATCCACAGCAGTATATGGAGCCACCACGACAGCACCCCCATCAGTTCCGCCAGTCCCATCCCTCACGAGCCAGACAATGTTTCCATTGCCAGCAGCGCAACGCAGAAGAACCTTGCACCCATTGTTACCACTGTGGCAGCAGCGAGCACTTCTCAGCTGGCTGTAAGAGTAAAGGCGCCAGACCTCAGCGTGGAGCTCCGTTAAACAGGAGCGGGTTACCCCCAAGGGACAGGGTGTGACCCGAGCAGCAGAGAAGTCCCAAAAACATGAGAAATGTAGCATTGGCCATCAGAGACAGCTTGAGTCCCAGTCGCTTGATAGTACGCTTGATAGTATTTTAACTGCCCCTTGTCAAGTTAACCAGCATTCTGCCATCACGTCCTTAGTTGGAAAACAGTGCCTTGTTACCTGTTATCTACAGGGAAAAAAGATTGAAGCATTATGGGATACAGGCTCCCAAGTATGCATTATAGATGAGGAGTGGAAAGCCAAATATGCACCTGAAGTGACACTGAGAAATATTTCCGAGGTGACCGAAGCACCAGACAGTCTGCGCCTGGTGGCAGCAAATGGAGCGAACATGCCATACAGTGGATGGGTGGAGTTGACTTTCAAGCTGGCATCCCCTGTAACCAATGAGAAAGAGTTAAACATTCCTGTGCTTGTTTTGAAGGACCAAGAATTGCCCAGACCTATCGTCGGGTATAACGTAATAGAACAAATAATGAGACGAAGCGAAAGTGGATCCCTTGATGTGACTAATGCTTGTTTGTACAGAACTGTCAGAAGTGCTTTCCCTAGCATAAAGAAGAAAAGTGTACATACCTTCGTCAATTTGGTGACTGCAGAGAGGCTCAGCAAGTACGTAGTAAGAACCAGGAAGGAACCTGTGAACATAGAGAAGCACACCATTATGCAAATTCAGTGTCTGGTAAAAATGCCTCATGTGAAGCGAGATAGTGTGCTGCTGTTTGAACCACATGTCAACCCACCATATCCTGATGGCCTTGAACTGTTTGATACCCTCCTCACTCTGAAAAGGGGTGGTCGCCCGGTGATTACAATCAGTGTGCAGAATGGAACAGACCATGACATCACACTCAGCGGCAGAACAGAGCTAGGAACATTGCAGCCGGTTAAGTCTGTCTTACCAACGGCAAACCCACCATGTGCAGCCACAGCCTCTGTTGTTCAGGTTCCACCAGAATCAACTAGTGGATATGGCAACCAGGATTCATGGGACCCTCCAGTTGATGTGAGCCATTTAACTCTGCCCCAACAACATCAAGTGAAGCAGATGTTGCATGAGGAATGTCATGCCTTCTCAAAGTCAGATGATGATATTGGCTGTGTTCCAGGTTTACAACTGAGCATTGATTTAAACGATAACACCCCTGTTGCCCGCACATACACATCAGTCCCTAAACCATTATACCAAGAAATGAAAGACTACTTACACGATCTGATTGCTCAAGGATGGGTGGCCAAGTCTCTTTCCCCTTACTCGTCCCCAATTGTCTGCGTTCGAAAGAAAGATGGCAGTCTCAGGCTGTGTATTGACTATAGGGGCCTGAACAGCAAAACAATCCCTGATCGCCAGCCAATACCCAGGGTGCAGGATATCCTCGATGGCTTGGGGGGCAATGCATGGTTCTCTCTACTGGACCAAGGATGGGTGGCCAAGTCTCATTCCCCTTACTCGTCCCCAATTGTCTGCGTTCGAAAGAAAGATGGCAGTCTCAGGCTGTGTATTGACTATAGGGGCCTGAACAGCAAAACAATCCCTGATCGCCAGCCAATACCCAGGGTGCAGGATATCCTCGATGGCTTGGGGGGCAATGCATGGTTCTCTCTACTGGACCAGGGAAAAGCATACCACCAAGGGTTCATGTCCCCAGAGAGCAGGTATCTGACTGGATTCACCACACCATGGGGCCTCTACGAATGGATCCGTATCCCCTTCGGCCTTATGAATGCGCCTGCAGCCTTCCAACGGTTTATGGAGGAATGCCTGGAAGGATTGAGAGATAAAATTTGCATACCCTATCTAGATGACATCCTGGTCTTCACTGAGTCCTTCGACGATCAGGTGGAAGCGTTACGGAGAGTGCTTAAAAGGTTGCAATCCCATGGAGTCAAGTTAAAACCTAAAAAATGTGAGCTCTTTAAGAAGGAGGTGCGTTACCTGGGAAGAATTGTCTCAGCTGAAGGCAGTAGTATGGATCCCGCGGACACAGTCGCTGTAACGGCACTTAAGGAAAAGAAACCGAGCACAGTAGGAGAGCTGCGCAAGATTCTTGGCCTGCTCAGCTATTATCGGCAATACCTCAAAGACTTCTCCCGGATTGCCAGTCCCCTCTATGATCTGCTAAAAGCTAACACTGACGGTGAGCCACAGAGGAAAGGAAAGCACAACATAAGAAATAACAAGCGGAATCATGTGGTACCATCAAGTAAATCGATTGAGTGGACAGAACACCATCAGGAGGTACTTGAGAAATTGATTGATTGCCTGGTTCAGCCTCCAGTTCTAGGGTTCCCAGACTTCTCCCAACCATTCATACTCCATACGGACGCATCCAACCAAGGTTTAGGAGCAATTTTATATCAGAATCAGAAGGGAAAGCTGAGAGTAATTGCCTATGGCTCCCGAACGTTGACAGCAGCAGAGAAAAATTACCACCTGCACAGTGGGAAATTGGAATTTTTAGCTCTGAAATGGGCTGTATCAGAAAAATTCAGAGACTATCTGTATTATGCACCAACCTTTACAGTGTTCAGTGACAACAACCCATTGACCTATGTCCTGACCTCGGCAAAGTTAAACGCCACCGGGTGTAGATGGGTATCAGAGCTCGCAGACTTCCACTTTACCATACGCTACCGTCCCGGTAGAGAAAACATAGATGCAGACTCACTCTCCAGGATGCCAGTCGACCTGGAAACGACAATGAGAGAATGTACTGAGGAGTTCTCATCTGACTGTGTGGGAGCGGTAGTACAAGCAGTGGAGATTCAGCGTGATCCAGATGTGTCCCTTGCTGTGGCCTTTCAGAGTGCTCCAGTATATGTGGAGGAAGATGATGGACTCCTCAAACCCCTGTCAAAAGAAGAAATTAGACAAGCACAAAAGGATGACAAGGACATTGGAGTAATCATTGAACACTTACAAGCAGGATCCAGGCCCCCTCAGCAGTGGCGTTCAGTCAACTCGCCGGCCAAAGTTCTTCTGAGAGAGTGGGAGAAGCTGAAGCTAGATGAACATGGCATCCTGTTACGCCAGACGTCACAAAGGAAACAGCTGGTGTTACCAACACAATTCAAAAGAACTGTTCTGAGAGAGATGCATGATGAGATGGGTCATCAGGGACTTGATCGCACCACAAGCCTCATTAGGGATCGGTTTTTCTGGCCCTACATGCAGAAAGACATTGAAAATTATGTTCTGAGAACCTGCTGCTGTATCAAACAAAAAAAACCCTGTCGTGAGACAAGAGCGCCTCTTAAAAATATCAAAACGACCCACCCATTTGAATTGGTGTCCATTGACTTTCTCCATCTGGACAAATGCAAAGGGGGCTATGAGTACATTTTGTTAATCGTCGACCACTTCACTCGATTTGCCCAGGCATATGCCACCACCTCAAAATCTGCAAAAACAGTAGCTGACGGTTATTCAATGATTTCGCCCTGAAGTTTGGGTTTCCATCTATAATTCACCACGATCAAGGGGGAGAATTTGAAAACCAGCTACTCACCCAACTCAAAAAGTACAGCGGCGTTGCCGGCTCAAGGAGCACCCCCTACCACCTCCAGGGGAATGGGCAGGTGGAACGATTTAACCGGACATTATTGCAGATGCTGAAAACCTTGACTGAAAGACAAAAAGCTAATTGGAAGCTAATTGTGCAGAGAGAAACAAAAGGAATTATGACCAACGAGTGAGGTGTACTGACCTGTTCCCAGGAAGCAGGGTCCTCGTTAAAAACCTGACTCCAAGAGGTGGGACCGGGAAACTGCGAAATTTCTGGGAGGATGAGGTTCATGTTGTTACACGCCAGGTGGCAGATGGTGCTCCAGTCTACGAAGTAAAACCTGAACAGAGTAAAGGCAGATCACGAGTTTTACATCGCAATCTTCTCCTTCCATGTGACCATCTACCTCTTGAAATCACACCAGCTCAAAGTACTAAACTAAAACAAGGACAGCAACCAAGAAACAGCAGAACTCAGCCCGCCCGGGGAAGAGAATGTGAGTCAGAGTACGATAATGAAAGTGAAGAGGATGAATACTACTTTCAAGTGGAGCCCTTCCAGATAAGACCACAGGAAAGCAGTGATTGCCTAGAAAAAAGAAATGCGTTATCGCCACAGTCAGTACCTTCTGAGCCTCGATCTAACTCTCCAGTGGTGGAACCAAGGCCACAGTCACCTCCAGCTGAGTCAGAGATGGATCTCCCAGAGTCTGTACCTGAAATAAGAAAAGAACCTAATGAAAATGAACCAACTGCTGACCTAATGCAACAAGACTTACCTGATAGGGAAGCAGCTGCAGCACCTGGGTCCAGAGACAGGACATCCGAGGGAGAAAACGGGTACCAGTTCACCAGGAGAAGACGAAGACCGCCTAAAAGGTTTACCTATGACAATCTTGGGTCCCCATCATGCTACAATGTGCAGATAGTGGGCAACAACCACTACCCACACTTTGCATCTAGTGGGATGACAGCTGTGACACCCTGGTCATCAACACCCCTTTGTTACCCCCAGCCTTCATATGTGTGCTATTAACTTTGAATTGCACTACCACATGAAACCCCCACGTCACTAGTTACAGTATGGTCTGTGTTGAAGGTGAAGTACCGCTATACACCACACTACCCAGAGACTGTTTATTGCCCATAGTGTGAAACTATTGAAAAAAAAGAGCAAACAGAAAAACAATGGACTGTTACCAAATATAAAGAAAATGGACTGTTGTGCGGTCTTGAAACTGTGGACACTTTGAGTCACTTTGAGACTTTCTTGTTGACACTTTCTGAATCTTTTTTTTTTCTTGCTTTAAGGACTTTCTGCCATTTTTGCCGGGGCAAATTAATGGACTGTTTTTTCCTCCCTAAAAGAGACTCTGTGGTTTTAAAAGAACTTTCTTTTTTGACACTAAACCATGGGACTTTTACGAACAAGTGCCTCTGGACTATTAAGTAATATGGACTCTTGTATTGTCAAATGATTGCTTGTGAAAAAAAAAAAAAGAATGTTGTGCAAGAAAATGTTGGTAACAGTGTTGTGAAATCTGATGTTATGTAAAACAACTGCTGGGTGGAGTTAAATATTGTAAATTGAGCATTGCTGTAGCCTAACTGATTACTTAAACAATGATGTCGGGACGACATCTTATTTTGAGGGGGAGAATGTGGTGGTTACAAAAGTATATAAGCATTTGTAAATAAATAAGTAAATAGTAGTAAATATGTTATATGTAAGATATAGGGATGACGAGAAGTTATTCCTTAAATGTGTTTATTCCGTTGATTAATGTTCCCTGCTCAATCGTTCTATGATTTGATTGCTTTCACCTTTGGGGAGTGTTCGCCTGCTTGGGGAGGGGGTGGGGCACGCGCGCGCTGCTCAAAAAATACAGACTCTGATAAGTGAAGCAGCAGCAGCTCCGTGTCCTGTATTAATTTATACACATATCTCCCCTCATCAGGCGGTGAGGGTACTACGCTCTGTTCACAGGGGGGGGGGGGTATTTTAGTTCTCACAGTCCGTGAGCGTTCCCTAATGCTGTTGCTGCTGTCCTCTGACTCTGCTATTTCATGTATGCTCATGAAAGGTCAGAGGACTCCCTGAACAGAGCCATACCGTCAAATTTCAATTCAGGAACATCAACTTGTTCGCAATCTATTTAATAAAAATTCTTAAATTATTAGGGCCCGAGCACCGATGGTGTGAGGACCCTCTTGTTTTTGCTCCGTTTATTAGGGCCCAAGCACCGATGGTGAGAGGACCCTATTGTTTTTGCTCCGTTTATTATTATTCTCCAAAGTGAATCGCTTTTTAGAGGGCCTTAACGTGCTCGAAAACTCATGAAACTTTGCACACGCTTCAGGAGTGGTGAAAATTTACGTGTGATGTGGTTTTCAAAAGTGGGTGGGGCAAAATGGCTTAATTATTGCCCCTACATTTTGCCCCGGCATTACGTTTCACGTACAGGTATGAAATTTGGTACATACATGTAATGACCCAATACCTACAAAAAATTCTCTTGGAGCGCAGCCCTAAACACAACAGGAAGTCAGCTAACTTCCTCTCAGATTTTGTGCAGTTTTTGCCATTTCCAGATGTTGTACTTTAACGAACTCCTCCTACAGTTTTGATCTGATTCTCTTCAAATTTGGTGAGTGTAATCTTAAGGCCTTTACTAAAGGCGCCGGGTGGCGGTGGCAGGGGTGCGAGGGCCCTTTTCATCGCTGCTTGCAGCTTTAATTTTTATTGTCTTTGTGTTCTTGACTTAATGGACCTGACAGAAATCTTATAATGGGCCGTGGTTGGATCTTCCATCAGGACAACGGTCCAAAACAAACATCAAAATCAACACAAAAATGGGTAACTGAGCACAAAATGAAGTTTCTGCCATGACCGTCCCAGTCCCCTAAACTGAACCCTATAGAAAATAATGAGTGGGGTGAACTGAACAGAAGCACCGCATGAACTTGTGAATCTGAAGGATCTGGAGAGATTCTGTATGGGGGCCATTCCACCGAATGGGTGACATTTGCTTGTTGTAACTCTTAAAAATTAAACTTAATTTTTTTTATTTTTTTCAACACTGAATCTAATACTCAAATATTTACCTATTCAAAATGTGTATTGGTCAATCTCAGGCTACTTTATTTAATTTTTTACAAGGTTTCTAAGCAGAAGATGGATGCATGTTTTCACAGTCCTGTTACCGAAACTCATGTGACATTTAAAAAGCATGTTTAAAAGCATGTCAATTATTCCTTTGTTTTCCCCACAAGAAAGTGTTTATTTTAAAGATATTGTTGGTTATATGTTCAAATAACTGATATTTGTGACAAAAAAAATCACTATATTAAGGCAAAGTGTATTTTAATAAAAAACACAAAGCCATTTTTTCATTTTAAAGAAGGCCGAAGCCTCAAGTTTATAATTTTTTTTATAATTTAATTTATTAAACAATTGTATAAATGATGGACCAAACAAAACTGATAAAAAAAGTGGTTTAACTTTATTTTTTTAGGAAATAAATAAATAATAGTAACAGGAATGAACACTTGGTAACAGGAATGAACTATTTCATAACAGGAATGAGGAACAGGTAACAGGAATGAGTGTCCATATGTGTGTGCACGAGAGAGAGTGTACATGACTGTGTGTGCATTAGATTTCTATGTTGAAGTGATGTACTATATGCTAGTAGTACTTCACAGCAAATGAGGTGGAAAGAGAAATAATATTTACAGTATTAAATCATCAAAACAGAGGACTCTACTCACTCCTGTTACGTTAACTCACTCCTGTTATTTTTTCATATAAGTAACAGGACTGAAGGTAACAGGATTGAGTTAAGCAAAAAGTTCTCAAATACATGACATATGGCCACATAGCATACATGCTAATAGCATGAGGACACTAAGCAAATTCTAGTAACTTAACAAAAGTTAATATCTTTAAAATAAACAAATACATTCTAAGAAATTATTTAGGTAACAGGATAGTATGTTGAGATTGACCTTCTCAGTCATAGTTACAATTTCATCAAATATACAGAAATTAAAATAAGAGGACTAACTTATGATCTTCCCATTGCCTTTAGAAGATCAAGATGATGCAACTTCCTGTTGAAAATGTGTCTTGTGGAATATTCCAAGTTTTTCAGAGGGGGGGATGTGTTAGGGTAACAGGACTGAGTGAAAACCCGGGGACATGACTAAAATGTGTATTTTATCTAAAATATTAGATAAAATATTTTTTTCTCATAAAAATAAACAAACATTTTAAATACATTGGATATTAAGTCATACAACAATCCCCAAAACTTAAGATTTCTGAAGGATTTTAATCATTATATTTCATGGCAAATTTTAGAGACAGAGAGTGGGGACATGCAGAAAATGCTATTTTTTTGTGTTCTATGTAGTTTTTATTAATGTTTTTAATTATTAGGGCCCAAGCCCTGAAAGGGCGAAGGCCCTATTGTTTTCGGTAGGATTATTATTATTATTATTAGGGCCCAAGCCCTGAAAGGGCGAAGGCCCTATTGTTTTCGGTAGGATTATTATTAGGGCCCAAGCCCTGAAAGGGCGCAGAGCCCTATTGTTTTCGTTAGGATTATTAGGGCCCAAGCCCTGAAGGGGCGAAGGCCCTATTGTTTTCGTTAGGATTATTATTATTAGGGCCCAAGCCCTGAAAGGGCGAAGGCCCTATTGTTTTCGGTAGGATTATTGTTTATTATTATTATTATTATTATTATTATTATTATTATTATTATTATTTTTTTCTACTTCTCTGGCACTTTTGGGGCCCTTAACATGCTCAAAAACTCTTGAAATTTTGCACACACGTCAGAACCTGCGGCCATCAGGGCCGCACTAAAGCTGGTACCCGGGCGTGGCACGGGGGCTCGACAGCGCCCCCTGGAATTATGTCGGAAAAATTGGTCCATAAATCAAACACGCTTGCATGTAATAATATGAAACTCAGTACACATATAGATCTCATCGGGCCGAACAACTTTCGTGCTCTAAGTTTTACACCAGCCCAACAGGAAGTCGGTTATTATACGTTGTTTGGAAAATGCATACAATGGAATGTGAAATACTCCTCCTAGGGAATTCATCCGATCGCCACCAAACTAGGTGTGAATGAAGTCAAGACATTGAGGATGCTAAATTGCGAACGGATTTTTGATATCTCGAACGGTTTGGCCATGGCGAGGAAACGAATTTATGGCGAATAATGGGACACAGGAAGTGTGTTATAACTTCTGCATACATTAACTGATCTTGATGAAACTTCAGCAGTGTGTTCGTTGTAAGAGGCCGATCACACTGATGTGACTATTGTGAGTCTAAGTTATAGCGCCACCAACTGGCAGCAGGAAGTGTGTCACTTTCAAAATAATTTGAAATCACCCTCTTATTTTTACCCGATTTGCTTCAAACTTTATGTGTATAATGTAGACACACTGCAGATGTAGACCTGCGAAAGGATGATTGATATCTTAGATACTGTTGCCGTGGCAACGCTTCAAAATTTAATATTCTTTTTTGATGCTTTTGAGACTCTTAGCATGCTTGAAATTGGATGAAACTCGATAGAAACATAACACTTATTAGCCAGTAGACATGTGAAAAGTTTCAGAAAGGGGTGTGGCAGGGGGGATCAACAGCGCCCCCTTGAACGGGGTTTGAAAACTTGGTCCATATATCAAACACGCTTGCATGAAATAATATGAAACTCGGTACACATATAGATCTCATCGGGCCGAACAACTTTCCCTCTGTCAAGTTTCACGCCAGCCCAACAGGAAGTCGGCTATTATGGGTTGTTTGGAAAACGCTTGCTGTGGAATGTGAAGTACTCCTCCTAGAAAATTCACCGTGTCCCCTCCAAACTCGGTGTGCATGTAGTCAAGACTTTGAGGATGCTAAATTGCGGACGGATTTTTGATATCTCGAACGGTAAGGCCGTGGCGAGGAATCGAATTTATGGCGAGAAAAGAGAAACACGGAAGTGGAATAACTTCTGCATACATTAACTGATCTTGATGAAACTTCAGCAGTGTGTTCGTGGTAAGAGGCCGATCAGATGGATGTAGCTATTGTGAGTCAAAGTTATAGCGCCACCAACTGGCAGCAGGAAGTGTGTCACTCAACATGCTTTTGACAAAAGTGGGGGGGGTTAGTTTTAACTACAGTAAAAAAAACTCAGTTCATATATTGATCTCATCGACCCGGACAACTTTCTAATTTAAAGTCATTAGCTCTGACCATAAGGAAGTCAGATATTTTGGTCTGAATGTGGATTTTTTTGCAAAATCAGCCTCTTAATTTTTAGCCACCTTTATCTAAGTGGTTTATTTTATTCCCAACAAACTTTTTCAACATGATAAAAATATATTAATGATGCTAAATTGTGAACGGATAATAAATATCTCAAACGGTTTTGCTATGGTGAGGGATTAAAGTAATGTCAAACAAGGAAATGCTAAAAGTCTAATTTATTCTAAAAATGTAATTATACACCATTTATTACTATATAAAAGTATACAAATATCAGAACTTAACTCATTTTATTCTTTTTTTATTTCAATTTAAGAATGAAGTTTAAGTTTAAAAACTGCCAGAATGGTTGTTTAGTCTAAACAATAAATAAATAAAGTCAAACATAGTGCTATACTGCCCTCTTGTGTTCAAAATCAGGTAGCCTGTTCATTATAGCCTTAATAAAATATATTAATAAAATAGTCAACCTAACATATAAAATTTACAATGCTCTGTTTAAATAGTCAGTACTACAATTCGTACCATTCAATTGGTAAGCACCGCTCCACTGTGATGTTTCCAAGCACATTTTTGCGCGTGTGAATAGCAGAGAAGGGTCTGGCTGCGGACCTGCACTTGCACTCTCAGACTTGCACTCTCAGACCTGCACGCTCAGACACCAGCGCTTCCTCTGCAAGTGACGTCACTTGCAATCGACGCATAGTGTGGTTTGTGTCGGATTGAGAACAGCTCCCAATGTCGTTCAAAAATCTTTTCTGTTATCATATACCATAAATATATGTATATGGTCGCTGTCTGGCGGAAACCTCGTATGTTCAAAGTTTGTCAATTTAATATTTTTTCACAAATCGATGTTATTGGTCAGTCCCCACGTTCTGTTATTTTCACAAATTATTAACCAATCTAAAGTGTTGAAAATAGTTAGAGAGCAAATCTCTTAACTCCATTGGACACTTCAACTGTCTGAGAATCCTCATAACTCCACCTCTTCTTCACTCCGCGGCATTTTGTCTCCTCAGGATTGAAAGTCGCAGCGATTAAGAAATCCTCATCGAGCAACACGTAAAGCAAGACTTAACTCTGATTTTATCTGTGTTAAACTATGATATCAGTTATTGATGTATTTTAAATGTCTACTTATTACACGTGTACATTGAAGTTTTAAAAGGTATCTAATATAATGAATTGAATTAAATGTTTTGGATACCAGCATTAAATTATTGTTTTTATTATTATTTTACTGACTGGAAGTTGGCACTGTGCATGTAAAATACCCCAAGTAGCAAGGTTTTAATTTATGGGAGAAAAAAGGTCTGCCTAAGTTACTGGCGCTAAGTAAGCCTATCTTTGGATAATTCTGTATGTTTTTTTAGACAATAACGAGTGAAAATAGTTAGGTTAGATACATTTGAGTAGGCATGTTTTGTTAAAAATCGATAACTGTAATGCTTCGGTGCAGAAGGAAGCCCGTGAGCCACGAAGGCAAGTTTGCGTGCAGATTAGGCTAATTTCCGCCTAGACAGCCTAGTATTTTGGTATTGCATCACTCATATCTCTTAAACGTTTAAAATGGAGTTTAGGAAGATGTATGTAACCACAATCATTAGATTTGAATAGCTCTTTAAGCCTTCTCTTGTCAAAAGGCTCAACGCGCCCGCAGACTTTGATGAACACTGCCAGTCGTTCCGTCAGAACACCGGCAGCAGCGACTTCAGTGTCCGTACCACTCTTATCAATGACAGCGTAACCTCCCTGCTCCCAAGTCATAAATCTAGTATCTCCGATTAAACATGATTTTGGGGAAATGTTGTGTTAATGTTGGGACACAACAGTATATGATAGCAATATAAGGTATAACACCAACTTTAACGATACAATGTTTAATAACTTAAAAAATTATGCCGTTTTTTTTTTCTGAAAAAATAAATAATATAACATATTTACTGTTGGAAACATATTTCCGGTTAATTTGTGTCGATTGCGAGTGACGTCACAGGCAGAGGAAGCGCTGGTGTCTGAGAGTGCAAGTCTGAGAGTGCAAGTGCAAGTCTGCAGCCAGACTCTATTGGAATAGGATGATTTTTTCCGTCGATATTGGAAAGTGAGTGAAGTACAAAGCCTATGATAAAGGATAGTTTAGCATCCAAATTCATCGCAAATGTTGAAACATTTTGATTCTAATGAGAGAGTTGTGTGAGCCCAACACTGCTTAATTTCGTTTTCATTTTTATTTTATTTAGTTTCAGCTTGTTTATAGTTCTTTTTTTATTCTTGTTCCGTTCTCAACATCGTTGAATTTAAAGAATGTTGTAGAATATTTTGACTCTATCATAAAATCAGATTAATTCACTCGTTTTAGTGATTCCCAAGTTATTTTTTCATTTAAGTTTTTTCATTGTTTTAATCAGGTCAGGCAAGTAAAATTATCTGTGTCTTGTCCCTTACATTTTTATATAATATATATACACTACTGTTCAAAAGTTTGGGGTCAGTAAGATTTTTAATGTTTTTAAGCAAAGTTTCTTCTGCTCACCAAGGCTGCATTTATTTGATTAAAAATACAAACAAAAACAGTAATGTTGTAAAATAGTATTCCAATTTAAAACATCTGCTTTCTATTTTAATATATTTTAAACTGTTATTTATTCCTGTGATCAAAGCTGAGTTTTCAGCATCATTACTCCAGTCGTCACTGTCACATGATCCTTCAGAAATTATTCTAATATGATGATTGATGCTCAAGAAACATTCATGATTATTTTAAATGTCGAAAACAGTTGTGTACAGTCTTTGATGAATAGAAAGTTCAAAAGAACAGCATTTATCTGAAATCTAAAGCTTTTGTAACATTAAACACTACCGTTCAAAAGTTTGGGGTCAGTAATAATTTTAATTTTATTTTTGGGTGAAAGAAATAAAATAAATCAATACTTTTATTCATCGAGAAGGAGTTAAACTGATCAAAAGTTATAGTACAGACATTTATAATGTTAAAACAAATTATATTTTAAATAAATGCTGTTCTTTTGAACTTTACATTCATCAGCGCATTTTGAAAAAAAAATCTGTACACAACTGTTTTCAACATTGAAAATAATAATATTTATTGACCATCAATCATCATATTAGAATGATTTCTGAAGGATCATGTGACACTGAAGACGGGAGTAATGATGCTGAAAACTCAACTTTGATCACATAAATTAATTACAGTGTAAAATATTTTAAAATAGAAAACAGCTGTTTTAAATTGGAATAATATTTCACAATATTACTGTTTTTGTTTGTATTTTTAATCAAATAAATGCAGCCTTGGTGAGCAGAAGAGACTTCTCCTAAAAACACACACACACACACACACACACACACACACACACACACACACACACACACACATATATATATATATATATATATATATATATATATATATATACATATATAAATACATATAAATATATATATATTCCGGCGGTACCGCCACCACCGGTGCCTGGGGTTGCGGTGCCACCGGCTTGGGCCCGTAATCGCTGCTCGCAGCTATATTTATTATTATTATTATTATTATTATTATTTTGTCAACCTTTCGGGCACTTTTGGGGACCTTAACATGCTCGAAAACTCTTGAAATTTTGCACACAGGTCAGAACCCGCGGCCATCAGGGCCGGGCTGAAGCTGGTACCCGGGCGTGGCAGGGGGCCTCGACAGCGCCCCCTGGAACGGGATCCGAACACTTGTCCATAAATCAGACACGCTTGCATGTAATAATATGAAACCCGGTACACATATAGACCTCATCGGGCCGAACAACTTTCGTGCTCTAAGTTTTACGTCAGCCCAACAGGAAGTCGGCTATTTAGCGTTGTTTGGAAACGCATGCTGTGGAATTTAATGTACTCCTCCTAGGGAATTCATCGATTCGCCTCCAAACTCGGTGTGCATGAAGTCAAGACATTGAGGATGCTAAATTGCGGACGGATTTTTGATATCTCGAACGGTTTGGCCATGGCGAGGAAACGAATTTATGGCGAAAAAAAGAAACAGGAAGTGTGTTATAACTTCTGCATACATTAACTGATCTTGATGAAACTTCAGCAGTGTGTTCGTTGTAAGAGGCCGATCGCACAGATGTGACTATTGTGAGTCAAAGTTATAGCGCCACCAACAGGCAGCAGGAAGTACATCACTATTAAAATGCTTTGAAATCCCTGTCTTATTTTTACCAGATTTGCTTCAAACTTTATGTGTACAATGTAGACACACGGCAGATGTAAACCTGTGAAAGGATTATTGATATCTTAGATACTGTTGCCGTGGCAACGCATCAAACTTTAATATTCTTTTTTTATGCTTTTGAGACTCTTAACATACTTGAAATTGCATGAAACTCGACAGACACATCACATTTATTAGCCCGTAGACATGTGCAAAGTTTCAGAAACGGGCGTGGTGAGGGGCTCAGTAGCGCCACCTTTAGTCATAAGTGGGGGGGTTAGTTTTATCAACAGCAACAAAACTTGGTATGTGTATTGTTCTCATCAAGACGGACAACTTTCTAATTTACATGATCTATCTCTGACCAACAGGAAGAGAGATATTTTGGTTTGAATGTGGATTTTCTGAAGAATTTTCTCTCCCTCTCTCTGTGTCTCTGTGTGTGTGAGGGGAGGGGGGGATTTGACTATTGCTTTTATATTGTTAATCAAGGTTTCAGGGGCTTTTGGGGTCCTTAACGTGCTCAAAAACTCTTGAAACTTTGCACACAAGTCAGAACCCCCTGCCATCAGGGACGGGCTGAAGCTGGTACCCGGGTGTGGCAGGGGGGCTCAACAGCACCCCCTTGAACGGTGTCCCAAAACTTGGTCCATAGATCAAACACGCTTGCACGAATTAATATGAAACTCGGTACACATATATATCTCATCGGGCCGAACAACTTTCCCCCGGTCAAGTTTTACGCCAGACCAACAGGAAGTCAGCTATTATGGGTTGTTTGGAAAACGCATGCTGTGGAATTTGATGTACTCCTCCTAGGAAATTCATCCATTCGCCTCCAAACTCGGTGTGCATGAAGTCAAGACATTGAGGATGCTAAATTGCGGACGGATTTTTGATATCTCGAACGGTTTGGCCGTGGCAAGGAAACGAATTTATGGCGAATAATTCAAACAGGAAGTGTGTTATAACATCTGCATACATTAACTGATCTTGATGAAACTTCAGCAGTGTGTTCGTTGTAAGAGGCCGATCACATGGATGTGACATTTGTGAGTCAAAGTTATAGCGCCACCAACTGGCAACAGGAAGTGTGTCACTTTCATAATGCTTTGAAATCACCCTCTTATTTTTACCCGATTTGCTTAAAACTTTATGTGTATAATGTAGACACACGGCAGATGTAGACCTGTGAAAGGATTATTGATATCTTAGATACTGTTGCCGTGGCAACGCATTAAACTTTAATATTCTTTTCGGATGCTTTTGAGACTCTTCACATGTTTGAAAATGCATGAAACTCGACAGACACATCACATTTATTATCCAGTAGACATGTGCAAAGTTTCAGAAACGGGCGTGGTGAAATGGCTCAGTAGCGCCACCTTTAGTCAAAAATGGGGGCTTAGTTTTTCCTAGAATCACAAAACTTGGTAGGTGTATTGTTCTCATCAAGCCGGACAACTTTCTAATTGACAGTTATTAGCTATGACCAACAGGGTGTCGGATATTTTGGTCTGAATATGGATTTTTTGCTAAATCAGCCTCTGAGTTTTTAGTTGCTCCTCCTAAAAGGTTTATTTTATTCCCACCAAACTTTTTCAACATGATTAAAATATATTAATGATGCAAAATTGTAAACGGATATTGAATATCTCAAACGGTTTTGCTATGGCGAGGGATTAAATTTGTCAAAAAGGAAGCAGGAAACATCTCAACATAACTTCTAAAAAATGTTATTATACACCATTTATTTTCATGTAAAATGATACAAATATTAGAACTAAACCCATTTTATTCTGTTTTTGCAATTCAAGGAGTATGAAAAAGTTAAAAACAGGCTATTTAGTGCTATTTGGTTCAACAAAAAATCAAACATAGGGCTATACTGCCCTCTTGTGTCCAAAAGGATATTAAAATAGTATATAAAACGTTTTACTAGGTAGGCCTATTGTATTTAAATATAAATTTATTAGGTATATGACTGTGAGGATATTTTCCCATCGGTTAATCGACGTGTGACACGAGCGGCTGCTTTAAATCGCTAATATAAAAGTGAAAGTAAAAAACGGAGGTCCGCACGGACATTGATAATGGTGCACGTTGGAAAAAATGATACTTTTAAACATAACACTAAACCGCCATCAGGTGTCACCAGGCGACCATCTTAATGAGCGAGTCATTGATTCATTCGTTCAAACGATTCGTTCCAATGACTGAGTCATTCATGATTGAGACAGATGTTTATGGATTGACCATTGAATCTTTGAGTCAACCGATTCGTTTCAAAATGCTGAATCATTAAGTAATGAGAAAACAAGTTGCTGTGAGATGCACGATGGTTCTGCTGATCTTTGTTTAACTATTTTTGCTGCTGAAACAGAACAAAAACAGTCAATATTGCATCTAAAATGTAAGTGACTTAATTGTAACTGTTTATTAACCTGTTGTATGAAATCAATGTCACAGTTTCAATTGTGATTGTATTCAGGAAATAGTTGCCTACTCGTCAAATGAGGTTGCTTAACTCTTATCATATGTTAGAAAATATATAAAAAACTCCATATTTGTAATTTTTATAGTCAGTATGTTGTTAACTGCGTTGCGTTTTTGTGTGCTGCGCTCATTTGTTTACAATTCTCCTGGAGAAGCTGCATGAGCCTCAGCAGGGCAACCTTGTTACCATTGATCAGTAATACATTTATTATGAACTGCTGATTGCAACTTAAAATGAATGTAATGAAATTAGAATAATCTCTCGTTTTAGTGATTCCCAAGTTATTTTTTTGTTATTGACGTTCTAATCAGGCTATACTCTGGTCGGGCAAGTAAAATTCTCTTTCAGGTAGGCCTATTGTATTTATATATAAATATATTAGGGATGTGACTGTGATAAAATTTTCCCACCAGTTAATCGACGTGTGACACCGCTGAGGGCTTTTAAATCGCTAACTTAAAAGCGAAAGTAAAATACAGACGTCCGCACAGACATTGATAATGGTGCGGAGTAGAGCGAGCATTTTCAATGTATGCCTATGGAAGTAGGAATGAACTTAAACATTTTATTTATGTTTTTATGTGTCCTCTGTTCAACCGCAACCGCGTCACACACACACACATTCCAGAATTGCAATCTTGACATCGCAGCCTGTTCATTATAGCCCTAATACAATATAATAATAAAAATAGTCAACCTAACATATACGAATTACAGTGCTCTGTTTAAATAGTCAGTAGTACAATTTGTACCATTCACAGTAAGCAGAGCTCCACTGTGATGTTTCCAAGCACATTTTTGCGCGTGTGAAGAGGATGATTTTTTCTATCGATATTGGAACATGAGTGAAGTACAAAGCCTATAATAAAGAACAGTTTAGCATCCAAATGCATCGCAAATATTGAAATTTTTTATTCTAATGAGAGAGTTACGTGAGACCAACACTGCTTACTTTCGTTTTTATTTTTACATTAAATTTAAAGGATTTGTTGTGGAATATTTTGAGTGTATCATAAAATCGTGAATAAGGTCTGAGGTCTAAGCTAAGGTCTGAGGTCTAAGCTCTGAATAAGGTAAGACAAGTAATATTTTCTGTCTTATATATATGTGTGTGTGTGTAAATATACATATATATATATATATAGACATAGATAGATAGAAAGATATATATATATATATATATATAAAAATATAGCTGCGAGCAGCGATGGAGGGCCAAAGCCGGCGGCACCGCCATCCCCGGTGCCTTTAGGTTACTAAAGGCACTGGGGTTGCGGTGCCACCGGCTTGGGCCCGTAATCGCTGCTCGCAGCTATATTTATTAGGGCCCAAGCCCTGAAAGGGCGAAGGCCCTATTGTTTCCGGTAGGATTATTATTATTATTATTATTATTATTTATTAGGGCCCAAGCCCTGAAAGGGCGCAGAGCCCTATTGTTTTCGTTAGGATTATTAGGGCCCAAGCCCTGAAAGGGCGCAGAGCCCTATTGTTTTCGTTAGGATTATTATTATTATTATTAGGGCCCAAGCCCTGAAAGGGCGAAGGCCCTATTGTTTTCGGTAGGATTATTGTTTATTATTATTAGGGCCCAAGCCCTGAAAGGGCGAAGGCCCTATTGTTTTCGGTAGGATTATTGTTTATTATTATTATTATTATTATTATTTTTTTCTACTTCTCGGGCACTTTTGGGGCCCTTAACATGCTCAAAAACTCTTGAAATTTTGCACACACGTCAGAACCTGCGGCCATCAGGGCCGGACTGAAGCTGGTACCCGGGCGTGGCACGGGGGCTCGACAGCGCCCCCTGGAATTATGTCAGAAAAATTGGTCCATAAATCAAACACGCTTGTATGTAATAATATGAAACTCAGTACACATATAGATCTCATCGGGCCGAACAACTTTCGTGCTCTAAGTTTTACACCAGCCCAACAGGAAGTCGGTTATTATACGTTGTTTGGAAAATGCATACAATGGAATGTGAAATACTCCTCCTAGGGAATTCATCCGATCGCCACCAAACTAGGTGTGAATGAAGTCAAGACATTGAGGATGCTAAATTGCGAACGGATTTTTGATATCTCGAACGGTTTGGCCGTGGCGAGGAAACGAATTTATGGCGAATAATGGGACACAGGAAGTGTGTTATAACTTCTGCATACATTAACTGATCTTGATGAAACTTCAGCAGTGTGTTCGTTGTAAGAGGCCGATCACAAGGATGTGACTATTGTGAGTCAAAGTTATAGCGCCACCAACTGGCAGCAGGAAGTGTGTCACTTTCAAAATGCTTTGAAATCACTCTCTTATTTTTACCCGATTTGCTTCAAACTTTATGTGTATAATGTAGACACACGGCAGATGTAGACCTGTGAAAGGATTATTGATATCTTAGATACTGTTGCCATGGCAACGCATCAAACTTTATTATTCTTTTTTGATGCTTTTGAGACTCTTAACATACTTGAAATTGCATGAAACTCAACAGACACATCACACTTATTAGCCTGTAGACATGTGCAAAGTTTCAAAAACGGGCGTGGTGGAATGGCTCAGTAGCGCCACCTTTAGTCAAAAATGGGGCCTTAGTTTTGCCTAGAATCACCAAAATCGGTATGTATATTGTTCTCATCGAGCCGGACAACTTTCTAATTTACACTTAATAGCTCAAAGCAACAGAAAGTCAGATATTTTGGTTTGAATGTGATTTTTTTGGAGAATTTTCTCTCTCTCTCTGTCTCTGAGTGTGTGAGGGGTGGGGGTGATTTGTCAGTTGAGTGAGATTTTACTTTTTCAATTGTTTTTCAAGGTTTCTGGGGCTTTTGGGTCCCTAAACGTGCTTGAAAACTCTTGAAACTTTGCACACAGGTCAGAACCCGCGGCCATCAGGGCGGGGCTGAATCTGGTAGCCGGGCGTGGCAGGGGGGCTCGACAGCGCCCCCTTGAACGGGGTTCTAAAACTTGGTCCATATATCAAACACACTTGCATGAATTAATTTGAAACTCGGTACACATATAGATCTCATTGGGCCGAACAACTTTCGTGCTCTAAGTTTTACGCCAGCCCAATAGGAAGTCGGCTATTTAGGGTTGTTTGGAAACGCTTGCTGTGGAATTTAATGTACTCCTCCTAGGAAATACATCGATTCGCCTCCAAACTCGGTCAGCGTGAAGTCAAGGCATTGAGGATGCTAAATTGCGGACGGATTTTTGATATCTTGAACGGTTTGGCCGTGGCGAGGAAATGAATTTATGGCGAGAAAAGAGAGACACGAAGTGTTATAACTTCTGCATACATTAACTGATCTTGATGAAACTTCAGCAGTGTGTTTGTGATAAGAGGCCGATCAGATGGATGTAACTATTGTGAGTCAAAGTTATAGCGCCACCAACTGGCAGCAGGAAGTGTGTCACTTTCAACATGCTTTTGACAAAAGTGGGGGGGTTAGTTTTACCAACAGTTACAAACATGAGTATATATATTGGTCTCACCGAGCCGGACAACTTTCTAATTAACAGTCATTAGCTCAGAGCAAAAGAAAGTCAGATATTTTGGTTTGAATGTGGATTTTTGGGATATTTCAGACTCTGAGTTTTTAGCTACTCTTCCAAACTTTTTTTCACACCAAACTTTTTCAAAATGATGAAAATACATTAAAGATGCTAAATTGTGAACGGATATTAAACATCTCAAATGGTTTTGCTATAGTGAGGGACTGAAGTAATGTACAAAAATTAAACACTAAAAGCCTCATCTTCTAAAAATTTAATTATACACCATTTATTTCTATAAAAGTATACAAATATCACAACCAAACTCATTTTATTCTTTTTTTTAATTTAATAATTATTTATAAGTTTAAAAATAGTAATTGTACCATTTAGTCTCATAAAAGTCAAGTCATTCATAGGGCTATACTGCCCTCTTGTGTTCAAAATCAGGTAAGCCTATTGTATTTACATAAAAATATACTAGGTATGTGACGGTGAGAATATTTTACCACCGGTTAATCGACGTGTGACACCGCTGGGGGCTTTTGAATCGCAAACTTAAAAACGAAAGTAAAATATTTTCGTCCGCACTGACATTGATAGTGGTTGATAATAATAATAATAATTTGTTACATTTATATAGCGCTTTTTCTGAGACCTCAAAGCGCTTTACATAGATGGGGGGAATCTCCTCAACCACCACCAATGTGCAGCATCCACTTGGATGATGCGACGGCAGCCATATTGCGCCAGAACGCCCACCACACACCAGCTTACTGGTGGAGAGGAGACAGTGATGAAGCCAATCAGTATATCAGTACATGGGGATGATTAGGAGGCCATGATGGATAGAGGCCAAGGGGCAAATTTGGCCAGGATGCCGGGGTTACACCCCAACTCTTTTTCGAAGGACATCCTGGAATTTTTAATGACCACAGAGAGTCAGGACCTCGGTTTAACGTCTAATCCGAAGGACGGTGCTCTTTTGGCAGTATAGTGTCCCCGTCACTACACTGGGGCATTAGGACTCACACAGACCACAGGGTGAGCGATTGAGCGGGCGTTTCAAATGAATTCCTATGGAAGTAGGAATAAACTGAAAAACGTCCACTTTGTTCTGCTCGTTCCTTGTCGTGGATGCGCACCATGAATGCCCGTGCAGCCATGAGCATTTTAGTTTAATTTTAAAATTAGCGCCTTTCGGGGGGTGGATTGCTTGAAATTATTTTACAAAAGCACAATGTTGTGTCTTATTGCGACAGTACACAAATATAAGTTAACACTTTGCAGTTTGAATGTGCTCCTGTATAATGACGTATGTTTTTATGTGTCCACTGTTCCATCGCGCCCACGCCACACACACACACACACATTCCAGCATTGCAATCTTGACATCGCAGCCTGTTCATTATAGCCGTGTATATATATATTATAAATATATATATATATATATATATATATATATATAAATATAGCTGCGAGCAGCGATGAAGGGCCAAAGCCGGCGGTACCGCGACCCCGGTGCCTTTAGGTAAAGGCACCGGGGTTGCGGTGCCATCGGCTTGGGCCCGTAATCGCTGCTCGCAGCTATATTTATTATTATTATTATTATTTTCTACTTCTCGGGCACGTTTGGGGCCCTTAACATGCTCAAAAACTCTTGAAATTTTGCACACACGTCAGAACCCGCGGCCATCAGGGCCGGACTGAAGCTGGTACCCGGGCGTGGCACGGGGGCTCGACAGCGCCCCCTGGAATTATGTCGGAAAAATTGGTCCATAAATCAAACACGCTTGGATGTAATAATATGAAACTCAGTACACATATAGATCTCATCGGGCCGAACAACTTTCGTGCTCTAAGTTTTACACCAGCCCAACAGGAAGTCGGTTATTATACGTTGTTTGGAAAATGCATACAATGGAATGTGAAATACTCCTCCTAGGGAATTCATCCGATCGCCACCAAACTAGGTGTGAATGAAGTCAAGACATTGAGGATGCTAAATTGCGAACGGATTTTTGATATCTCGAACGGTTTGGCCGTGGCGAGGAAACGAATTTATGGCGAATAATGGGACACAGGAAGTGTGTTATAACTTCTGCATACATTAACTGATCTTGATGAAACTTCAGCAGTGTGTTCGTTGTAAGAGGCCGAACACAAGGATGTGACTATTGTGAGTCAAAGTTATAGCGCCACCAACTGGCAGCAGGAAGTGTGTCACTTTCAAAATGCTTTGAAATCACTCTCTTATTTTTACCCGATTTGCTTCAAACTTTATGTGTATAATGTAGACACACGGCAGATGTAGACCTGTGAAAGGATTATTGATATCTTAGATACTGTTGCCATGGCAACGCATCAAACTTTATTATTCTTTTTTGATGCTTTTGAGACTCTTAACATACTTGAAATTGCATGAAACTCAACAGACACATCACACTTATTAGCCAGTAGACATGTGCAAAGTTTCAAAAACGGGCGTGGTGGAATGGCTCAGTAGCGCCACCTTTAGTCAAAAATGGGGCCTTAGTTTTTCCTAGAATCACAAAAATCGGTATGTATATTGTTCTCATCGAGCCGGACAACTTTCTAATTTACACTTAATAGCTCAAAGCAACAGAAAGTCAGATATTTTGGTTTGAATGTGATTTTTTGGAGAATTTTCTCTCTCTCTCTCTGTCTCTGAGTGTGTGAGGGGTGGGGGTGATTTGTCAGTTGAGTGAGATTTACTTTTTCATTTGTTTTTCAATGTTTCTGGGGCTTTTGGGTCCCTAAACGTGCTCGAAAACTCTTGAAACTTTGCACACAGGTCAGAACCCGCGGCCATCAGGGCGGGGCTGAATCTGGTAGCCGGGCGTGGCAGGGGGGCTCGACAGCGCCCCCTTGAACGGGGTTCTAAAACTTGGTCCATATATCAAACACACTTGCATGAATTAATTTGAAACTCGGTACACATATAGATCTCATCGGGCCGAACAACTTTCGTGCTCTAAGTTTTACGCCAGCCCAACAGGAAGTCGGCTATTTAGGGTTGTTTGGAAACGCTTGCTGTGGAATTTAATGTACTCCTCCTAGGAAATACATCGATTCGCCTCCAAACTCGGTCAGCGTGAAGTCAAGGCATTGAGGATGCTAAATTGCGGACGGATCTTTGATATCTTGAACGGTTTGGCCGTGGCGAGGAAATGAATTTATGGCGAGAAAAGAGAGACACGAAGTGTTATAACTTCTGCATACATTAACTGATCTTGATGAAACTTCAGCAGTGTGTTTGTGATAAGAGGCCGATCAGATGGATGTAACTATTGTGAGTCAAAGTTATAGCGCCACCAACTGGCAGCAGGAAGTGTGTCACTTTCAACATGCTTTTGACAAAAGTGGGGGGGTTAGTTTTACCAACAGTTACAAACATGAGTATATAGATTGGTCTCACCGAGCCGGACAACTTTCTAATTAACAGTCATTAGCTCAGAGCAAAAGAAAGTCAGATATTTTGGTTTGAATGTGGATTTTTGGGATATTTCAGACTCTGAGTTTTTAGCTACTCTTCCAAACTGGCTTATTTTTTTCACACCAAACTTTTTCAAAATGATGAAAATACATTAAAGATGCTAAATTGTGAACGGATATTAAACATCTCAAATGGTTTTGCTATAGTGAGGGACTGAAGTAATGGACAAAAATTAAACACTAAAAGCCTCATCTTCTAAAAATTTAATTATACACCATTTATTTCTATAAAAGTATACAAATATCACAACCAAACTCATTTTATTCTTTTTTTTTTAATTTAATAATTATTTATAAGTTTAAAAATAGAAATTGTACTATTTAGTCTCATAAAAGTCAAGTCATTCATAGGGCTATACTGCCTTCTTGTGTTCAAAATCAGGTAGGCCTATTGTATTTACATAAAAATATACTAGGTATGTGACGGTGAGAATATTTTACCACCGGTTAATCGACGTGTGACACCGCTGGGGGCTTTTGAATCGCAAACTTAAAAACGAAAGTAAATATTTTCGTCCGCACTGACATTGATAGTGGTTGATAATAATAATAATAATTTGTTACATTTATATAGCGCTTTTTCTGAGACCTCAAAGCGCTTTACATAGATGGGGGGAATCTCCTCAACCATCACCAATGTGCAGCATCCACTTGGATGATGCGACGGCAGCCATATTGCGCCAGAACGTCCACCACACACCAGCTTACTGGAGGAGACAGTGATGAAGCCAATCAGTATATCAGTACATGGGGATGATTAGGAGGCCATGATGGATAGAGGCCAAGGGGCAAATTTGGCCAGGATGCCGGGGTTACACCCCTACTCTTTTTCGAAGGACATCCTGGAATTTTTAATGACCACAGAGAGTCAGGACCTCGGTTTAACGTCTAATCCGAAGGACGGTGCTCTTTTGGCAGTATAGTGTCCCCGTCACTACACTGGGGCATTAGGACTCACACAGACCACAGGGTGAGCGGTTGAGCGGGCGTTTCAAATGAATTCCTTTGGAAGTAGGAATAAACTGAAAAACGTCCACTTTGTTCTGCTCGTTCCTTGTCGTGGATGCGCACCATGAATGCCCGTGCAGCCATGAGCATTTTAGTTTAATTTTAAAATTAGCGCCTTTCAGGGGGGTGGATTGCTTGAAATTATTTTACAAAAGCACAATGTTGTGTCTTATTGCGACAGTACACAAATATAAGTTAACACTTTGCAGTTTAAATGTCGTCCTGTATAATGACGTATGTTTTTTTGTGTCCACTGTTCCATCGCGCCCACGCCACACACACACACACACACACACACACACACACACACACACACACACACACACGGTTTACTATCTTTGTGGGGACTCTCCATAGACTTAATGGTTTTTATACTTTACAAACTGTATATTCTATCTCCTCACACTAACCCTACCCCTAAACCTACCCATTACAGAAAACTTTCTGCATTTTTACATTTCCAAAAAGACTCATTGTGTATGATTTCTAAGCTTGTTTACCCATGGGGACCTCTATTTAGGTCCCCACTGTGACACGAGTCCCCATGAGTCTGTGTGCATTCAGGTTGAAGTCACATGCAAACACACACACACACACACACACACACACACACACACACATTCCAGCATTGCAATCTTGACATCGCAGCCTGTTCATTATAGCCATGTGTATGTATATATATATATATATATATATATATATATATAAATATAGCTGCGAGCAGCGATGAAGGGACAAAGCCAGCGGTACCGCCACCCCGGTGCCTTTAGGTAAAGGCACCGGGGTTGCGGTGCCATCGGCTTGGGCCCGTAATCGCTGCTCGCAGCTATATTTAGGGCCCAAGCCCTGAAAGGGCGAAGGCCCTATTGTTTCCGGTAGGATTATTTATTATTATTATTATTATTATTATTATTATTATTTTGTCAACCTTTCGGGCACTTTTGGGGCTCTTAACATGCTCGAAAACTCTTGAAATTTTGCACACACATCAGAACCCGCGGCCATCAGGGCCGGACTGAAGCTGGTACCCGGGCGTGGCAGGGGGGCTCGACAGCGCCCCCTGGAACGGGATCCGAACACGTGTCCATAAATCAAACACGCTTGCATGTAATAATATGAAACTCGGTACACATATAGATCTCATCGGGCCGAACAACTTTCGTGCTCTAAGTTTTACGCCAGCCAAACAGGAAGTTGGCTATTTAGCGTTGTTTTGAAACGCATGCTGTGGAATTTAATGTACTCCTCCTAG
This sequence comes from Scardinius erythrophthalmus, assembly GCF_964197995.2. Classification (NCBI taxonomy): domain Eukaryota; kingdom Metazoa; phylum Chordata; class Actinopteri; order Cypriniformes; family Leuciscidae; genus Scardinius; species Scardinius erythrophthalmus. Next base: position 44,123,366 of record NC_138221.1, read on the forward strand.
GGAATTCATCGATTCGCCTCCAAACTCGGTGTGCATGAAGTCAAGACATTGAGGATGCTAAATTGCGGACGGATTTTTGATATCTCAAACGGTTTGGCCGTGGCGAGGAAACAAATTTATGGCGAAAAAATGAAACAGGAAGTGTGTTATAACTTCTGCATACATTAACTGATCTTGATGAAACTTCAGCAGTGTGTTCGTTGTAAGAGGCCGATCGCACAGATGTGACTATTGTGAGTCAAAGTTATAGCGCCACCAACAGGCAGCAGGAAGTACATCACTTTCAAAATGCTTTGAAATCAGTGTCTTATTTTTACCCGATTTGCTTCAAACTTTATGTGTACAATGTAGACACACGGCAGATGTAAACCTGTGAAAGGATTATTGATATCTTAGATACTGTTGCCGTGGCAACGCATCAAACTTTAATATTCTTTTTTGATGCTTTTGAGACTCTTAACATACTTGAAATTGCATGAAACTCAACAGACACATCACATTTATTAGCCAGTAGACATGTGCAAAGTTTCAGAAACGGGGGTGGTGGAATGGCTCAGTAGCGCCACCTTTAGTCAAAAATGGGGGTTTAGTTTTTCCTAGAATCACAAAACTTGGTATGTGTATTGTTCTCATCAAGACGGACAACTTTCTAATTTACATGAACCATCTCCGACCAACAGGAAGAGAGATATTTTGGTTTGAATGTGGATTTTCTGAAGAATTTTCTCTCCCTCTCTCTGTGTCTGTGTGTGTGTGAGGGGAGGGGGGGATTTGACTATTGCTTTTATATTGTTAATCAAGGTTTCAGGGGCTTTTGGGGTCCTTAACGTGCTCAAAAACTCTTGAAACTTTGCACACAGGTCAGAACCCACGGCCATCAGGGCCGGGCTGAAGCTGGTACCCGGGCGTGGCTGGGGGGCTCAACAGCGCCCCCTTGAACGGGGTTCTAAAACTTGATCCATATATCAAACACGCTCGCATGAATTAATATATAACTCGGTACACATATAGATCTCATCGGGCCGAACAACTTTACCCTGGTCAAGTTTTACGCCAGCCCAACAGGAAGTCGGCTATTATGGGTTGTTTGGAAAACGCTTGCTGTGGAATGTGAAATACTCCTCCTAGAAAATTCACCGTGTCCCCTTCAAACTCGGTGTGCATGTAGTCAAGACTTTGAGGATGCTAAATTGCGGACGGATTTTTGATATCTCGAACGGTTTGGCTGTGGTGAGGAATCGAATTTATGGCGAGAAAAGAGAAACACGGAAGTGGAATAACTTCTGCATACATTAACTGATCTTGATGAAACTTCCGCAGTGTGTTCGTGGTAAGAGGCCGATCAGATGGATGTAGCTATTGTGAGTCAAAGTTATAGCGCCACCAACTGGCTGCAGGAAGTGTGTCACTTTCAACATGCTTTTGACAAAAGTGGGGGGGTTACTTTTAACTACAGTAAAGAAAAAATAGTTTCTATATTGATCTCATCAAGCCGGACAACTTTCTAATTTACATTCAATAGCTCTGGCCATCAGGAAGTCAGATATTTTGGTCTGAATGTGAATTTTTTTGCAAAATCAGCCTCTGAATTTTTAGCCACTCCTCTTAAACTATTTATTTTATTCGTACCAAACTTTTTCAACATGATGAAACTACATTAAATATGCTAAATTGTGAATGGATAATAAATATCTCAAACGGTTTTGCTATGGCGAGGGATTAAAGTAAAAATCTTCTAAAAATGTAATTATATACCATTTATTTCTATATAAAAGTATACAAATATCACAACTAAACCCATTTTATTCTGTTTTTGCAATTCAAGAAGAATGAAAAAGTTAAAAACAGGCTATTTAGTGCTATTTGGTTCAACAAAAAAGCAAACATAGGGCTATACTGCCCTCTTGTGTCCAAAAGGACATCAAAATAGTATATAAAACTTTTTACCAGGTAGGCCAATATTGTATTTAAATATACATTTATTAGGTATGTGTCTGAGGATATTTTCCCACCGGTTAATCGACGTGTGACACGAGTGGGTGCTTTTAAATCGCTAATATAATAGTGAAAGAAAAATAATGATAATGTTGCACACACAAATCACACACATGTGGGAAAGAATGATGCTTTTAAACAACACTAAACCGCCATTAGGTGTCGCCAGGCATCCATCTTAATAAGCGAGTCATTGATTCATTCGTTCAAACGATTCGTTCGAATGAGTCGATCATGATTAAGACAGATGTTTATGGATTGATCATTCAATCTTTGAGTTAACCGATTCGTTAAAAATGCTGAATCGTTCAGTTATGAGAAAACACGTGATGCGTGATGGTTCTGCCGTGATCTTTGTTTAACTATTTTCGCTGCTGAAACAGAACAAAAACAGTCAACATTGCATCTAAAATGTAAGTGACTTAATTGTAACTGTTAATTAACCTGTTGTATGAAATCTAGGGGTGGGAGAAAAAATTGATTCTTAGATGCATCGCGATGCGGACGTGGACGATTCTGAATCGATTCACAAATGTCAAAAAATCGATTCTCTAAAAAAATATTTTTCTAATAACGTAATATTGACGGAAGGCAAAAGGCGGAACTCTAAGCGGACGTGCGTGCAGTCTGTGGCGCGCACATAACAGAGAAGTTTCTTCTGCTCACCAAGGCTGCATTTATTTGATTAAAAATACAAACAAAAACAGTAATATTGTAAAATAGTATTCCAAATTAAAACAGCTGCTTTCTATTTTAATATATTTTAAACTGTTATTTATTCCTGTGATCAAAGCTGAGTTTTCAGCATCATTACTCCAGTCGTCACTGTCACATGATCCTTCAGAAATTATTCTAATATGATGATTGATACTCAAGAAACATTCATTATTATTTTAAATGTCGAAAACAGTTGTGTACAGTCTTTGATGAATAGAAAGTTCAAAAGAACAGCATTTATCTGAAATCTAAAGCTTTTGTAACGTTAAACACTACCGCTCAAAAGTTTGTGGTTAGTAATAATTAAAATTTTATTTTTGGCGGAAAGAAATAAAATAAATCAGTACTTTTATTTATGAAGGATGAGTTAAACTGATCAACAGTTACAGTAAAGACATTTATAATGTTAAAAATATATATATTTGAAATATATGCTGTTCTTTTGAACTTTACATTCATCAAAGCATTTTGGAAAAAAAAAATCTGTACACAACTGTTTTCAACATTGAAAATAATAATGAATATTTATTGAGCATCAATCATCATATTAGTATGATTTCTGAAGGATCATGTGACACTGAAGACTGGAGTAATGATGCTGAAAACTCAACTTTGATCACAGAAATGAATTACTATGTAAAATATTTTAAAATTGAAAACAGCTGTTTTAAATTGGAATAATATTTCACAATATTACTGTTTTTGTTTGTATTTTTAATCAATAAATGCAGCCTTGGTGAGCAGAAGAGACTTCTCCTAAAAACATTAAAAATCTTACTGACCCCAAACTTTTGAACAATAATATATATATATATATATATATATATATATATATATATATATATATATATACATACATATATATGTATGTGTTTGTATGTATGTATGTATGTATGTATATATATATATATATATATATATATATATATATATAAATATAGCTGCGAGCAGCGATGGAGGGCCAAAGCCGGCGGTACCGCCACCCCGGTGCCTTTAGGTAACTAAAGGCACCGGGGTTGCGGTGCCACCGGCTTGGGCCCGTAATCGCTGCTCGCAGCTATATTTATTATTGTTCTTCAAGGGTTCGGGGGCTTTTGGGGCCTTTAACATGCTCAAAAACTCATGAAACTTTGCACACAGGTCAGAACCCGCGGCCATTAGGGCCGGGCTGAAGCTGGTACCCGGGCGTGGCAGGGGGGCTCAACAGCGCCCCCTTGAACGGGGTCCAAAAACTCGATCCATAAATCAGACACGCTTGCATGTAATAATATGAAACTCAGTACACATATAGATCTCATCGGGCCGAACAACTTTCGTGCTCTAAGTTTTACATCAGCCCAACAGGAAGTCGGTTATTATACGTTGTTTGGAAAACGCATACAATGGAATGTGAAATACTCCTCCTAGGGAATTCATCCGATCGCCACCAAACTAGGTGTGAATGAAGTCAAGACATTGAGGATGCTAAATTGCGAACGGATTTTTGATATCTCGAACGGTTTGGCCGTGGCGAGGAAACGAATTTATGGCGAATAATGGGACATAGGAAGTGTGTTATAACTTCTGCATACATTGACTGATCTTGATGAAAGTTCAGCAGTGTGTTCGTTGTAAGAGGCCGATCACATTGATGTGACTATTGTGAGTCAAAGTTATAGCGCCACCAACTGGCAGCAGTAAGTGTGTCACTTTCAAAATGCTTTGAAATCACCCTCTTCTTTTTACCTGATTTGCTTCAAACTTTATGTGTATAATGTAGACACACTGCAGATGTAGACCTGTGAAAGGATGATTGATATCTTAGATACTGTTGCCGTGGCAACGCTTCAAACTTTAATATTCTTTTTTGATGCTTTTGAGACTCTTAACATGCTTGAAATTGGATGAAACTCGACAGACACATCACATTTATTAGCCAGTAGACATGTGAAAAGTTTCAGAAAGGGGCGTGGCAGGGGGGCTCAACAGCGCCCCCTTGAACGGGGTCTGAAAACTTGGTCCATATATCAAACACGCTTGCATGAATTAATATGAAACTCGGTACACATATAGATCTCATCAGGCCGAACAGCTTTCCCTTTGTCAAGTTTCATGCCAGCCCAACAGGAAGTCGGTTATTATGGGTTGTTTGGAAAACGCTTGCTGTGGAATGTGAACTACTCCTCCTACAGAATTCATCCCATCCCCATCAAACTCGGTGTGCATGAAGTCAAGACATTGAGATGCTAAATTGCGGACGGATTTTTGATATCTCGAACGGTTTGGCCGTGGCGAGGAAACGAATTTATGGCGAGAAAAGAGAAACACGAAGTGGAATAACTTCTGCATACATTAACTGATCTTGATGAAACTTCAGCAGTGTGTTCGTGGTAAGAGGCCGATCAGATGGATGTAACTATTGTGAGTCAAAGTTATAGCGCCACCAACTGGCAGCAGGAAGTGTGTCACTTTCAACATGCTTTTGACAAAAGTGGGGGGGTTAGTTTTACCAACAGTTACAAACATCAGTATATATATTGGTCTCACCGAGCCGGACAACTTTCTAATTTACAGTCATTAGCTAAGAGCAAAAGGAAGTCAGATATTTTTGTTTGAATGTGGATTTTTTGGATATTTCAGACTCTGAGTTTTTAGCTACTCTTCCAAACTGGTTTATTTTATTCACACCAAACTTTTTTAAAATGATGAAAATACATTAAAGATGCTAAATTGTGAACGGATATTAAACATCTCAAATGGTTTTGCTATAGTGAGGGACTAAAGTAATGTACAAAAATTAAACACTAAAAGCCTCATCTTCTAAAAATGTAATTATACACCATTTATGTCTATATAAAAGTATACAAATATCACAACTAAACCCATTTTATTCTTTTTTTTTTCAATTTAATAATTATTTATAGTTTAAAAATAGTTATTGTACTATTTAGTCCCATAAAAGTCATACATAGGACTATACTGCCCTCTTGTGTTCAAAATCAGGTAGGCCTATTGTATCTATATAAAAATATACTAGGTATGTGATGGTGAGAATATTTTACCACCGGTTAATCAACCTGTGACACCACTGGGAGCTTTTGAATCGCCAACTTAAAAACGAAAGTAAAATATGTTCGTCCGCACTGACATTGATAGTGGTTGAGCGAGCGTTTCAAATGAATTCCTATGGAAGTAGGAATTAACTGAAAAACGTTCACTCTGTTCTGCTCGTTCCTCGCCGTGGATGCGCACCGTTATGAATGCCCGTGCAGCCATGAGCATTTTAGTTTCATTTTAAAATTAGCGCCTTTCGGGGGGTGGATTGCTTGAAATGATTTTACAAAAGCACAATGAGTATGTTTTTATGTGTCCACTGTTCAATCGTGCCCACGCCACACACACACACACACACACGGTTTACTATCTGGGGACTCTCCATAGACTTAATGGTTTTTATACTGTACAAACTGTATATTCTATCTCCTCACACTAACCCTACCCCTAAACCTACCTATCCCAGAAAACTTTCTGCATTTTTACATTTCCAAAAAAACTCATTCTGTATGATTTATAATCTTGTTTACCCATGGGGACCTCTATTTAGGTCCCCACTGTGACACGAGTCCCCATGAGTCTGTGTGCATTCAGGTTAAAGTCCCCACCGGGATAGAAAAACATGAACACACATACACACACACACACACACACACACACACACACACACACACACTCCAGCATTGCAATCTTGACATCGCAGCCTGTTCATTGTAGCCTTAATAAAATATAATAATAAAATAGTCAACCTAACATATAAAAATTACACTGCTCTAAATAGTCAGTAGTACAATTCGTAAGTAGTACAAAGCACCGCTCCACTGTGATGTTTCCAAGCACATTTCTGCGCGTGTGAAGAGGATGATTTTTCCGTCGATATTGGAACACGAGTGAAGAACAAAGCCTATAATACAGAATAGTTTAGCATCCAAATACATTGCAAATGTTGAAACATTTTGATTCTAATGAGAGGGTTACGTGAGCCCAACACTGCTTACTTTCATTTTTATTTTTACATAAAATTTAAAGGATTTGTTGTGGAATATTTTGGGTAAGGTAAGTCAAGTAATATTTTCTGTCTTTTATATATTTATATATGTGTATATACATATATATATATATATATATAAATATAGCTGCGAGCAGCGATGAAGGGCCAAAGCCGGCGGTACCGCCACCCCGGTGCTTTTAGGTAACTAAAGGCACCGGGGTTGCGGTGCCACCGGCTTGGGCCCGTAATCGCTGCTCGCAGCTATATTTATTATTATTATTATTATTGTTCTTCAAGGGTTCGGGGGCTTTTGGGGCCTTTAACATGCTCAAAAACTCATGAAACTTTGCACACAGGTCAGAACCCGCGGCCATTAGGGCCGGGCTGAAGCTGGTACCCGGGCGTGGCAGGGGTGCTCAACAGCGCCCCCTAGAATGCAATCTGAAATCTTGGACACATACAAGAACATATTTGTATGAAACTCGGTACACATATAGATCTCATCGGGCCGAACAACTTCCGCACTCTATGTCATTAGCTCCGCCCAACAGGAAGTCAGCTATTATGGGTTGTTTGAAAAACGTGTGCAATGGAATTTAAAACACTCCTCCTAGAGAATTCATCCGATCACCACCAAACTTGGTCAGCATGAAGTCAAGACATTGATGATTCTAAATTGCCAGCGGATTTTTGATATCTCGAACGGTTTGGCCGTGGCGAGGAAACGAATTTATGGTGAGAAAAGAGAAACAGGAAGTGTGTTATAACTTCAGCATACATTAACTGATCTTGATGAAACTTCAGCAGTGTGTTCGTTGTAAGAGGCCGATCACATGGATGTGACTATTGTGAGTCAAAGTTATAGCGCCACCAACTGGCAGCAGGAAGTGTGTCACTTTCAAAATGCTTTGAAGTCACCCTCTTATTTTTACCCGATTTGCTTCAAACTTTATGTGTATAATGAAAATACTCGGCAGATGTAGAGCTGTGAAAGGATTATTGATATCTTAGACACTGTTGCCGTGGCAACACATCAAACTTTAATATTCTTTTTGGATGCGTTTGAGACTCTTAGCATGCTTGAAATTGGATGAAACTCGACAGACACATAACACTTATTAGCCAGTAGACATGTGAAAAGTTTCAGAAACGGGCGTGGCAGGGGGGCTCAACAGCGCCCCCTTGAACGGGGTCTGAAAACTTGGTCCATATATCAAACACGCTTGCATGAATTAATATGAAACTCGGAACACATATAGATCTCATCGGGCCGAACAACTTTCCCTCTGTCCAGTTTCACGCCAGCCCAACAGGAAGTCGGCTATTATGGGTTGTTTGGAAAACGCTTGCTGTGGAATGTGAAATACTCCTCCTAGAAAATTCACCGTGTCCCCTCCAAACTCGGTGTGCATGTAGTCAAGACTTTGAGGATGCTAAATTGCGGACGGATTTTTGATATCTCGAACGGTTTGGCCGTGGCGAGGAATCGAATTTATGGCGAGAAAAGAGAATCACGAAGTGGAATAACTTCTGCATACATTAACTGATCTTGTTGAAACTTCAGCAGTGTGTTCGTGGTAAGAGGCCGATCAGATGGATGTAACTATTGTGAGTCAAAGTTTATAGCGCCACCAACTGGCAGCAGGAAGTGTGTCACTTTCAACATGCTTTTGACAAAAGTGGGGGGGTTAGTTTTAACTACAGTAAAAAAAAACTCAGTTCACATATTGATCTCATCGACCCGGACAACTTTCTAATTTAAAGTCATTAGCTCTGACCATAAGGAAGTCAGATATTTTGGTCTGAATGTGGATTTTTTTGCAAAATCAGCCTCTTAATTTTTAGCCACCTTTATCTAAGTGGTTTATTTTATTCCCAACAAACTTTTTCAACATGATAAAAATATATTAATGATGCTAAATTGTGAACGGATAATAAATATCTCAAACGGTTTTGCTATGGTGAGGGATTAAAGTAATGTCAAACAAGGAAATGCTAAAAGTCTAATTTATTCTAAAAATGTAATTATACACCATTTATTACTATATAAAAGTATACAAATATCAGAACTTAACTCATTTTATTCTTTTTTATTTCAATTTAAGAATGAAGTTTAAGTTTAAAAACTGCCAGAATGGTTGTTTAGTCTAAACAATAAATAAATAAAGTCAAACATAGTGCTATACTGCCCTCTTGTGTTCAAAATCAGGTAGCCTGTTCATTATAGCCTTAATAAAATATATTAATAAAATAGTCAACCTAACATATAAAATTTACAATGCTCTGTTTAAATAGTCAGTACTACAATTCGTACCATTCAATTGGTAAGCACCGCTCCACTGTGATGTTTCCAAGCACATTTTCGCGCGTGTGAATAGCAGAGAAGGGTCTGGCTGCAGACCTGCACTTGCACTCTCAGACTTGCACTCTCAGACCTGCACGCTCAGACACCAGCGCTTCCTCTGCAAGTGACGTCACTTGCAATCGACGCATAGTGTGGTTTGTGTCGGATTGAGAACAGCTCCCAATGTCGTTCAAAAATCTTTTCTGTTATCATATACCATAAATATATGTATATGGTCGCTGTCTGGCGGAAACCTCGTATGTTCAAAGTTTGTCAATTTAATATTTTTTCACAAATCGATGTTATTGGTCAGTCCCCACGTTCTGTTATTTTCACAAATTATTAACCAATCTAAAGTGTTGAAAATAGTTAGAGAGCAAATCTCTTAACTCCATTGGACACTTCAACTGTCTGAGAATCCTCATAACTCCACCTCTTCTTCACTCCGCGGCATTTTGTCTCCTCAGGATTGAAAGTCGCAGCGATTAAGAAATCCTCATCGAGCAACACGTAAAGCAAGACTTAACTCTGATTTTATCTGTGTTAAACTATGATATCAGTTATTGATGTATTTTAAATGTCTACTTATTACACGTGTACATTGAAGTTTTAAAAGGTATCTAATATAATGAATTGAATTAAATGTTTTGGATACCAGCATTAAATTATTGTTTTTATTATTATTTTACTGACTGGAAGTTGGCACTGTGCATGTAAAATACCCCAAGTAGCAAGGTTTTAATTTATGGGAGAAAAAAGGTCTGCCTAAGTTACTGGCGCTAAGTAAGCCTATCTTTGGATAATTCTGTATGTTTTTTAGACAATAACGAGTGAAAATAGTTAGGTTAGATACATTTGAGTAGGCATGTTTTGTTAAAAATCGATAACTGTAATGCTTCGGTGCAGAAGGAAGCCCGTGAGCCACGAAGGCAAGTTTGCGTGCAGAATCAGATTAGGCTAATTTCCGCCTAGACAGCCTAGTATTTTGGTATTGCATCACTCATATCTCTTAAACGTTTAAAATGGAGTTTAGGAAGATGTATGTAACCACAATCATTAGATTTGAATAGCTCTTTAAGCCTTCTCTTGTCAAAAGGCTCAACGCGCCCGCAGACTTTGATGAACACTGCCAGTCGTTCCGTCAGAACACCGGCAGCAGCGACTTCAGTGTCCGTACCACTCTTATCAATGACAGCGTAACCTCCCTGCTCCCAAGTCATAAATCTAGTATCTCCGATTAAACATGATTTTGGGGAAATGTTGTGTTAATGTTGGGACACAACAGTATATGATAGCAATATAAGGTATAATATCAACTTTAACGATACAATGTTTAATAACTTAAAAAAATATGCCGTTTTTTTTTTTTTTTTTCCTGAAAAAATAAATAATATAACATATTTACTGTTGGAAACATATTTCCGGTTAATTTGTGTCGATTGCGAGTGACGTCACAGGCAGAAGAAGGGCTGGTGTCTGAGAGTGCAAGTCTGAGAGTGCAAGTGCAAGTCTGCAGCCAGACTCTATTGGAATAGGATGATTTTTTCCGTCGATATTGGAAAGTGAGTGAAGTACAAAGCCTATGATAAAGGATAGTTTAGCATCCAAATTCATCGCAAATGTTGAAACATTTTGATTCTAATGAAAGAGTTGTGTGAGCCCAACACTGCTTAATTTCGTTTTCATTTTTATTTTATTTAGTTTCAGCTTGTTTATAGTTCTTTTTTTATTCTTGTTCCGTTCTCAACATCGTTGAATTTAAAGAATTTGTTGTAGAATATTTTGACTCTATCATAAAATCAGATTAATTCACTCGTTTTAGTGATTCCCAAGTTATTTTTTCATTTAAGTTTTTTCATTGTTTTAATCAGGTCAGGCAAGTAAAATTATCTGTGTCTTGTCCCTTACATTTTTATATAATATATATACACTACTGTTCAAAAGTTTGGGGTCAGTAAGATTTTTAATGTTTTTAAGCAAAGTTTCTTCTGCTCACCAAGGCTGCATTTATTTGATTAAAAATACAAACAAAAACAGTAATGTTGTAAAATAGTATTCCAATTTAAAACATCTGCTTTCTATTTTAATATATTTTAAACTGTTATTTATTCCTGTGATCAAAGCTGAGTTTTCAGCATCATTACTCCAGTCGTCACTGTCACATGATCCTTCAGAAATTATTCTAATATGATGATTGATGCTCAAGAAACATTCATGATTATTTTAAATGTCGAAAACAGTTGTGTACAGTCTTTGATGAATAGAAAGTTCAAAAGAACAGCATTTATCTGAAATCTAAAGCTTTTGTAACATTAAACACTACCGTTCAAAAGTTTGGGGTCAGTAATAATTTTAATTTTATTTTTGGGTGAAAGAAATAAAATAAATCAATACTTTTATTCATCGAGAAGGAGTTAAACTGATCAAAAGTTACAGTACAGACATTTATAATGTTAAAACAAATTATATTTTAAATAAATGCTGTTCTTTTGAACTTTACATTCATCAACGCATTTTGAAAAAAAATCTGTACACAACTGTTTTCAACATTGAAAATAATAATATTTATTGACCATCAATCATCATATTAGAATGATTTCTGAAGGATCATGTGACACTGAAGACGCGAGTAATGATGCTGAAAACTCAACTTTGATCACATAAATTAATTACAGTGTAAAATATTTTAAAATAGAAAACAGTTTCACAGATAGATAGAACAACTACACTTGATCATATAAAGGAGGCTTGGAGTGAAGACTTAGGAATAAACATCACAGACGACCAATGGATCGAAGCTCAAGAGCGGGTCCACTCCTCTTCAGTTTGTATCAGACACGGTCTGCTGCAGTTTAAAATCCTGCACCGATTACACCTTTCCAAACAAAGACTGTCCAAGATGTTTCCGGGAGTGGACACCTCTTGTGAACGTTGTGGCTATGCCCCTGCTTCATTGTCACATACATTTTGGGACTGTCCCCACATCACCCTCTATTGGTCTAAAATAATTGAGACTTTGTCAGCAATTTTTAATGTTAGACTCCCAGCAGATCCAGTAATGTCACTATTTGGTGTTGTACCTACAGATATACATTTAAACAGCTCACAAATTAATGTATTGTGTTTTGTGATGTTGCTAGCCAGACGTCTAATTTTACTAAACTGGAAAAATAAAATTCCTCCTACTCATCAAAACCTTCTTAGAGACGTAATGCAATATTTACAATTGGAAAAAATTAAATATTCTTTAAGGAAGAAAGAACAAACATTTTACTCAATTTGGCAACCTTTTATTAATTATTATAACAAGTAAAATTGGACGGTCCTCCTAATGCCTGATTTAATATAGTTTTATTTTATACTTTATGTGTGTGCAGGTTTTTGTTTTCTGTTTTTTTTTTTTTTGTTTTTTTTTTTACGTTTTGTTTTGTTTTCTGTTTACATTTATACATATACAAATCGTATATATGTCAGCTATTTGTATAAAACTGTTGGAAATTGTTAATAAAAATAACTGGAAAAAAAAAAATAGAAAACAGCTGTTTTAAATTGGAATAATATTTCACAATATTACTGTTTTTGTTTGTATTTTTAATCAAATAAATGCAGCCTTGGTGAGCAGAAGAGACTTCTCCTAAAAACACACACACACACACACACACACACACACACACACACACACACACACACACATATATATATATAAATACATATAAATATATATATATTCCGGCGGTACCGCCACCACCGGTGCCTGGGGTTGCGGTGCCACCGGCTTGGGCCCGTAATCGCTGCTCGCAGCTATATTTAGGGCCCGAGCACCGATGGTGTGAGGACCCTCTTGGAATTGCTCTGTTTATTATTATTATTATTAGGGCCCGAGCACCGATGGTGTGAGGACCCTCTTGGAATTGCTCTGTTTATTATTATTATTATTATTATTCTTCTTCTTCTTCTTCTCCGCATTGAATTGCATTTTTGAGGGCCTAAACATGCGCGAAAACTCACGAAACTTTGCACACGCGTCAGAACTGGCGAAAATTTACATCTGATATAGGTTTCAGAATTGGACGGGGCAAAACGGCTCGATAGCGCCACCTATAAAAGTTCAACGGAGTGCGCCTCCCGCAACGTTCCACGTACGTGCACGAAATTCGGTACATACATGTAATGACCTAATACCTACAAAAAAGTCTCTTGGAGCATAGCCCTAAACCCAACAGGAAGTCAGCCATTTTGAACTTCCTCCCAGATTTTTGTGCAGTTTTTGACATTTTCAGGCCTCGTACTTTAACGAACTCCTCCTACAGTTTTAATCTGATCATCTTCAAATTTGGTGAGTGTAATCTTAAGGCCTTTGCGACGTTAAATTGCGAAGATCTTGAGTTTTCGTCGAAGGGCGGGTCCTCGGCGGCCTGACAAATTTTGATGTTTCGCCATGAAACAGGAAGTTGCTGTAACTCAGGCATGGAATGTCCAATCTGCCCCAAACTTCATACGTTTGATAAGAGTTCTGTCCTGAACACATGACCATGCTCATATTCAGTTATAGTCATAGCGCCACCTGCTGGCAACAGGAAGTGACATGTTTAACACTGTTATGGACTCCTAATAACATATAAAAAAGTGCCAGCAAGTGCTAAACATGCTAACAACATACTAGAAGCATGCTAAAACATGCTAGCAAACTCTTAGCTAAGTGCTAAAGCATGCTATTATTGCAATTAAATAGGAATTTGCTGTAACTCAGGCATGGAATGTCCAATCTGCCCCAAACTTCACACTTTTGATAAGCGTTCTGTCCTGAACATATCTACATGAGAATATTCAGTTATAGTAATAGCGCCACCTACTGGTAACAGGAAGTGTCATGTTTAACACGTTGATGCCATTCTAGCAACATGTTAAAAATGCCATTGACTTCTAAACATGCTAGAAACATGTTAAAACATACTAGCAATACTTAGCTAAGTGCTAAAGCATGCTAATTCAATGAAACAGGATGTTGTTGTTACTCAAGAAGGCAATGTCCAATCTGCGCCAAACTTCACACTTTTAATAAACGTTCTGTCCTGAACACATGACCATGCTCATATTCAGTTATAGTCATAGCGCCACCTGCTGGCAACAGGAAGTGACATGTTTAACACTGTTATGGACTCCTAATAACATATAAAAAAGTGCCAGCAAGTGCTAAACATGCTAACAACATACTAGAAGCATGCTAAAACATGCTAGCAAACTCTTAGCTAAGTGCTAAAGCATGCTATTATTGCAATTAAATAGGAATTTGCTGTAACTCAGGCATGGAATGTCCAATCTGCCCCAAACTTCACACTTTTGATAAGCGTTCTGTCCTGAACATATCTACATGAGAATATTCAGTTATAGTAATAGCGCCACCTACTGGTAACAGGAAGTGTCATGTTTAACACGTTGATGCCATTCTAGCAACATGTTAAAAATGCCATTGACTTCTAAACATGCTAGAAACATGTTAAAACATACTAGCAATACTTAGCTAAGTGCTAAAGCATGCTAATTCAATGAAACAGGACTTTGTTGTTACTCAAGAAGGCAATGTACAATCTACCCCAAACGTCACACGTTTGATAAGAGTTATCTCTTGAACACATGTCCATGCTCATATTTAGTTATAGTCATAGCGCCACCTGCTGGCAACAGGAAGTGACGTTTAACACTGTTCTTGACTCCTAATAACATATAAAAAAATGCCAGTAGGTGCTAAACATCCTACCAACATACTATAGACATGCTAAAACATACTAGCAAACACTTAGCTAAGTGCTAAAGAATGATATTACTGCAATTAAATATGAATTTGCTGTAACTCAGGCATGGAATGTCCAATCTGCCCCAAACTTCACACTTTTGATAAGCGTTCTGTCCTGAACACATGACCATGCTTATATTCAGTTACAGTCATAGCGCCACCTGCTGGCAACAGGAAGTGACATGTTTAACACTGTTATGGACTCCTAATAACATATAAAAAAGTGCCAGCAAGTGTTAAACATGCTAACAACATACTAGAAACATGCTAAAACATGCTAGCAAACTCTTAGCCAAGTGCTAAAGCATGCTATTATTGCAATTAAATAGGAATTTGCTGTAACTCAGGCATGGAATGTCCAATCTGCCCCAAACTTCACACTTTTGATAAGAGTCATGGCCTGAACACATCTACATGAGAATGTTCAATTATAGTAATAGCGCCACCAACTGGCAACAGGAAGTGACATGTTTAACACGTTGATGCCGTTCTAGCAACATGTTAAAAATGCCATTGAGTTCTAAACATGCTAGAAACATGTTAAAACATGCTAACAATGCTTAGCTAAGTGCTAAAGCATGCTAATTCAATGAAACATGACTTTGTTGTTACTCAAGAAGGCAATGTCCAATTTGCACCAAACTTCACACGTTTGATAAGAGTTCTGTCCTGAACACACATCCAAGCTCATATTCAGTTATAGTCATAACGCCACCTACTGGCAACAGAAACTGACATGGTTAACACAGTAATGCAGTACTAACCACATAATTATTGTGTACTAAGCATGCTAGAAACACACTAAACATGCTAGCAACACTTAGCTGAGTCATGAAGCATGCTATTATCACCATTATACAAAACATTTTGTAACTGACTTTGACATACTCTTACTATATATACCTCCTTAAATGTACATTTCCCAACCATGCTCTGTCTTCCTAAAGCCACCGAGTGTTGATGGCACGGGTGCGAGGGCCCTTTCATCGCTGCTTGCAGCTTTAATTAGGGCCCGAGCACCGATGGTGTGAGGACCCTCTTGGAATTGCTCTGTTTATTATTATTATTAGGGCCCGAGCACCGATGGTGTGAGGACCCTCTTGGAATTGCTCTGTTTATTATTATTAGGGCCCGAGCACCGATGGTGTGAGGACCCTCTTGGAATTGCTCTGTTTATTATTATTATTATTATTATTCTTCTTCTTCTTCTTCTCCGCATTGAATTGCATTTTTGAGGGCCTAAACATGCTCGAAAACTCACGAAACTTTGCACACGCGTCAGAACTGGCGAAAATTTACATCTGATATAGGTTTAAGAATTGGACGGGGCAAAATGGCTCGATAGCGCCACCTATAAAAGTTCAACGGAGTGCGCCTCCCGCAACGTTCCACGTACGTGCACGAAATTCGGTATATACGTGTAATGACCTAATACCTACAAAAAAGTCTCTTGAAGCATAGCCCTAAACACAACAGGAAGTCAGCCATTTTGAACTTCCTCTCAGATTTTTGTGCAGTTTTTGCCATTTTCAGGCCTCGTACTTTAACGAACTCCTCCTACAGTTTTAATCTGATCATCTTCAAATTTGGTGAGTGTAATCTTAAGGCCTTTGCGACGTTAAATTGCGAAGATCTTGAGTTTTCGTCAAAGGGCGGGTCCTCGGCGGCCTGACAAATTTCGATGTTTCGCCATGAAACAGGAAGTTGCTGTAACTCAGGCATGGAATGTCCAATCTGCCCCAAACTTCACACTTTTGATAAGCATTCTGTCCTGAACACATGACCATGCTCATATTCAGTTACAGTCATAGCGCCACCTGCTGGCAACAGGAAGTGACATGTTTAACACTGTTATGGACTCCTAATAACATATAAAAAAGTGCCAGCAAGTGCTAAACATGCTAACAACATACTAGAAGCATGCTAAAACATGCTAGCAAACTCTTAGCTAAGTGCTAAAGCATGCTATTATTGCAATTAAATAGGAATTTGCTGTAACCCAGGCATGGAATGTCCAATCTGCCCCAAACTTCACACGTTTGATAAGAATCATGGCCTGAACACATGTCTATGCTCAAATTCAGTTATAGTAATAGCGCCACCTACTGGTAACAGGAAGTGTCATGTTTAACACGTTGATGCCATTCTAGCAACATGTTAAAAATGCCATTGAGTTCTAAACATGTTAGAAACATATTAAAACATGCTAGCAATACTTAGCTAAGTGCTAAAGCATGCTAATTCAATGAAACAGGACTTTGTTGTTACTCAAGAAGGCAATGTACAATCTACCCCAAACTTCACACGTTTGATAAGAGTTATCTTTTGAACACATGTCCATGCTCATATTTAGTTATAGTCATAGCGCCACCTGCTGGCAAAAGGAAGGGATGTTTAACACTGTTCTTGACTCCTAATAACATATAAAAAAATGCCAGTAGGTGCTAAACATCCTACCAACATACTAGAGACATGATAAAACATACTAGCAAACACTTAGCTAAGTGCTAAAGAATGATATTACTGCAATTAAATATGAATTTGCTGTAACTCAGGCATGGAATGTCCAATCTGCCCCAAACTTCACACTTTTGATAAGCGTTCTGTCCTGAACACATGACCATGCTTATATTCAGTTACAGACATAGCGCCACCTGCTGGCAACAGGAAGTGACATGTTTAACACTGTTATGGACTCCTAATAACATATAAAAAAGTGCCAGCAAGTTTTAAACATGCTAACAACATATTATAAACATGCTAAAACATGCTAGCAAACTCTTAGCTAAGTGCTAAAGCATGCTATTATTGCAATTAAATAGGCATTTGCTGTAACTCAGGCATGGAATGTCCAATCTGCCCCAAACTTCACACTTTTGATAAGAGTCATGGCCTGAATACATCTACATGAGAATGTTCATTTATAGTAATAGCGCCACCTACTGGCAACAGGAAGTGACATGTTTAACACGTTGATGCCGTTCTAGCAACATGTTAAAAATGCCATTGAGTTCTAAACATGCTAGAAACATGTTAAAACATGCTAACAATGCTTAGCTAAGTGCTAAAGAATGCTAATTCAATGAAACATGACTTTTTTGTTACTCAAGAAGGCAATTTCCAATTTGCACCAAACTTCACACGTTTGATAAGAGTTCTGTCCTGAACACACATCCATGCTCATATTCAGCAATAGTCATAACGCCACCTATTGGCAACAGAAACTGACATGGTTAACACAGTAATGCAGTACTAACCACATAATTATTGTGTACTAAGCATGCTAGAAACAGACTAAACATGCTAGCAACACTTAGCTGAGTCATGAAGCATGCTATTATCACCATTATACAAAACATTTTGTTACTAACTTTGTCATACTCTTACTATATATACCTCCTTAAATGTACATTTCCCAACCATGCTCTGTCTTCCTAAAGCCACCGAGTGTTGATGGCACGGGTGCGAGGGCCCTTTCATCGCTGCTTGCAGCTTTAATTAGGGCCCGAGCACCGATGGTGTGAGGACCCTCTTGGAATTGCTCTGTTTATTATTATTATTATTATTCTTCTTCTTCTTCTTCTTCTCCGCATTGAATTGCATTTTTGAGGGCCTAAACATGCTCGAAAACTCACGAAACTTTGCACACGCGTCAGAACTGGCGAAAATTTACATCTGATATAGGTTTCAGAATTGGACGGGGCAAAACGGCTCGATAGCGCCACCTATAAAAGTTCAACGGAGTGCGCCTCCCGCAACGTTCCACGTACGTGCACGAAATTCGGTACATACATGTAATGACCTAATACCTACAAAAAAGTCTCTTGGAGCATAGCCCTAAACACAACAGGAAGTCAGCCATTTTGAACTTCCTCTCAGATTTTTGTGCAGTTTTTGCTATTTTCAGGCCTCGTACTTTAACGAACTCCTCCTACAGTTTTAATCTGATCATCTTCAAATTTGGTGAGTGTAATCTTAAGGCCTTTGCGACGTTAAATTGCGAAGATCTTGAGTTTTCGTCAAAGGGCGGGTCCTCGGTGACCTGACAAATTTCGATGTTTCGCCATGAAACAGGAAGTTGCTGTAACTCAGGCATGGAATGTCCAATCTGCCCCAAACTTCACACTTTTGATAAGCGTTCTGTCCTGAACACATGACCATGCTCATATTCAGTTACAGTCATAGCGCCACCTGCTGGCAACAGGAAGTGACATGTTTAACACTGTTATGGACTCCTAATAACATATAAAAAAGTGCCAGCAAGTGCTAAACATGCTAACAACATACTAGAAGCATGCTAAAACATGCTAGCAAACTCTTAGCTAAGTGCTAAAGCATGCTATTATTGCAATTAAATAGGAATTTGCTGTAACTCAGGCATGGAATGTCCAATCTGCCCCAAACTTCACACTTTTGATAAGCGTTCTGTCCTGAACACATCTACATGAGAACATTCAGTTATAGTAATAGCGCCACCTACTGGTAACAGGAAGTGTCATGTTTAACACGTTGATGCCATTCTAGCAACATGTTAAAAATGCCATTGAGGTCTAAACATGCTAGAAACATGTTAAAACATGCTAGCTAATGTTAAAACATGCTAGCAATACTTAGCTAAGTGGTAAAGCATGCTAATTCAATGAAACAGGATGTTGTTGTTACTCAAGAAGGCAATGTCCAATCTGCCCCAAACTTCACACTTTTGATAAGCGTTCTGTCCTGAACACATGACCATGCTCATATTCAGTTACAGTCATAGCGCCACCTGCTGGCAACAGGAAGTGACATGTTTAACACTGTTATGGACTCCTAATAACATATAAAAAAGTGCCAGCAAGTGTTAAACATGCTAACAACATACTAGAAAAATGCTAAAACATGCTAGCAAACTCTTAGCTAAGTGCTAAAGCATGCTATTATTGCAATTAAATAGGAATTTGCTGTAACTCAGACATGGAATGTCCAATCTGCCCCAAACTTCACACTTTTGATAAGAGTCATGGCCTGAATACATCTACATGAGAATGTTCATTTATAGTAATAGCGCCACCTACTGGCAACAGGAAGTGACATGTTTAACACATTGATGCCGTTCTAGCAACATGTTAAAAATGCCATTGAGTTCTAAACATGCTAGAAACATGTTAAAACATGCTAACAATGCTTAGCTAAGTGCTAAAGAATGCTAATTCAATGAAACATGACTTTTTTGTTACTCAAGAAGGCAATTTCCAATTTGCACCAAACTTCACACGTTTGATAAGAGTTCTGTCCTGAACACACATCCATGCTCATATTCAGCTATAGTCATAACGCCACCTACTGGCAACAGAAACTGACATGGTTAACACAGTAATGCAGTACTAACCACATAATTATTGTGTACTAAGCATGCTAGAAACAGACTAAACATGCTAGCAACACTTAGCTGAGTCATGAAGCATGCTATTATCACCATTATACAAAACATTTTGTAACTGACTTTGACATACTCTTACTATATATACCTCCTTAAATGTACATTTCCCAACCATGCTCTGTCTTCCTAAAGCCACAAAGTGTTGATGGCACGGGTGCGAGGGCCCTTTCATCGCTGCTTGCAGCTTTAATTAGGGCCCGAGCACCGATGGTGTGAGGACCCTCTTGGAATTGCTCTGTTTATTATTATTATTATTATTCTTCTTCTTCTTCTTCTTCTCCGCATTTAATTGCATTTTTGAGGGCCTAAACATGCTCGAAAACTCACGAAACTTTGCACACGCGTCAGAACTGGCGAAAATTTACATCTGATATAGGTTTCAGAATTGGACGGGGCAAAATGGCTCGATAGCGCCACCTATAAAAGTTCAACGGAGTGCGCCTCCCGCAACGTTCCACGTACGTGCACGAAATTCGGTACATACATGTAATGACCTAATACCTACAAAAAAGTCTCTTGGAGCATAGCCCTAAACACAACAGGAAGTCAGCCATTTTGAACTTCCTCTCAGATTTTTGTGCAGTTTTTGCCATTTTCAGGCCTCGTACTTTAACGAACTCCTCCTACAGTTTTAATCTGATCATCTTCAAATTTGGTGAGTGTAATCTTAAGGCCTTTGCGACGTTAAATTGCGAAGATCTTGAGTTTTCGTCAAAGGGCGGGTCCTCGGCGGCCTGACAAATTTCGATGTTTCGCCATGAAACAGGAAGTTGCTGTAACTCAGGCATGGAATGTCCAATCTGCCCCAAACTTCACACTTTTGATAAGCGTTCTGTCCTGAACACATGACCATGCTCATATTCAGTTACAGTCATAGCGCCACCTGCTGGCAACAGGAAGTGACATGTTTAACACTGATATGGACTCCTAATAACATATAAAAAAGTGCCAGCAAGTGCTAAACATGCTAACAACATAATAGAAGCATGCTAAAACATGCTAGCAAACTCTTAGCTAAGTGCTAAAGCATGCTATTATTGCAATTAAATAGGAATTTGCTGTAACTCAGGCATGGAATGTCAAATCTGCCCCAAACTTCACACTTTTGATAAGCGTTCTGTCCTGAACACATTTACATGAGAAAATTCAGTTATAGTAATAGCGCCACCTACTGGTAACAGGAAGTGACATGTTTAACACTCTTGTGGTCTCCTAATAACATATAAAAAAGAGCCAGCAAGTGCTAAACAGGTAAGCAACATACTAGAAACATGTTAGCAAACACTTAGCTAAGTGCTAAAGCATGCTATTACTGCAATTAAATAGGAATTTGCTGTAACTCAGGCATGTAATGTCCAATCTGCCCCAAACTTCACACATTTGATTAGAATCATGGCCTGAACACATGTCTATGCTCAAATTCAGTTATAGTAATAGCGCCACCTACTGGCAACAGGAATTGACATGTTTAACACTTTGATGCCGTTCTAGCAACATGTTAAAAATGCCATTGAGTTCTATACATGCTAGAAACATGTTAAAACATGCTAGCAGTACTTAGCTAAGTGCTAAACCATGCTAATTCAATGAAACAGGACTTTGTTGTTACTCAAGAAGGCAATGTACAATCTACCCCAAACTTCACACGTTTGATAAGAGTTATCTCTTGAACACATGTCCATGCTCATATTTAGTTATAGTCATAGCGCCACCTGCTGGCAACAGGAAGTGACGTTTAACACTGTTCTTGACTCCTAATAACATATAAAAAAATGCCAGTAGGTGCTAAACATCCTACCAACATACTAGAGACTTGCTAAAACATACTAGCAAACACTTAGCTAAGTGCTAAAGAATGATATTACTGCAATTAAATATGAATTTGCTGTAACTCAGGCAAGGAATGTCCAATCTGCCCCAAACTTCACACTTTTGATAAGCGTTCTGTCCTGAACACATGATCATGCTTACAGTCATAGCGCCACCTGCTGGCAGCAGGAAGTGACATGTTTAACACTGTTATGGACTCCTAATAACATATAAAAAAGTGCCAGCAAGTGCTAAACATGCTAACAACATACTAGAAACATGCTAAAACATGCTAGCAAACTCTTAGCTAAGTGCTAAAGCATGCTATTATTGCAATTAAATAGGAATTTGCTGTAATTCAGGCATGGAATGTCCAATCTGCCCCAAACTTCACACATTTGATAAGAATCATGGCCTGAACACATGTCTATGCTCAAATTCAGTTATAGTAATAGCGCCACCTACTGGCAAAAGGAAGTGACATGTTTAACACTTTGATGCCGTTCTAGCAACATGTTAAAAATGCCATTGAGTTCTAAACATGCTAGAAACATGTTAAAACATGCTAACAATGCTTAGCTAAGTGCTAAAGAATGTTAATTCAATGAAACATGACTTTGTTGTTACTCAAGAAGGCAATGTCCAATTTGCACCAAACTTCACACGTTTGATAAGAGTTCTGTCCTGAACACACATCCATGCTCATATTCAGTTATAGCCATAACGCCACCTACTGGCAACAGAAACTGACATGGTTAACACCGTAATGCAGTACTAACCACATAATTATTGTGTACTAAGCATGCTAGAAACAGACTAAACATGCTAGCAACACTTAGCTGAGTCATGAAGCATGCTATTATCACCATTATACAAAACATTTTGTAACTGACTTTGACATACTCTTACTATATATACCTCCTTGAATGTACATTTCCCAACCATGCTCTGTCTTCCTAAAGCCACCGAGTGTTGATGGCACGGGTGCGAGGGCCCTTTCATCGCTGCTTGCAGCTTTAATTATTATTATTATTCTTCTTCTCCGCATTGAATTGCATTTTTGAGGGCCTAAACATGCGCGAAAACTCACGAAACTTTGCACACGCGTCAGAACTGGCGAAAATTTACATCTGATATAGGTTTCAGAATTGGACGGGGCAAAACGGCTCGATAGCGCCACCTATAAAAGTTCAACGGAGTGCGCCTCCCGCAACGTTCCACGTACGTGCACGAAATTCGGTACATACATGTAATGACCTAATACCTACAAAAAAGTCTCTTGGAGCATAGCCCTAAACCCAACAGGAAGTCAGCCATTTTGAACTTCCTCCCAGATTTTTGTGCAGTTTTTGACATTTTCAGGCCTCATACTTTAACGAACTCCTCCTACAGTTTTAATCTGATCATCTTCAAATTTGGTGAGTGTAATCTTAAGGCCTTTGCGACGTTAAATTGCGAAGATCTTGAGTTTTCGTCGAAGGGCGGGTCCTCGGCGGCCTGACAAATTTTGATGTTTCGCCATGAAACAGGAAGTTGCTGTAACTCAGGCATGGAATGTCCAATCTGCCCCAAACTTCATACGTTTGATAAGAGTTCTGTCCTGAACACATGACCATGCTCATATTCAGTTATAGTCATAGCGCCACCTGCTGGCAACAGAAAGTGACATGTTTAACACTGTTATGGACTCCTAATAACATATAAAAAAGTGCCAGCAAGTGCTAAACATGCTAACAACATACTAGAAGCATGCTAAAACATGCTAGCAAACTCTTAGCTAAGTGCTAAAGCATGCTATTATTGCAATTAAATAGGAATTTGCTGTAACTCAGGCATGGAATGTCCAATCTGCCCCAAACTTCACACTTTTGATAAGCGTTCTGTCCTGAACATATCTACATGAGAATATTCAGTTATAGTAATAGCGCCACCTACTGGTAACAGGAAGTGTCATGTTTAACACGTTGATGCCATTCTAGCAACATGTTAAAAATGCCATTGACTTCTAAACATGCTAGAAACATGTTAAAACATACTAGCAATACTTAGCTAAGTGCTAAAGCATGCTAATTCAATGAAACAGGATGTTGTTGTTACTCAAGAAGGCAATGTCCAATCTGCGCCAAACTTCACACTTTTAATAAACGTTCTGTCCTGAACACATGACCATGCTCATATTCAGTTATAGTCATAGCGCCACCTGCTGGCAACAGGAAGTGACATGTTTAACACTGTTATGGACTCCTAATAACATATAAAAAAGTGCCAGCAAGTGCTAAACATGCTAACAACATACTAGAAGCATGCTAAAACATGCTAGCAAACTCTTAGCTAAGTGCTAAAGCATGCTATTATTGCAATTAAATAGGAATTTGCTGTAACTCAGGCATGGAATGTCCAATCTGCCCCAAACTTCACACTTTTGATAAGCGTTCTGTCCTGAACATATCTACATGAGAATATTCAGTTATAGTAATAGCGCCACCTACTGGTAACAGGAAGTGTCATGTTTAACACGTTGATGCCATTCTAGCAACATGTTAAAAATGCCATTGACTTCTAAACATGCTAGAAACATGTTAAAACATACTAGCAATACTTAGCTAAGTGCTAAAGCATGCTAATTCAATGAAACAGGATGTTGTTGTTACTCAAGAAGGCAATGTCCAATCTGCGCCAAACTTCACACTTTTAATAAACGTTCTGTCCTGAACACATGACCATGCTCATATTCAGTTATAGTCATAGCGCCACCTGCTGGCAACAGGAAGTGACATGTTTAACACTGTTATGGACTCCTAATAACATATAAAAAAGTGCCAGCAAGTGCTAAACATGCTAACAACATACTAGAAGCATGCTAAAACATGCTAGCAAACTCTTAGCTAAGTGCTAAAGCATGCTATTATTGCAATTAAATAGGAATTTGCTGTAACTCAGGCATGGAATGTCCAATCTGCCCCAAACTTCACACTTTTGATAAGCGTTCTGTCCTGAACATATCTACATGAGAATATTCAGTTATAGTAATAGCGCCACCTGCTGGCAACAGGAAGTGACGTTTAACACTGTTCTTGACTCCTAATAACATATAAAAAAATGCCAGTAGGTGCTAAACATCCTACCAACATACTATAGACATGCTAAAACATACTAGCAAACACTTAGCTAAGTGCTAAAGAATGATATTACTGCAATTAAATATGAATTTGCTGTAACTCAGGCATGGAATGTCCAATCTGCCCCAAACTTCACACTTTTGATAAGCGTTCTGTCCTGAACACATGACCATGCTTATATTCAGTTACAGTCATAGCGCCACCTGCTGGCAACAGGAAGTGACATGTTTAACACTGTTATGGACTCCTAATAACATATAAAAGAGTGCCAGCAAGTGTTAAACATGCTAACAACATACTAGAAACATGCTAAAACATGCTAGCAAACTCTTAGCCAAGTGCTAAAGCATGCTATTATTGCAATTAAATAGGAATTTGCTGTAACTCAGGCATGGAATGTCCAATCTGCCCCAAACTTCACACTTTTGATAAGAGTCATGGCCTGAACACATCTACATGAGAATGTTCAATTATAGTAATAGCGCCACCAACTGGCAACAGGAAGTGACATGTTTAACACGTTGATGCCGTTCTAGCAACATGTTAAAAATGCCATTGAGTTCTAAACATGCTAGAAACATGTTAAAACATGCTAACAATGCTTAGCTAAGTGCTAAAGCATGCTAATTCAATGAAACATGACTTTGTTGTTACTCAAGAAGGCAATGTCCAATTTGCACCAAACTTCACACGTTTGATAAGAGTTCTGTCCTGAACACACATCCAAGCTCATATTCAGTTATAGTCATAACGCCACCTACTGGCAACAGAAACTGACATGGTTAACACAGTAATGCAGTACTAACCACATAATTATTGTGTACTAAGCATGCTAGAAACACACTAAACATGCTAGCAACACTTAGCTGAGTCATGAAGCATGCTATTATCACCATTATACAAAACATTTTGTAACTGACTTTGACATACTCTTACTATATATACCTCCTTAAATGTACATTTCCCAACCATGCTCTGTCTTCCTAAAGCCACCGAGTGTTGATGGCACGGGTGCGAGGGCCCTTTCATCGCTGCTTGCAGCTTTAATTATTATTATTATTCTTCTTCTTCTTCTTCTCCGCATTGAATTGCATTTTTGAGGGCCTAAACATGCTCGAAAACTCACGAAACTTTGCACACGCGTCAGAACTGGCGAAAATTTACATCTGATATAGGTTTCAGAATTGGACGGGGCAAAATGGCTCGATAGCGCCACCTATAAAAGTTCAACGGAGTGCGCCTCCCGCAACGTTCCACGTACGTGCACGAAATTCGGTACATACATGTAATGACCTAATACCTACAAAAAAGTCTCTTGGAGCATAGCCCTAAACACAACAGGAAGTCAGCCATTTTGAACTTCCTCTCAGATTTTTGTGCACTTTTTGCCATTTTCAGGCCTCGTACTTTAACGAACTCCTCCTACAGTTTTAATCTGATCATCTTCAAATTTGGTGAGTGTAATCTTAAGGCCTTTGCGACGTTAAATTGCGAAGATCTTGAGTTTTCGTCAAAGGGCGGGTCCTCGGCGGCCTGACAAATTTCGATGTTTCGCCATGAAACAGGAAGTTGCTGTAACTCAGGCATGGAATGTCCAATCTGCCCCAAACTTCACACTTTTGATAAGCGTTCTGTCCTGAACACATGACCATGCTCATATTCAGTTACAGTCATAGCGCCACCTGCTGGCAACAGGAAGTGACATGTTTAACACTGTTATGGACTCCTAATAACATATAAAAAAGTGCCAGCAAGTGCTAAACATGCTAACAACATACTAGAAGCATGCTAAAACATGCTAGCAAACTCTTAGCTAAGTGCTAAAGCATGCTATTATTGCAATTAAATAGGAATTTGCTGTAACTCAGGCATGGAATGTCCAATCTGCCCCAAACTTCACACTTTTGATAAGCGTTCTGTCCTGAACACATCTACATGAGAAAATTCAGTTATAGTAATAGCGCCACCTACTGGTAACAGGAAGTGTCATGTTTAACACGTTGATGCCATTCTAGCAACATGTTAAAAATGCCATTGACTTCTAAACATGCTAGAAACATGTTAAAACATGCTAGCAATACTTAGCTAAGTGCTAAAGCATGCTAATTCAATGAAACAGGATGTTGTTGTTACTCAAGAAGGCAATGTCCAATCTGCGCCAAACTTCACACTTTTAATAAACGTTCTGTCCTGAACACATGACCATGCTCATATTCAGTTACAGTCATAGTGCCACCTGCTGGCAACAGGAAGTGACATGTTAAACACTGTTGTGGACATAAAAACATATAAAAAAAGTGCCAGCAAGTGCTAAACATGCTAACAACATACTAGAAAAATGCTAAAACATGCTAGCAAACACTTAGCTAAGTGCTAAAGCATGCTATTGCTGCAATTAAATAGGAATTTGCTGTAACACAGGCATGGAATGTCCAATCTGCCTCAAACTTCACACGTTTGATAAGAGTCATGGCCTGAACACATCTACATGAGAATATTCAGTTATAGTAATAGCGCCACCTGCTGTCAACAGGAAGTGACATGTTTAACACTGTTGTGGTCTCCTAATAACATATAAAAAAGAGCCAGCAAGTGCTAAACAGGTTAGTAACATACTAGAAACATGCTAGCAAACACTTAGCTAAGTGCTAAAGCATGCTATCACTGCAATTAAATAGGAATTTGCTGTAACCCAGGCATGGAATGTCCAATCTGCCCCAAACGTCACACGTTTGATAAGAATCATGGCCTGAACACATGTCTATGCTCAAATTCAGTTATAGTAATAGCGCCACCTACTGGCAACAGGAAGTGACATGTTTAACACGTTGATGCTGTTCTAGCAACATGTTAAAAATGCCATTGAGTTCTAAACATGCTAGAAACATATTAAAACATGCTAGCAATACTTAGCTAAGTGCTAAAGCATGCTAATTCAATGAAACAGGACTTTGTTGTTACTCAAGAAGGCAATGTACAATCTACCCCAAACTTCACACGTTTGATAAGAGTTATCTCTTGAACACATGTCCATGCTCATATTTAGTTATAGTCATAGCGCCACCTGCTGGCAACAGGAAGTGACGTTTAACACTGTTCTTGACTCCTAATAACATATTAAAAAATGCCAGTAGGTGCTAAACATCCTACCAACATACTAGAGACATGCTAAAACATACTAGCAAACACTTAGCTAAGTGCTAAAGAATGATATTACTGCAATTAAATATGAATTTGCTGTAACTCAGGCATGGAATGTCCAATCTGCCCCAAACTTCACACTTTTGATAAGCGTTCTGTCCTGAACACATGACCATGCTTATATTCAGTTACAGTCATAGCGCCACCTGCTGGCAACAGGAAGTGACATGTTTAACACTGTTATGGACTCCTAATAACATATAAAAAAGTGCCAGCAAGTGCTAAACATGCTAACAACATACTAGAAACATGCTAAAACATGCTAGCAAACTCTTAGCTAAGTGCTATTATTATTAGCATGCTATTATTGCAATTAAATAGGAATTTGCTGTAACTCAGGCATGGAATGTCCAATCTGCCCCAAACTTCACACTTTTGATAAGAGTCATGGCCTGAACACATCTACATGAGAATGTTCAGTTATAGTAATAGCGCCACCTACTGGCAACAGGAAGTGACATGTTTAACACGTTGATGCCGTTCTAGCAACATGTTAAAAATGCCATTGAGTTCTAAACATGCTAGAAACATGTTAAAACATGCTAACAATGCTTAGCTAAGTGCTAAAGAATGCTAATTCAATGAAACATGACTTTGTTGTTACTCATGAAGGCAATGTCCAATTTGCACCAAACTTCACACGTTTGATAAGAGTTCTGTCCTGAACACACATCCATGCTCATATTCAGTTATAGTCATAACGCAACCTACTGGCAACAGAAACTGACATGGTTAACACAGTAATGCAGTACTAACCACATAATTATTGTGTACTAAGCATGCTAGAAACAGATTAAACATGCTAGCAACACTTAGCTGAGTCATGAAGCATGCTATTATCACCATTATACAAAACATTTTGTAACTGACTTTGACATACTCTTACTATATATACCTCCTTAAATGTACATTTCCCAACCATGCTCTGTCTTCCTAAAGCCACCGAGTGTTGATGGCACGGGTGCGAGGGCCCTTTCATCGCTGCTTGCAGCTTTAATTAGGGCCCGAGCACCGATGGTGTGAGGACCCTCTTGGAATTGCTCTGTTTATTATTAGGGCCCGAGCACCGATGGTGTGAGGACCCTCTTGGAATTGCTCTGTTTATTATTATTAGGGCCCGAGCACCGATGGTGTGAGGACCCTCTTGGAATTGCTCTGTTTATTATTATTATTATTATTATTATTATTATTCTTCTCCGCATTGAATTGCATTTTTGAGGGCCTAAACATGCGCGAAAACTCACGAAACTTTGCACACGCGTCAGAACTGGCGAAAATTTACATCTGATATAGGTTTCAGAATTGGACGGGGCAAAACGGCTCGATAGCGCCACCTATAAAAATTCAACGGAGTGCGCCTCCCGCAACGTTCCACGTACGTGCACGAAATTCGGTACATACATGTAATGACCTAATACCTACAAAAAAGTCTCTTGGAGCGTAGCCCTAAACACAACAGGAAGTCAGCCATTTTCAACTTCCTCTCAGATTTTTGTGCAGTTTTTGCCATTTTCAGGCCTCGTACTTTAACGAACTCCTCCTACAGTTTTAATCTGATCATCTTCAAATTTGGTGAGTGTAATCTTAAGGCCTTTGCGACGTTAAATTGCGAAGATCTTGAGTTTTCGTCGAAGGGCGGGTCCTCGGCGGCCTGACAAATTTCGATGTTTCGCCATGAAACAGGAAGTTGCTGTAACTCAGGCATGGAATGTCCAATCTGCCCCAAACTTCACACGTTTGATAAGAGTTCTGTCCTGAACACATGACCATGCTCATATTCAGTTATAGTCATAGCGCCACCTGCTGGCAACAGGAAGCGACATGTTTAACACTGTTATGGACTCCTAATAACATATAAAAAAGTGCCAGCAAGTGCTAAACATGCTAACAACATACTAGAAGCATGCTAAAACATGCTAGCAAACTCTTAGCTAAGTGCTAAAGCATGCTATTATTGCAATTAAATAGGAATTTGCTGTAACTCAGGCATGGAATGTCCAATCTGCCCCAAACTTCACACTTTTGATAAGCGTTCTGTCCTGAACACATCTACATGAGAATATTCAGTTATAGTAATAGCGCCACCTACTTATAACAGGAAGTGACATGTTTAACACTGTTGTGGTCTCCTAATAACATATAAAAAAGAGCCAGCAAGTGCTAAACAGGTTAGCAACATACTAGAAACATGCTAGCAAACACTTAGCTAAGTGCTAAAGCATGCTATTACTGCAATTAAATAGGAATTTGCTGTAACTCAGGCATGGAATGTCCAATCTGCCCCAAACTTCACACGTTTGATAAGAATCATGGCCTGAACACGTCTATGCTCAAATTCAGTTATAGTAATAGCGCCACCTACTGGCAACAGGAAGTGACATGTTTAACACGTTGATGCCGTTCTAGCAACATGTTAAAAATGCCATTGAGTTCTAAACATGCTAGAAACATATTAAAACATGCTAGCAATACTTAGCTAAGTGCTAAAGCATGCTAATTCAATGAAACAGGACTTTGTTGTTGCTCAAGAAGGCAATGTACAATCTACCCCAAACTTCACACGTTTGATAAGAGTTATCTCTTGAACACATGCCCATACTCATATTTAGTTATAGTCATAGCGCCACCTGCTGGCAACAGGAAGTGACGTTTAACACTGTTCTTGACTCCTAATAACATATAAAAAAATGCCAGTAGGTGCTAAACATCCTACCAACATACTAGAGACATGCTAAAACATACTAGCATACACTTAGCTAAGTGCTAAAGAATGATATTACTGCCAATTAAATATGAATTTGCTGTAACTCAGGCATGGAATGTCCAATCTGCCCCAAACTTCACACTTTTGATAAGCGTTCTGTCCTGAACACATGACCATGCTTATATTCAGTTACAGTCATAGCGCCACCTGCTGGCAACAGGAAGTGACATGTTTAACACTGTTATGGACTCCTAATAACATATAAAAAAGTGCCAGCAAGTGTTAAACATGCTAACAACATACTAGAAACATGCTAAAACATGCTAGCAAACTCTTAGCTAAGTGCTAAAGCATGCTATTATTGCAATTACATAGGAATTTGTTGTAACTCAGGCATGGAATGTCCAATCTGCCCCAAACTTCACACTTTTGATAAGAGTCATGGCCTGAACACATCTACATGAGAATGTTCAGTTATAGTAATAGCGCCACCTACTGGCAACAGGAAGTGACATGTTTAACACGTTGATGCCGTTCTAGCAACATGTTAAAAATGCCATTGAGTTCTAAACATGCTAGAAACATGTTAAAACATGCTAACAATGCTTAGCTAAGTGCTAAAGAATGCTAATTCAATGAAACATGACTTTGTTGTTACTCAAGAAGGCAATGTCCAATTTGCACCAAACTTCACACGTTTGATAAGAGTTCTGTCCTGAACACACATCCATGCTCATATTCAGTTATAGCCATAACGCCACCTACTGGCAACAGAAACTGACATGGTTAACACAGTAATGCAGTACTAACCACATAATTATTGTGTACTAAGCATGCTAGGAACAGACTAAACATGCTAGCAACACTTAGCTGAGTCATGAAGCATGCTATTATCACCATTATACATAACATTTTGTAAGTGACTTTGACATACTCTTACTATATATACCTCCTTAAATGTACATTTCCCAACCATGCTCTGTCTTCCTAAAGCCACCGAGTGTTGATGGCAGGGGTGCGAGGGCCCTTTCATCGCTGCTTGCAGCTTTAATTATTATTATTATTCTTCTTCTCCGCATTGAATTGCATTTTTGAGGGCCTAAACATGCTCGAAAACTCACGAAACTTTGCACACGCGTCAGAACTGGCGAAAATTTACATCTGATATAGGTTTCAGAATTGGACGGGGCAAAATGGCTCGATAGCGCCACCTATAAAAGTTCAACGGAGTGCGCCTCCCGCATCGTTCCACGTACGTGCACGAAATTCGGTACATACATGTAATTACCTAATACCTACAAAAAAGTCTCTTGGAGCGTAGCCTTAAACACAACAGGAAGTCAGCCATTTTGAACTTCCTCTCAGATTTTTGTGCAGTTTTTGCCATTTTCAGGCCTCGTACTTTAACGAACTCCTCCTACAGTTTTAATCTGATCATCTTCAAATTTGGTGAGTGTAATCTTCAGGCCTTTGCGACGTTAAATTGCGAAGATCTTGAGTTTTCGTCGAAGTGCGGGTCCTCGGCGGCCTGACAAATTTCGATGTTTCGCCATGAAACAGGAAGTTGCTGTAACTCAGGCATGGAATGTCCAATCTGCCCCAAACTTCACACTTTTGATAAGAGTTCTGTCCTGAACACATGACCATGCTCATATTCAGTTATAGTCATAGCGCCACCTGCTGGCAACAGGAAGTGACATGTTTAACACTGTTATGGACTCCTAATAACATATAAAAAAGTGCCAGCAAGTGCTAAACATGCTAACAACATACTAGAAGCATGCTAAAACATGCTAGCAAACTCTTAGCTAAGTGCTAAAGCATGCTATTATTGCAATTAAATAGGAATTTGCTGTAACTCAGGCATGGAATGTCCAATCTGCCCCAAACTTCACACTTTTGATAAGCGTTCTGTCCTGAACACATCTACATGAGAATATTCAGTTATAGTAATAGCGCCACCTACTGGTAACAGGAAGTGTCATGTTTAACACGTTGATGCCATTCTAGCAACATGTTAAAAATGCCATTGACTTCTAAACATGCTAGAAACATGTTAAAACATGCTAGCAATACTTAGCTAAGTGCTAAAGCATGCTAATTCAATGAAACAGGATGTTGTTGTTACTCAAGAAGGCAATGTCCAATCTGCACCAAACTTCACACTTTTGATAAGCGTTCTGTCCTGAACACATGACCATGCTTATATTCAGTTACAGTCATAGCGCCACCTGCTGGCAACAGGAAGTGACATGTTTAACACTGTTATGGACTCCTGATAACATATAAAAAAGTGCCAGCAAGTGCTAAACATGCTAACAACATGCTAGAAACATATTAGCAAACACTTAGCTAAGTGCTAAAGCATGCTATTGCTGCAATTAAATATGAATTTGCTGTAACACAGGCATGGAATGTCCAATCTGCCCCAAACTTAATATGTAACATGCAAGAAACATGCTAGCAACACATAGCTAAGTTCTAAAGCATGCTAGAAATGCTAAAGGAAGTTGTTGTAACTTAGGCATACAATGTCCAATCTACCCCAAACTTCACACGTTTGATAATAGTTATCTCCTGAACACAAGTCCATGCTCATATTCAGATATAGTCATAGCGCCGCCTGCTGGCAACAGGAAGTGACGTTTAACACTATTCTGGACTCCTAATAACATATAAAAAAATGCCAGTAGGTGCTAAACATCCTACCAACATACTAGAGACATGCTGAAACATACTAGCAAACACTTAGCTAAGTGCTAAAGAATGATATTACTGCAATTAAATATGAATTTGCTGTAACTCAGGCATGGAATGTCCAATCTGCCCCAAACTTCACACTTTTGATAAGCGTTCTGTCCTGAACACATGACCATGCTTATATTCAGTTACAGTCATAGCGCCACCTGCTGGCAACAGGAAGTGACATGTTTAACACTGTTATGGACTCCTAATAACATATAAAAAAGTGCCAGCAAGTGTTAAACATGCTAACAACATACTAGAAACATGCTAAAACATGCTAGCAAACTCTTAGCTAAGTGCTAACGCATGCTATTATTGCAATTAAATAGGAATTTGCTGTAACTCAGGCATGGAATGTCCAATCTGCCCCAAACTTCACACTTTTGATAAGAGTCATGGCCTGAACACATCTACATGAGAATGTTCAGTTATAGTAATAGCGCCACCTACTGGCAACAGGAAGTGACATGTTTAACACGTTGATGCCGTTCTAGCAACATGTTAAAAATGCCATTGAGTTCTAAACATGCTAGAAACATGTTAAAACATGCTAACAATGCTTAGGTACGTGCTAAAGAATGCTAATTCAATGAAACATGACTTTGTTGTTACTCAAGAAGGCAATGTCCAATTTGCACCAAACTTCACACGTTTGATAAGAGTTCTGTCCTGAACACACATCCATGCTCATATTCAGTTATAGTCATAACGCAACCTACTGGCAACAGAAACTGACATGGTTAACACAGTAATGCAGTACTAACCACATAATAATAGTGTACTAAGCATGCTAGAAACAGACTAAACATGCTAGCAACACTTAGCTGAGTCATGAAGCATGCTATTATCACCATTATACAAAACATTTTGTAACTGACTTTGACATACTCTTACTATATATACCTCCTTAAATGTACATTTCCCAACCATGCTCTGTCTTCCTAAAGCCACCGAGTGTTGATGGCATGGGTGCGAGGGCCCTTTCATCGCTGCTTGCAGCTTTAATTATTATTATTATTATTATTTTGTCAACCTTTCGGGCACTTTTGGGGCCCTTAACATGCTCGAAAACTCTTGAAATTTTGCACACACGTCAGAACCCGCGGCCATCAGGGCCGGACTGAAGCTGGTACCCGGGCGTGGCAGGGGGGCTCGACAGCGCCCCCTGGAACGGGATCCAAACACGTGTCCATAAATCAAACACGCTTGCATGTAATAATATGAAACTCGGTACACATATAGATCTCATCGGGCCGAACAACTTTCGTGCTCTAAGTTTTACGCCAGCCAAACAGGAAGTTGGCTATTTAGCGTTGTTTGGAAACGCATGCTGTGGAATTTAATGTACTCCTCCTAGGGAATTCATCGATTCGCCTCCAAACTCGGTGTGCATGAAGTCAAGACATTGAGGATGCTAAATTGCGGACGGATTTTTAATATCTCGAACGGTTTGGCCGTGGCGAGGAAACAAATTTATGGCGAAAAAATGAAACAGGAAGTGTGTTATAACTTCTGCATACATTAACTGATCTTGATGAAACTTCAGCAGTGTGTTCGTTGTAAGAGGCCGATCACATGGATGTGACTATTGTGAGTCAAAGTTATAGCGCCACCAACAGGCAGCAGGAAGTACATCACTTTCAAAATGCTTTGAAATCAGTGTCTTATTTTTACCCGATTTGCTTCAAACATTATGTGTACAATGTAGACACACGGCAGATGTAAACCTGTGAAAGGATTATTGATATCTTAGATACTGTTGCCGTGGCAACGCATCAAACTTTAATATTATTTTTTGATGCTTTTGAGACTCTTAACATACTTGAAATTGCATGAAACTCAACAGACACATCACATTTATTAGCCCGTAGACATGTGCAAAGTTTCAGAAACGGGCGTGGTGGAATGGCTCAGTAGCGCCACCTTTAGTCAAAAATGGGGGCTTAGTTTTTCCTAGAATCACAAAACTTGGTATGTGTATTGTTCTCATCAAGACGGACAACTTTCTAATTTACATGAACCATCTCCGACCAACAGGAAGAGAGATATTTTGGTTTGAATGTGGATTTTCTGAAGAATTTTCTCTCCCTCTCTCTGTGTCTGTGTGTGTGTGAGGGGAGGGGGGGATTTGACTATTGCTTTTATATTGTTAATCAAGGTTTCAGGGGCTTTTGGGGTCCTTAACGTGCTCAAAAACTCTTGAAACTTTGCACACAGGTCAGAACCCACGGCCATCAGGGACGGGCTGAAGCTGGTACCCGGGCGTGGCTGGGGGGCTCAACAGCGCCCCCTTGAACAGGGTTCTAAAACTTGATCCATATAATCAAACACGCTCGCATGAATTAATATGAAACTCGGTACACATATAGATCTCATCGGGCCGAACAACTTTACCCCGGTCAAGTTTTACGCCAGCCCAACAGGAAGTCGGCTATTATGGGTTGTTTGGAAAACGCTTGCTGTGGAATGTGAAATACTCCTCCTAGAAAATTCACCGTGTCCCCTTCAAACTCGGTGTGCAAGTAGTCAAGACTTTGAGGATGCTAAATTGCGGACGGATTTTTGATATCTCGAACGGTTTGGCTGTGGCGAGGAATCGAATTTATGGCGAGAAAAGAGAAACACGGAAGTGGAATAACTTCTGCATACATTAACTGATCTTGATGAAACTTCAGCAGTGTGTTCGTGGTAAGAGGCCGATTAGATGGA
This sequence comes from Scardinius erythrophthalmus, assembly GCF_964197995.2. Taxonomy (NCBI): domain Eukaryota; kingdom Metazoa; phylum Chordata; class Actinopteri; order Cypriniformes; family Leuciscidae; genus Scardinius; species Scardinius erythrophthalmus. Next base: position 44,159,946 of record NC_138221.1, read on the forward strand.
TGTAGCTATTGTGAGTCAAAGTTATAGCGCCACCAACTGGCAGCAGGAAGTGTGTCACTTTCAACATGCTTTTGACAAAAGTGGGGGGGTTAGTTTTAACTACAGTAAAGAAAAAACAGTTTGTATATTGTTCTCATCAAGCCGGACAACTTTCTAATTTACATTCAATAGCTCTGGCCATCAGGAAGTCAGATATTTTGGTCTGAATGTGAATTTTTTTGCAAAATCAGCCTCTGAATTTTTAGCCACTCCTCTTAAACTATTTATTTTATTCGTACCAAACTTTTTCAACATGATGAAACTACATTAAATATGCTAAATTGTGAATGGATAATAAATATCTCAAACGGTTTTGCTATGGCGAGGGATTAAAGTAATGTCCAAAAAGGAAACACTAAAAATCTTCTAAAAATGTAATTATATACCATTTATTTCTATATAAAAGAATACAAATATCACAACTAAACCCATTTTATTCTGTTTTTGCAATTCAAGAAGAATGAAAAAGTTAAAACAGGCTATTTAGTGCTATTTGGTTCAACAAAAAAGCAAACATAGGGCTATACTGCCCTCTTGTGTCCAAAAGGACATCAAAATAGTATATAAAACTTTTTACCAGGTAGGCCAATATTGTATTTAAATATACATTTATTAGGTATGTGTCTGAGGATATTTTCCCACCGGTTAATCGACGTGTGACACGAGTGGGTGCTTTTAAATCGCTAATATAATAGTGAAAGAAAAATAATGATAATGTTGCACACACAAATCACACACATGTGGGAAAGAATGATGCTTTTAAACAACACTAAACCGCCATTAGGTGTCGCCAGGCATCCATCTTAATAAGCGAGTCATTGATTCATTCGTTCAAACGATTCGTTCGAATGAGTCGATCATGATTAAGACAGATGTTTATGGATTGATCATTCAATCTTTGAGTCAACCGATTCGTTAAAATGCTGAATCGTTCAGTTATGAGAAAACACGTGATGCGTGATGGTTCTGCCGTGATCTTTGTTTAACTATTTTCGCTGCTGAAACAGAACAAAAACAGTCAACATTGCATCTAAAATGTACAGTAAGTGACTTAATTGTAACTGTTTATTAACCTGTTGTATGAAATCTAGGGGTGGGAGAAAAAATGTATTCTTAGATGCATCGCGATGCGGACGTGGACGATTCTGAATCGATTCACAAATGTCAAAAAATCGATTCTCTAAAAAAATATTTTTCTAATAACGTAATATTGACGGAAGGCAAAAGGCGGAACTCTAAGCGGACGTGCGTGCAGTCTGTGGCGCGCACATAACAGAAGTTTCTTCTGCTCACCAAGGCTGCATTTATTTGATTAAAAATACAAACAAAAACAGTAATATTGTAAAATATCATTCCAATTTAAAACAGTTTAAAATATATTAAAATAGAAAGCAGCTGTTATTTACTCCTGTGATCAAAGCTGAGTTTTCAGCATCATTACTCCAGTCGTCACTGTCACATGATCCTTCAGAAATTATTCTAATATGATGATTGATACTCAAGAAACATTCATTATTATTTTAAATGTCGAAAACAGTTGTGTACAGTCTTTGATGAATAGAAAGTTCAAAAGAACAGCATTTATCTGAAATCTAAAGCTTTTGTAACGTTAAACACTACCGCTCAAAAGTTTTGGGTTAGTAATAATTAAAATTTTATTTTGGGGGGAAATAAATAAAATAAATCAGTACTTTTATTTATGAAGGATGAGTTAAACTGATCAACAGTTACAGTAAAGACATTTATAATGTTAAAAATATATATATTTGAAATATATGCTGTTCTTTTGAACTTTACATTCATCAAAGCATTTTGAAAAAAAAAAAATCTGTACACAACTGTTTTCAACATTGAAAATAATAATGAATTGAGCATCAATCATCATATTAGTATGATTTCTGAAGGATCATGTGACACTGAAGACTGGAGTAATGATGCTGAAAACTCAACTTTGATCACAGAAATGAATTACTATGTAAAATATTTAAAAATTGAAAACAGCTGTTTTAAATTGGAATAATATTTCACAATATTACTGTTTTTGTTTGTATTTTTAATCAATAAATGCAGCCTTGGTGAGCAGAAGAGACTTCTCCTAAAAACATTAAAAATCTTACTGACCTCAAACTTTTGAACAATAATATATATATATATATATATATATATATATATATATATATATATATATATATTAGAGGTCTGCACGAGCTTTAAACTGAAGCCCGAACCCGGCCCGTACCCGCGATCATCTAACCCGACCCGACCCGACAATTACATTTAAATGTTAAGCCCGAACCCGACCCGAACCCGAGGTGCACTCAATATCACACAGTAAATAAACACCATTTTTGCAATATGTTGTAATTAATGATTGCTTGTAACGGTAACCAATCAAATACACGTACCGTTAAGCGCAGCACAGCAGTAAGAGAAAAATTTATCAATAACGTAGCTTTGCTGTGGTCGAAGTCATTACATTTTCTTACATTTCAGCAGAGCTTAGCTCACAGGAACAGTAATCTCTACAACGGTAACACTAGAAATGTAACACATTATCTTCAAAAATGATTCAGAAAATTAATTATTCAACGCATTACTGCACAGAAGGTAACTTGAAATATACTTATATTCATAAAGGACTGTTAAAACATCCCAAAACAGCGCCCAAACCTTGCAAAGACCTACCTCATCAATTATTCAAATACAACAGCCAATGGCAAGTCTCCAGCAGCACACCTTTAAATGCCCCCCCATTTGGTTGGTTTGTTCTGGCGACGGCCCTGAGTCGAACAGGTGTAACAGTCACAAATTTCTCTGGAACTTAAACTTTAAACTATAAAAAAAAGTCCCCGCAGTGTTGCAAAACTATATACACAAATATATCCTTCTCAGTATGCGTTATGAAGGAAGAGAACGGCATCGACAGTTGATGGTTTCAGCGCCGTCCTCCTCTGATTGAAAGTTAGTCCCGCTGCACTGAAGTTTCTCTCGCTGCTGCTGCTACTTGCAGGGATGCTGAGGATACTACGGGCCAGTTTTGACAGTAAGGGGAAAACACCGCTGTTGTTTTTCCACCAACCCAAGAGATCCCGCTCTTCTTCCATATCGTGGTTGCGGCTGGAGTATTGCGTAACCTCATCTGCGGTTTCACCGAGGGGCACGTTTTCCCACTCCTCAAACTCTGCCACTATCTTGCTTCTTTTAGTGGCCGGTTCAGCCACTTGTTCAGCTGGCTCGTTGCCTGTGGTAAAGCTGGCAATCCGACGCCCGGCTTCTTGCTGGATATCATCTCTGTCAGGGAGAGACAGCATGCGGAGCTGACAGAACTTTGGCCAAAGGAATATGGCAATCTTATGTACTGGCTGGATTTTGATTTTGCGGTTCAGCCATTCTAGATGCCGCTCACGAATGATGGCCTGATGAGGACTGTCTGACGTCACAGGTCTGCAGTGGCGCTTAAGCCTCTCGTGCCACAAAACAACCAGGTTAAGTGTGGGGTACTGGTCACCCTCTAGTTCCCTCTGAGCCTGGTAAAATGGACGAAGAAATTCCAGCAGGAACTCCAAGACATCTGGAGATATTTCGTCGATTTTTCGGCTTTCCCCTCGGCTTTCAAGTTTTTCTCGAAGCTCAGCGTACACCTGCTTAATTGAATCCAAGGTAAGGAACACCGTGCTAAACCTGGTGTCTGACATTTGCCTGACAGTTGTTGATAACTGACTTATTATACCCGTTTGCTTGACATATCGCACAAGTGCCTTTGCTGCCAGCAAAGTCTGTGTGACCTCTGGTGCGCTGTCTTGTAGTTCGGCAGAATCAAGCGCGTGTTTGAGAACTGTGTTATAAACATGGTCCTGACAATCCAGGCGATGATACGGCGCGAGTGCAGCAATCATGTTTGATCCCTGGTCAGTGACCCAGACGACTTTGTTCATAACACAGGCATCAAATCCTAGCACAGATACGAGCAGTCTCTGTAATTCTCTCCGTATGTTGTCACCGGTTTTCGCTTCTTCAGGAGGGAACATCGCTGTAGTAAGGACTCTGCTTCGAAGCAAAAAATCAGGCGTAATGTAGTGGCAAGTGATAGTTAAGAAACTGATCTTGCGATAATCGTCAGTCCACATGTCGGTGGTCATCCCAACACTAATATCAGACATGATGATCTCCGATATTTCTTTGACCAGCGCCTGTCTTTTGGAGGCCGCGGTTTCCTTGCATCTCCGAGAGATGGTTGTGGGATCAGGTAACACACTGTCCACTGAGACACGGCCATATGTAGCCCCCACATTTATTAGGTCTTGCACCAGGTTAATAAAACCTTTTCCAGCAACCGTATGAAACGATCTAATATCCCGACAGCAAAACTCCACACATTTTTCTGTTACATTAGATTTTACAGAAGCTGGTACTGACTTGGCTGTTGGAGATAGATAGTCCGAAAGAGATGACTGTCTGTTGTTACTACTAGCGGCTAGGCCTGCTGTTGGACGAGTGCATCCACGATCAGTGTGTCGCTGCAGAGAAGATGTACCTGTCTTTTTGCTGTCATACGCCAAGACAGCTTTGCAAGCTCTGCACTGCACGTAGCCACTGGGCTCTTTACTGGTTGAAACAACAAGATCATAATGCTTCCAGATTGCAGCTTTTCCTGCATCATTTGGAACTGTTATAAGTTTTCCCTTAGTTATTTTTTGCTTTATCAGACTCATGGTTGGTTTGTTTGCTTGCTGTCGTCTGCTGTCTGTGTTGTTGTGACTGAAATGAATGAATGAAATAGCGCGCGAAAGTTTTGTGATATAAATTATATAATGATAAAATAAGACAAATAATTTATTTATTTATTTATTTATTTATTTATCAAATTCAAACTCGGTAGGCAGCTGACTGAATTAATTTTCTTTGGCGTGCAGGTGAATCCCAAAATATTAGCGAGAAGAAACCGCTCTGGATGAAATGTGAATTTAAAAATAAATTAAATGAACAATAACTTAAATAAAAGTGCTTTAAAAAAATAATTTCGTTTGTATATATATATATATATACAAACGAAATGTTTTTTTTTTAGCAATTTTATTTAAGTTATTGCTGTTGTTATATAAAAGTGCTTTAAAAAAATAATTTCGTTTGTATATATATATATATATATATATATATATATATATATATATATATATATATATATATATATATATATATATACAAACGAAATGTTTTTTTAAGCATTTTATTTAAGTTATTGCTGTTGTTCATTTAATTTGTTTTAAAATTCACATTTCACCCAGAGCGGTTTCTTCTCGATAATATTTTAAAATAATATTTTAAATAAAAGTGCTTAACAAACATTTCGTTTGTATATATTATATAGGCTATACAAACGAAATGTTTTTTTAAAGGACTTTTATTTAAGTTATTGCTGTTGTTCATTTAATTTGTTTTGAAATTCACATTTCATCCAGAGCGGTTTCGCTTTGCAATGTTTTCGCTTTCTTCTCGATGTGCAATGTGTGCATAGGCAACACAGAGAGCCTGTGTCTGTGGTCTGCCGTCTGCGTAGCCTGTATAATATATAGTTTGCGTGCCGTGTGCTTTGCCTGTTTGCTGTGTTGTGGTGACCGGTACGCGAGAGAGAGAAAGTTGCGTGCGCAGATGTGCAGTATATATTGCACATCTGCGCACGCAACTTTCTCTCTCTCGCGTGCCGTCGGTCACCACAACACACAGCAAGCAGGCAAAGCACACGGCACGCAAACTATATAGCCTATTTAGTTTTTCTTAGTTACAAACCCGAACCCGACCCGAACCCGAGGCTGTTCAATAAAAATTAACCCGAACCCGACCCGAAACCCGCACATTTTTCGGGACCCGTCGGGCTCGGGTCGGGTAGCAGACCTCTAATATATATATACATATATATGTATGTGTGTGTATGTATATATATATATATATATATATATATATAAATATAGCTGCGAGCAGCGATGAAGGGCCCAAGCCGGCGGTACCGCCACCCCGGTGCCTTTAGGTAACTAAAGGCACCGGGGTTGCGGTACCACCGGCTTGGGCCCGTAATCGCTGCTCGCAGCTATATTTATTATTATTATTATTATTTTGTCAACCTTTCGGGCACTTTTGGGGCCCTTAACATGCTCGAAAACTCTTGAAATTTTGCACACAGGTCAGAACCCGCGGCCATCAGGGCCGGGCTGAAGCTGGTACCCGGGCGTGGCAGGGGGCCTCGACAGCGCCCCCTGGAACGGGATCCGAACACTTGTCCATAAATCAGACACGCTTGCATGTAATAATATGAAACCCGGTACACATATAGACCTCATCGGGCCGAACAACTTTCGTGCTCTAAGTTTTACGCCAGCCCAACAGGAAGTCGGCTATTTAGCGTTGTTTGGAAACGCATGCTGTGGAATTTAATGTACTCCTCCTAGGGAATTCATCGATTCGCCTCCAAACTCGGTGTGCATGAAGTCAAGACATTGAGGATGCTAAATTGCGGACGGATTTTTGATATCTCGAACGGTTTGGCCATGGCGAGGAAACGAATTTATGGCGAAAAAAAGAAACAGGAAGTGTGTTATAACTTCTGCATACATTAACTGATCTTGATGAAACTTCAGCAGTGTGTTCGTTGTAAGAGGCCGATCGCACAGATGTGACTATTGTGAGTCAAAGTTATAGCGCCACCAACAGGCAGCAGGAAGTACATCACTATTAAAATGCTTTGAAATCACTGTCTTATTTTTACCAGATTTGCTTCAAACTTTATGTGTACAATGTAGACACACGGCAGATGTAAACCTGTGAAAGGATTATTGATATCTTAGATACTGTTGCCGTGGCAACGCATCAAACTTTAATATTCTTTTTTTATGCTTTTGAGACTCTTAACATACTTGAAATTGCATGAAACTCGACAGACACATCACATTTATTAGCCCGTAGACATGTGCAAAGTTTCAGAAACGGGTGTGGTGAGGGGCTCAGTAGCGCCACCTTTAGTCATAAGTGGGGGGGTTAGTTTTATCAACAGCAACAAAACTTGGTATGTTTATTGTTCTCATCAAGACGGACAACTTTCTAATTTACATGATCTATCTCTGACCAACAGGAAGAGAGATATTTTGGTTTGAATGTGGATTTTCTGAAGAATTTTCTCTCCCTCTCTCTGTGTCTCTGTGTGTGTGAGGGGAGGGGGGATTTGACTATTGCTTTTATATTGTTAATCAAGGTTTCAGGGGCTTTTGGGGTCCTTAACGTGCTCAAAAACTCTTGAAACTTTGCACACAAGTCAGAACCCCCTGCCATCAGGGACGGGCTGAAGCTGGTACCCGGGCGTGGCAGGGGGGCTCAACAGCGCCCCCTTGAACGGTGTCCCAAAACTTGGTCCATAGATCAAACACGCTTGCATGAATTAATATGAAACTCGGTACACATATATATCTCATCGGGCCGAACAACTTTCCCCTGGTCAAGTTTTACGCCAGACCAACAGGAAGTCAGCTATTATGGGTTGTTTGGAAACGCATGCTGTGGAATTTGATGTACTCCTCCTAGGAAATTCATCCATTCGCCTCCAAACTCGGTGTGCATGAAGTCAAGACATTGAGGATGCTAAATTGCGGACGGATTTTTGATATCTCGAACGGTTTGGCCGTGGCAAGGAAACGAATTTATGGCGAATAATTCAAACAGGAAGTGTGTTATAACATCTGCATACATTAACTGATCTTGATGAAACTTCAGCAGTGTGTTCATTGTAAGAGGCCGATCACATGGATGTGACATTTGTGAGTCAAAGTTATAGCGCCACCAACTGGCAACAGGAAGTGTGTCACTTTCATAATGCTTTGAAATCACCCTCTTATTTTTACCCGATTTGCTTAAAACTTTATGTGTATAATGTAGACACACGGCAGATGTAGACCTGTGAAAGGATTATTGATATCTTAGATACTGTTGCCGTGGCAACGCATTAAACTTTAATATTCTTTTTGGATGCTTTTGAGACTCTTCACATGTTTGAAAATGCATGAAACTCGACAGACACATCACATTTATTATCCAGTAGACATGTGCAAAGTTTCAGAAACGGGCGTGGTGAAATGGCTCAGTAGCGCCACCTTTAGTCAAAAATGGGGGCTTAGTTTTTCCTAGAATCACAAAACTTGGTAGGTGTATTGTTCTCATCAAGCCGGACAACTTTCTAATTGACAGTTATTAGCTATGACCAACAGGGTGTCGGATATTTTGGTCTGAATATGGATTTTTTGCTAAATCAGCCTCTGAGTTTTTAGTTGCTCCTCCTAAAAGGTTTATTTTATTCCCACCAAACTTTTTCAACATGATTAAAATATATTAATGATGCAAAATTGAATATCTCAAACGGTTTTGCTATGGCGAGGGATTAAATTTATGTCAAAAAGGAAGCAGGAAACATCTCAACATAACTTCTAAAAATGTAATTATACACCATTTATTTTTATGTAAAATGATACAAATATTAGAACTAAACCCATTTTATTCTGTTTTTGCAATTCAAGGAGTATGAAAAATTTAAAAACAGGCTATTTAGTGCTATTTGGTTCAACAAAAAATCAAACATAGGGCTATACTGCCCTCTTGTGTCCAAAAGGATATTAAAATAGTATATAAAAAGTTTTACTAGGTAGGCCTATTGTATTTAAATATAAAATTATTAGGTATATGACTGTGAGGATATTTTCCCATCGGTTAATCGACGTGTGACACGAGCGGCTGCTTTTAAATCGCTAATATAAAAGTGAAAGTAAAAAACGGAGGTCCGCACGGACATTGATAATGGTGCACGTTGGAAAAAATGACACTTTTAAACATAACACTAAACCGCCATCAGGTGTCACCAGGCGACCATCTTAATGAGCGAGTCATTGATTCATTCGTTCAAACGATTCGTTCGAATGACTGAGTCATTCATGATTGAGACAGATGTTTATGGATTGACCATTGAATCTTTGAGTCAACCGATTCGTTTCAAAATGCTGAATCATTAAGTAATGAGAAAACAAGTTGCTGTGAGATGCACGATGGTTCTGCTGATCTTTGTTTAACTATTTTTGCTGCTGAAACAGAACAAAAACAGTCAATATTGCATCTAAAATGTAAGTGACTTAATTGTAACTGTTTATTAACCTGTTGTATGAAATCAATGTCACAGTTTCAATTGTGATTGTATTCAGGAAATAGTTGCCTACTCGTCAAATGAGGTTGCTTAACTCTTATCATATGTTAGAAAATATATAAAAAACTCCATATTTGTAATTTTTATAGTCAGTATGTTGTTAACTGCGTTGCGTTTTTGTGTGCTGCGCTCATTTGTTTACAATTCTCCTGGAGAAGCTGCATGAGCCTCAGCAGGGCAACCTTGTTACCATTGATCAGTAATACATTTATTATGAACTGCTGATTGCAACTTAAAATGAATGTAATGAAATTAGAATAATCTCTCGTTTTAGTGATTCCCAAGTTATTTTTTTGTTATTGACGTTCTAATCAGGCTATACTCTGGTCGGGCAAGTAAAATTCTCTTTCAGGTAGGCCTATTGTATTTATATATAAATATATTTGGGATGTGACTGTGATAAAATTTTCCCACCAGTTAATCGACGTGTGACACCGCTGAGGGCTTTTAAATCGCTAACTTAAAAGCGAAAGTAAAATACAGACGTCCGCACAGACATTGATAATGGTGCGGAGTAGAGCGAGCATTTTCAATGTATGCCTATGGAAGTAGGAATGAACTTAAACATTTTATTTATGTTTTTATGTGTCCACTGTTCAACCGCAACCGCGTCACACACACACACATTCCAGAATTGCAATCTTGACATCGCAGCCTGTTCATTATAGCCCTAATACAATATAATAATAAAAATAGTCAACCTAACATATACGAATTACACTGCTCTGTTTGAATAGTCAGTAGTACAATTTGTACCATTCACAGTAAGCAGAGCTCCACTGTGATGTTTCCAAGCACATTTTTGCGCGTGTGAAGAGGATGATTTTTTCTATCGATATTGGAACATGAGTGAAGTACAAAGCCTATAATAAAGAACAGTTTAGCATCCAAATGCATCGCAAATATTGAAATTTTTTATTCTAATGAGAGAGATACGTGAGACCAACACTGCTTACTTTCGTTTTTATTTTTACATTAAATTTAAAGGATTTGTTGTGGAATATTTTGAGTGTATCATAAAATCAGAATAAGGTAAGACAAGTAATATTTTCTGTCTTATATATATATGTGTGTGTGTGTAAATATACATATATATATATATATATATATAGATATAGATATAGATAGATAGAAAGATATATATATATATATATATATAGCTGCGAGCAGCGATGGAGGGCCAAAGCCGGCGGCATCGCCATCCCCGGTGCCTTTAGGTTACTAAAGGCACTGGGGTTGCGGTGCCACCGGCTTGGGCCCGTAATCGCTGCTCGCAGCTATATTAAATTTTATAATTTGTAGTTAGCTTAATATGCAGGACATTTTGCTTAATAATAAAATGTATTTTAGAGTTAATTTTCATGCAATGTTTTACATATGATGTTCTGGGGACATAAATGTCACCCATTCGGTGGAATGGCTCATGGAGGAATGGTCTCTGATCTCTTGTCAGTTATTCCTAAAACTCATCAGGCATTATAGAAGAAAACTCAGATCTGTTATCTTGGGAAAATGAGGTTGCAGAAAGTATTTAATAACAGGGAGCCAATAATTATGACCAGCGTCTTTTGGAGAAAAGCATTTATTTTATAATGTGATTAACCCCCCACTTTCAATTATTTTACTTCAAAGAAAGGTTAGATTTTTGTGATTTCTTTTGGAATGAAAGATCAAAAGGATAAACAATGCAGATTTATTTTTTACAGCCATTTTTGATCATATTTACCAGGGGTGCCATTAATTCTGACCACAACTGTATTATGATTTTTCGTTCAAAATATGTTTTTGTCATGAAAACTAAAGAAAACTAAGGGAAAGGACTCAATTGCAGAAAAATAAATTTATTAACAAACTGAAACAAAAATCAAAACCAAAACCCACAATGGGGAAAACAAGAACTCAACAAAACAATAACTTTAGAAACAACACATACCAGGGTTACACATGAAGCGGGAGACGTAAACCAGACAACGATCCGACAAAGACTGCAAACACAAAGGAGCTTATAAAAGGGAACCAATCAGGCAGGATAATGAAGGAACAGGTGGGACAAATGAAACCAATAATGAGATAACAAGGAGGGTGGGGTCAAAACAATGACAGGAACACAAACACCACATGTGCTACACGAGACAGGACAGGCATGTGACAGTTTTGTTCTATTTAATTAGGTCTATTAGTAAATACAAGCACACATCTGTACTGAGGGCAGAAGAGTTTGGTTCAGATTATTAGCCTACTAAAAAATGCTTTCTAATTTCAGGGTCATCATATTTTAAATAGTATATAAAGGCTAATGCAACATAAGTGCTGTAAATATTTCTGACCTATAGATCAGCTGTGAACAATAGAAAGGCGAGATAAGTTTTCACTGGATCCATTTATTCTGACCAAAGTTTTTTTGATCACATGAACATCGCTGCTTCGTGTGGGTTTTTTGGTCAGTAACTCAAAGGCATCAGTCACTGTGTCGATTACTTCGACTACTGGGGGAAAGGGACCAAAGTCACCGTTTCCTCAGGTAAGTTATTGCCGTTATTTCTGTTATTTACTTTTTTGTTTGTTTGTTTGTTTGTTTGTTTGTTTGTTTGTTTGTTTTAACTTATTTTGGAAGATCAGGTAGTCTTTCTTGTCACAAAACTAACATGCAGACGTATTTACAATTTCTACCTTGGTTAACAGTGGAAAGATGCGTCGGTAACGGTAACTAAACGCGTAGCTAAAACTCTCCGATTACAGAAAGTGCGAACTAACTAAATCGTTTTGAGAACGTCGGCCTAGACAAAATATTGCCTATGAAAATGTATTATTGTGGTTAATGTATGGCTCTTATCGTGAACCTTCCCGCTGTGACGGTGCCTTTGACTACTGGGGAAAGGGAACAGCGGTGACTGTAACATCAGGTAAGAAGTCAAATTAATGAAATAGCCTATACGAACCAAACAGCAAAATATGAATCGTTATGCATGAAACATATTTCTAGAGCCGATTATTAACTTAATAACAACACTTTTTAGTCAGAGAAAAATATATCATGGATAATTTGAATATAAATTACGAAAGAAATCAGGTTTTAAGGTTGGCTAATTTGGAAAAGTTCGTTTGTGTTTTTGTGCACTGAAAAAATTAAAAGTGTTACTGTGATGATGCCTTTGACTACTGGGGGAAAGGCACGTCTGTCACAGTGACATCTGGTAAGAAAGAATCCTCTCAATAATCTTGGCACGTTTTAAATATTTGGCTAAATATACATTTCAGTCTCTAGTCCGTTTTGGCTAAGGGTAAATACAAGTCTAAATAGGTTAGTTCAATAATAATAGTCTAAATGAAAGCTTTGTTAAGAGGTAAACATATGATATAGCTGCTATTTTGTACAATATCCCCTGGTAAAATGTCAGTGCGACAATGCTTTTGACTACTGGGGGAAAGGAACAATGGTCACTGTCTCGTCAGGTAAGAAAAAAATTCACCTACCAAATCAAAATCTAATTAAAGTAGCCTACGATAAATGTGTGCGCAGTTATTTTGTCGGAAAAGCTGTCTTTTACATTAAAGCAACATTTCAATGTCGAGATTTTGGCATCTTAAAGTAATTTGCTAGAAACGCAAATAGCCTATTCAGATTATGAATAGCCTAATTCAATTCGAAATAATTGTATTTGTGCATTAAGATAAAACAAGGAATTGGCTACAGGTCGTTCAACAGACTCTGAGCGTTGTATTTTTAAACTGCACTGTAACATTAAAAAGATATTGTGTAACTGGGCTTTCGACTACTGGGGAAGCGGCACCAAAGTCACCGTAACAAACAGTAAGATTTTATGATTAATTGCAAGGACATTTGTATAGTAAAAAAGACTAAATTTCACGTGTTTTTTATTATATCGTTAACAGAGTTTTCTATTGCAAACTGTCTTAATTTAGTAGTTGTCTATTTCATTAGATTTAAAAGACTACATAATTTTGTAATATTGCTCATGTTAAAAACGAACAAAAATACAACAGTAGCCTAGTTATTCTTAAATGACTCCTTTCGTTGTACATTATTCTCTCATGTGTTGCCTTAAACTGCTCAATAGCGCTGAAAACAGCCGGAGCATAAATATAAGACTAAAAATCCTAACTAAACTGTAACGTCTCGTTTTAACTTTATGCACTGATATCCACTAATATAATGTGTTATATTTTAAGTTGTTGATTGCATCCCGATATTATATAATAATAATAATAATAATAATTAAAGCTGCAAGCAGCATTTAGCGGGGTTCAAGCATTTAGGGTCTTTAAGCACATAAGGCAGTTTAGTGAGTTGTCTGAGTTTTTGTTTAGGATTTACAGGCTTTTGAGTGTTTTTTGCCATACCCATTTTCTAAATGATCCTGTTATGGCTACCCAATGGGTAAAGTTAAAGTTTTTTATATAATTAATAATCTAGAGCTTCCAGAGAATTGTACTGCACTGGTATATTTCCGATCGGGCGAAAACCTAGGACTAGTTTGCAAAAGTAGGTTTTTAACATAATCGCAAGTATTTAATGAACAAATTGATTGACAGTAGTAGTTCTTGAGGCAAAGTTGTTCAGTATGAGGAGATCTATCAAATGATATGCATCACGTGATTACATAGCCGTAAAACCTGTTAGCGTCAACTAGTGGCTGATTTTTCAAAATTCTTACAGACCTCTAGGGCCACGAATCGAACATGCCCACCGAGTTTCGTTCTGATCGGCCTCCGTTAAGAGTAAACTAACAGCTTTGAATTAAAATGGTGAGGTATCCTGTTGTAAACATCAACCATGCCTGTTGACAGTTCTCTTTTGTGGGAAGGGAATGAAAAGTTCTCAAATCCGCAGCACAGCCTCAGACATAACATTTATATCCATGATCTGCCATTTTCACTATTGTCCTTGCTTGCTTCTTCACAATACCTGCAGATCTTCTGATGATTCGGCTGTGCAGGTCCACATTAACACTGCCTGGCCTAGAACATGGACTGGAAAATGCAAATTTGGGGGGTATAAATATTAATGATCCTGACTCCAACGTCACAGTCGGTGTTATGGTGGGATTCACTCATTTTTCAGCGGTCTTTTGCAAACAAGAGATTTACACATGAAGGAGGAAACAATGGTGTTTGAGGCTCACGGTATGTCAGTTCCATGTCCAGAACTCTTATCATTCAACTATGCCAAGATAAATACAGTTTTCAATTGTATGGCACCTTTAAAATAGATGATTAGTAATATAATGCTTACTTGGAGTCTGAAATGGCTTTAACAAAAGAAGAAAAATATTCTTAGATTTCTGTTCATTCTAATCATGTACAAATAAAGTAGCACAATAAGATTACATTTATTTGAATGCATTAGTGAGTGTGTGATTGTGCTGTGTGTGCAGCGTGTCAATACTAAAAGTGAAGGTTTAGTTGATATCTTTGGTGATAATATCTGTAGTAATCATAAAAAAACAATTAAGAAATAAAGAATTAAAATTACAAATAATATTCTATTAAGATATGAGTTACAATAACATGATTTGCAATAGTAATAATATCAATAATATATGCACAATACACACAGATTAGACTATCAGGTCTGTGTTTTACAAAAACATTAGTATTGCAGCCAATGTGAGTCTGTGGGATTTATAAACAGACAAAATATTATTTGAAATGTTATTTTAATGATTTTATTAAGTTTAAACAATATTTCAAATGGAAAATATTGAAAAATTTCAAAAAAAAATGAAAAATAATATTTTAGTGAGCAGAATGAACCAATGAGTGTTCTTCTTCTGGTGGTTAAAATGTAAATGAAAACAATAATACTTAAACAATAATACTTAATACACTAACCATGCTTGAACACACACATGCACACACATTTTGTTGTAGATGTAGATATTTAAAATAAAAGATAGGTAACAAAATGATAATTGCAAATCTCCTCTGTATAACACCATTTTCAGATTTCAAATTAATTACTGAGAGGCAGAATTGTTCAAACTGAGAACTCAGTAAAAATGAAGTGATAAACTTTGACAAAACATGACTGTGTTATAATAGGTGATTTTCATGCAAGTAATTTTATATAGTCCAAAAACTAATGCAAAAGCACAGATGAAAATATTTTATTAAGTAGAATGTCCTGCTTCCATAGTAGAAGACCACTAATTGACTCACTTTCATTTGAAAGACTTTTTTATCCACCAGTAAAACAAAGCAGTTTCTCCATGTTCTTTCCATTAAGCATGCTTACACACACAGACACACACACAGACACAAACACATCCACACACACACACACACACACACACACACACACACACACACACACACACACACACACACACACACACACACACACAAAGACAAATATGTTTTCAATGTTTTTAGGATGTGATATTGTGAAAATATCTTCATCTCCTCATCTTGAACAACTTTGCCTCAAGAATCACTAATGTCAATCAAACCGTTCATAATCATAATAAAAAAATAAAATATATACAAATATCATAATAAAAAAAAAAACATCATAATAAAAAAGATTGCTTCTTAAAGCATTTGTTTATTTCCCAATACTGAAGCGAATTAAAAGATCATGCGTAATCCTGCTGCTCCCTCTAGTGGACAACAGTGGTATTATAGCTTACATTTTACAGTTGAAGTGTTTGAATGAATGAATGGGAATTTGTTTTTTTACTTATATCTCAGGAACCAAAAGGCGAAAAATTCTGAAACTCAGAGCATAGATAGTGCTTGAGGAGCCCTGTTGAATGAGACCATCAAGGTGTTTTTGGGCGATTGGGGCTGGGAGTTATGACTGTTATAAGGCATATCTGTTCGGGCTATTATCTCTGGAATGCCCAGGGCAAATAACACCACATTTGAATCGAAGCTAGCCAAGGACGCGCCCTTTCCAACGAGCTCTCACACAATGTTCGGGGTGGTCTGGGTCGGGAGTAATGGCCGTTCAAAATCGGGGGTCCCGCGGATTCGCGATGCGCGGGGGGCGCGCTCCCGAGGCCCGCGACGACACGTTTCGATCAAGAGCCCGGAGAGGTCCTCACCATCAAAATTTGAGCGCGCAACGACTTTCCGTTTTCGAGTTATGAATGAATTTGTATTCGGGGGCGTGGCTTAAATGCCGTTATACTTTCGTTTCATTTCATTCATTTACTTTCGTCCATTTCCATATCTCAGTGTAACACAATTGTCAATAGTAATACTCAATAGATGAGTTTTGACAAAATGTGATTGTAAATGTTAAAATAATGATTTTATAAAGTCTAAATATGAATTTTATAACAATATTAGGGAGTAGTATGATGAAATGACAGCAGGGGGCAGTAAAATACCACTTACCCAGCTAACAATTTAACGTTCTGGGAACGTTCTGGGAACGTTAGTTTTTGGTTCCCAGAACGTTCCCAGAACGTTCCCAAGAACGTTCCCTATTGGTTAGCCAGGAAAGTTTTCTTTACGTTAATAGAACGTTCCCTATAGGTTAGGGGAACGTTCCCGGAACGTTGCCGAAAGGTTCCCAGAACGTTCCCGAAAGGTTCCCGCAAGGTTCTCGTAACGTTCCCGGAAGGTTAGGGGAACGTTCCCGGAACGTTGCCGAAAGGTTCCCAGAACGTTCTCGGAACGTTCTCCTAACGTCTACACATCCTGATATGCCTGTACACAAATTATAGGTCTACAAACATATTCTACATTGTTTATTGTTCAAACACTTACGAATCCTATGAATATATTATTACAATAAATTGAATTTACAGAAACTATCATTAATAAGTAAATCAATCAGTTTGTATTAAATAAATCAGCACACAATCCATGTTTTTGTTAATTCTTTAATTATCAACCTAAAATAAGTCATTAAAAACAGCGTTAGCAAAATGTATTCAGGAACAGTAATTTACATTTAATATTTCAAACATGAAAATATTTCAATAAATAAACTGCACAAACATTTTAATTAAAACTATCTTTTGCAAACTGTAGCCTATAACTTTGGCTAAAAAGTTGAAAAAGTATTTATTTATATACAATATACATGAATGTGCCAACCTTCACACCGCTCAAAACATTTAAACTCCCAACACCATCTGCAAATTTAACAAGAAAATAAAAAGACAACGTGTTACATGGACACACAATCCCATGCCAAAATTCAAGCCCTGTAATGGCATTAATATTCATCTGGAGCAAATGAAAAGAGTGAGGTGGGATTGTGTGTCACAAGCTGTAGGAGATATGAGAGCACGAGCGCTGCTGGTATCATGTATTTATTCAGATATTTCAGCATCAATGTGTATAGAAAAATTTATATATTTCAAAACACTACATTGCATTTATTTATATTGCACTATTTATTATTTCAGACTACAAATCAAAAAAGGAATGTTTTATATAGGGGTAAGGGTACCCATTAAGCCTCTCTCTCTGAAGTCAAATAAAAAACAGAGAAAATAATATTTAAGTCTAGTGAACTCTGACCTGCGAATTCGCTCTACCTTTTATGTACAAGTCTCACCTCCAATGAAGAATTTGAAAACCTGTAACTGCTGTGTTGTTTATGAGAAAGAAAGTGAAAAAAAGTTTGAAACTGCTATCAATTTTTTTTTTAATCTCTGTGACTTTACACCTACAAATTCCACTGTCACAGGTGCTCAGTTTTGCTATAATGAAACCCTCACAGAACATGGTAATAATCAGCCATCCATGCAAAAGCAAAGGTCGGTGTAGTTTACAGGTGCATCTGTCCAGGCCAACGTCTGATGCCTTGATGCCTTCCGCTGGAACCTGAAATAAAAAAAATAGTACAGTTCAAAATCTATCATACATACATCTCATCTGGTATCACAAATTATCATTCCAGGTTCACTTTAAGATATGCTCAATATTAGTGCTGCACGATATTGAAAAATTTAGAGTTTATTTAGAGATATCAGCCGTATGGTTTAGTGCATGCGCTAACGGCTCCAGGTTTGTATCTGGTAAATTACCCCACTAATAATGCCCAGAATGGTACCAAACTACTACAGTAGTACAAATAGGTTCTGTACTCATTAAACGAGGCATTGGAAAGTTTGTAAGTACATCAGGAGTTTATTTAAATAACACTTGCCTGACGGCGAATGCTACTGCTGATGTTGACGTCACTTTATGAGTACAGAACCTATTTGTACTACTCATTTTCCCCGACATAGAGCAGAAAACAGAAGTAAGAATTTTAGTGTAATAAGCAAAAATTAACAGTAAACTCAGAGATCACCTACCGCTGCAGATGTGTACGGAAGTGAAAAGCGGAAATGCTTAGACCTCTTTCCGGTTCGACCGCTGGGCGCTCCTCATAACCCCTATTGGGGGGATTTTGTAGAGGAGTGAACCTGCATAGAAAATTACAATAGATAACAAGCATAGATAAATACAATAGAAGAAAAACACAGTTGAAATAAGCAGTGCATTATGTTTTTCAGTTAAATCTAACTTATCAGGTACAGAAATTGATTTATCAAAATGTAAAATAAGTCTTTAAAATTAATGTATCTTTGCTAAAGCTACAAGTCATTTTCTCTTTTGATGTTTGATCACCATTGGCGACACAAACAGCTGCGGGTACGTTAGGCTGCTGTCCCTTTAAGACGAATGCGCAGAACTAATATAAATGACACGCATCCGTTTTCTTTCTGTTTAAAACACAAGACAAGAGGAAACTCGCCATTTTGACTTCATTTTGCGTGCACGTGTCTGTAAAAAAAAAGTGAAAGAGAACTGAATTCGGCTAAACTCACCTTCTTCATCTACTGACTGTGGATGGCATCAAGGTCTTGTCCTGAAGAATACAGGGCCAAACAATAGGGATTTTATCTCATCTGGTAACAAGAGCAAAGCCATAACTTTAAGAACTCTACTGATATATTTACCCCCTGATATTGCATTTGGGATATCAATTCAAACATTTTTAAAGGCTAAGAGTATGAGCCACAGCTGCCCAAGATATCAAGGGGTTGCAAATTAGTCATGGCTATAAACCTGTATGCATGGCATCTACTTTGTAATTTTTTATAAAGCAATGTTCTATGCATTTGTCCCTGTCAAATAAACATTAAATAAATAAATCTGTGAAAAATAACTGCCTAAAGTTGTCGACCCCCTGAACCGCATTTAAAAGTACAAAGAATTTCAGTATTGATCAATAAAAAAAAAATACATAAATACCTTTGAGTTGGACAGTATGGTGTCAGTCTCATTGGCCAACATAATTCAAAACAGACCTAAAGAAATAAAATAAAATATAGTAATCATCAGGATATCATGTTATCATAATAGTTAAATGAATTATTATAACTATGACCATTATAATATTGTATTAGTCGCCTATTATTTAGCTGATTATTTAGCTTACAGGGTTCTCAAGGACAATCTCACTGAAAAAACTTGGGGTTAATGATTTTAAAACGTGAGACTTATTTCAAAAGCATAAATCTTACAGACCCCAAACCTTTGAACAGCAGTGCACTGCATGTTTGAGGTGGTTTTGCTTACTAGTGTTTTGCAGTGGAAAAACTAAATTAAACTTTTAATAAAAATGTAATCCAACACTAGTCATATGGTTCATAGAGATTTTCTTGGACAGGGAGTGCAGCAGGCCATCACAGCATGATGATCTAGGAACATAACATGCTGTTTGTCACAAAGCCAAAAATATTACATGTGATAGGTTTATTACAAGGAACCAAGCTAGAACAGAGGTGAAATGCATAAAAGATAAATATACAAATCTTAAGGTAATATATTGTGAAATAAATGCATATGGAATTATCATCATGATTAAACAATAACTCACCCCTTGTTGTAAAGTTTTATTTTTTCTCTCGCTATTCTGAAATCACATTTTAGCAATATTGGTAATGGTAAGTGACGTCACTGATTAAGTTAACAATACAGTGCATTCTTTTAGGTTAGCCTAAATAAATGAGCTTACTTCCCATTGACAAATTACCAGCAAAACTATCAAAAACTGTTATCTACACTAAATATGTGTTTAAAAACCCAAACTTTCACAAATAAGACCTCAACTTAACGTAACTTAGGCCTAACGTTGTCTTTTGAAAACGGTTAGCTAGCGTAGATGCTAACGGACTTTTTCAAAGACATAAAACCATTTTTTTTAAATAAATATTTAACAGAAGCGTGTCAATTACACGTAAGAAATGTGTCAGGGGCGTTTGTGTGTATTATTTGTGAGATTTTGTTGTCTAAACTTACCTGAAAGCAGTGAAACCAACAGCGAGAGACGGGAGTTTTGTTGTTTGTCAGTTGTCGATGACGTTTCCATCTGCTCTCGCGCAGCGCACGTGCTCCAGTGTTTGATCACGCGCATGCGCATTAAAACACTTCAAAGTCACGCAGCATTTAACATATAGAATTAAAATATATAACATAATTTAAAATATCATTAATAAAAAGTTATTGCGAATAGATCTGAACGTTGTTGGTTATCTTATAACCTTAGGGGACCGTACTGACGACGTTGTCGAATCTGCCTGTTAATAGTAAGTGATATTAAAATAATAACCTGCAGAGAACGTTCTCAGAACGTTCTCTTTAGGTTATAAAAATAAAAACCTAAAACCTGCAAGGAAACGTTCTGGGAAGGTTCTCTTTAGGTTATAAAAATTAACCCTAAAGATAACCTACAGGGAACGTTCTGGGAAGGTTCTCTTTAGGTTATAAAAATTAAACCTAAAAATAACCTACAGGGAACGTTCTGGGAAGGTTCTCTTTAGGTTATAAAAAATAAACCTAAAAATAACCTACAGGGAACGTTCTGGGAAGGTTCTCTTTAGGTTATAAAAATAAAACCTAAAAATAACCTGCAGGAAACGTTCTGGGAAGGTTCTCTTTAGGTTATAAAAATTAAACCTAAAAATAACCTGCAGGGAACGTTCTGGGAAGGTTCTCTTTAGGTTATTAAATAACAACCTGCAGGGAACGTTCCCAGAACGTTCTCTTTAGGTTATAAATTTAGACCTAAAAATAACCTACAGGGAACGTTCTGGGAACGTTCCCTTAATGTTATAAACATAGATCCTAAAAATAACCTACAGGGAACGTTCCCAGAACGTTCTTGTTTGGTTCCCAAAAAAATAACCAAATGGGAACCAAACGGGAACGTTAGGGGAACGTTCTGTGTTTGCTGGGTATTGGCTTAATATGTCATTATATTCATATAAAATCACCTTTTGAAGAAGTTAAACTTTTTTTCTGATAATTATTGATCTAGAGAGTTCAGAGAATTGTGCTGCACTGGTTTTGAACATTATGATATGAACATTATATGATAAAAGATAGAAGACACCATTTACAGCAAATACAGGCAATTTACCATAGGAAATATATGGTTTTAAAGCGTTTTAACAGTTATAGCGCCAACTATGGTCCGCTCTCCATAAAATTTTCCATGCTTCTTAAGCAGGTTATGACACATATGCTCATCAATTTTCGTGAAGTTCTGAGTTTTCGTTTAGGATTTATAGGCTTTTGAGTGCATTTTACCACGCCTATTTTCTAAATGACCCTGTTAGCCATGCGAAAAATGCAAAAGTTCAACTTTTTTTTGATAATTATTGACCTAGAGAGTCCATAGAATTGTCCTAGACTGGTTTGGTTCCGATCGGGCGAAAAACCTAGGACTAGTTCGCAAAAGTAGGTTTTTAACATAATTACGAATATTTAATGAACGGTTTGATTGACAGCAATGGTTCTTGAGGCAAAGTTGTTCAACAAGAGGAGATCTATCAAATGGTATCCATTTTGTGACAATAAGTGTAACACCACGTGATTACAGAGCCATAAATCTCGTTAGCGCCAACTAGTGGCCGATTTCTTTCAAAACTCTTACAGACCTCTAGGGCCATGAGTAGAACATGCCCACCGAGTTTCGTTCCGATCGGCCTCCGTTAACCTTGTCTAATAGGTGCTCAAACTTCATTGGCCGATGGCGGCCATGTTTTTTTAGATACGCCAATGTCCTCATACACATACATGACACCTTGGACCAAGACACGGCATACCAATTTTCAAGTCAATCGGACTAACGGTCAGGTGGTTAAAGCCTGTTTTATGTTTTTTTCATATTATAGCGCCACCATGTGGCAAATCGCCGCGATTTTTTTACTGTTACCTCATATTGAGCTCATACATATGTGTACCGAGTTTGGTGAAGATACCTCATTTACTTCTGGAGTTATAGCCATTTTAGTAAAATAGGCCCCTCCCACAACGTACGTTTTGGCGCCCCTTAGCGTCCGTGAATCGAAATTTCGACTTTTTTTCGATAATTATTGATCTTCAGTTTCTAGAGAACATTTCTGCACTGGTTTGGTTCCGATCGGGCGAAAAACCAGGGACTAGTTCGCAAAAGTAGGTTTTTGACAAAATTCAAAATGGCGGAAAATCTATCATGGCGGAAATGAAATCGGAGATATACGTTTTGTTCGTCAGGCGTCCAGCTTTCCAATGATATAAGACACTTGAGTCTACGACATACGGTCTAGGAGTTCTGAGCAGTTTCGCGCTTTTGGTTGCTATAGCGCCACCTATGGGCCAATCGGGGTCATAATTTGATAACCTCTCCTCGATTTTTGTACTACCATCTGGCAAAGTTTCAAGGTTCCAGCTCTTACGGTTTGGGCTGCACGATGCGTTTTACGGCAGAAGAAAAATAATAATAAAAATCAGGACAATTACAATAGGGTTTCAGCACTTCGTGCTTGAACCCCTAATAATAATAATAAACTGGCGTAGCTTACTGATTTAGAAAGGTAGCTTTTATCTGTCAATGCATGAAGTGGACAATTGGAGATTTAAAAGAATGTTTTTTTGTTTAACAACCGCTATTCAAGAAATTATTTCTAGCACATTGAAAATAAAATAATAAAATAAAAAATGGAACTTTTAGAAGTGCAAGGGGTGTTTGTTTGCAGTATTTTTGGGGCTATTTATTTTTTTAATGATACATTTTTCGTTTTTTTTTCATATGATTTCATAGTTCAAAGTTACAAACTATGCAATGCCTTTATTTAAAATTATCTAATGTTTGGAATTTTTATTAAATTTGTTTTTTTTTATTTACACTTCATAAGTTACAAGAACTGTTTAATTTGAAACAAAATGAAAGGTCATTATGCAGTTATTATCCAGTAGCCTAATAAATTATTATTCGTTTAGATAATCTTTTATTTATTAGCCTATATGGGCCTATGTCTGATAATAAATATGACTGTACATATTGGCCTATGCTATATGACATACAGCATAAGAAAAAAAATGTTTCCACTAATTTTCTGAAATCGACCGACTAAGACTGAACAACAGTTAACCAATGGGTATCCTAATCAGTCTTACTTTTTTATTCAGATTAGACCAATTTACTTGTTAAAGTAACTTACTTTAAAAAAAAAAGTTATGACCAGTCTTAAAGAAGAAGAAAAGATGACTTACTTTCAAGGTAGCCGTAAGCTGTTTATCAACATGGCCACAGGACTCTGATGTAAAGCGAAGATAGCGATGTAATCTCAATCGATTTATTTTTTATTTTTCATTCATTCATTCATTCATTGGTTCATTCGTTCTTTTGACGTGGCCTAATAGTGTTGCATATGAAGTCCTATGTTGCGTTATGTTGTAGTTTTTTGTCTGAGAGAGATCTGATGTAATGTCTCTACAGCTCAACCATCTCCGCCGAAGTCAATCTTCACCCTGTCTCAGTGTTCTGCTGATTCTGCTGGGTTCGTCACCGTCGGCTGCTTGGCCAGAGGTTTCTCACCTGCGGACTCACTCACTTTCAAGTGGAAGGATACCACGAAAGACCTGAATACTTTCGTGCAGTATCCAGCGTTCGGGAGTGACGGAGACTACACCAAAATCAGCCATATGCGTGTGAAGAAAAGCGACTGGAATCCTCAAAACAATTACATATGTGAAGCTTCAAATTCGAAAGGCACTTTAACAGCTGAAATAGCTGGTAAGTCACATCTCTGAAATGTCTAACATTTTACATGTTACATTTTAGCAACTTCATGTGTCTCTTTGTTATTGCTGTTGGGTTCAGTGTTTTGTATATTGCTGGATATTGTTTCTTCGTGGAGGCTCATGTTTGAATAGACATTTTAGAACAATCTTTTAGTTTTGTCAAATCATTGATTGAACTTTTTTAATACCAATGAACCTGCTTTTATATTTGTGTGCATGTCAAGCAGTTGTCCTTTATCAAAGTCTAATGAAAGTAAATGTTTTACACTAGCCGAGAACAGCAAGGCTAAATATCTAAAAAACATTAGAACAGAAAAGTACATAATATGCTTAGTCCTTTAGAAATACTTTTTCTCTGACATCATGCCAGGGAAAACAATGGCATATGAGATTTCTACTTGTTTTATAAACAAAAGATAAAGGAAAAAGAAAAGAAAATAATAAGTTAAATATAAATATAGGCTAAAACATTTAACACTGACATTCAAGCTCAAGAGCATCTGTGTGCTTTGCCTAATAAAGCATGTTGCACCAATTTTTTTTTTTTTTTTTTTTTTTGTTTGACAGGGACGTTGTACATTAATAAAAAACATTCCTGTAAATGTACCAGAATTAGCCAAAGGCTATTTTTCATCCGTAGTCCCTGGACAAGATGTTACAAGTCACCCTAAATAAAATGTGATTAAAAATACATAATAGAAAATTGAATCATTACATTTTGAGAAAAAGCAAGCATTTTCTTGCTTTTCATGTCCTCTCTGTTTTCTCCTGTATGTTGCCAGCTCCACCGCCAGATCAGTCTGCAACTGTCGTCTTAAAAGAACCTACAGAAAAGGAGTTAGAGAGTGGGACAGCAACCTTCTTGTGTTCAGCCTGGCAGTTTTCGCCTAAAAAATACTCGTTAAAGTGGTTTCTGGATGATAAGGTGAAAAATGCGATAGACACCAGTGACACAAGTAAGAAGAATGCCTCAGTAACCTTGTATAGTGCCACAAGCATTTTTCAAATCAGTGCCGACACATGGACGAACACAGACATAAAAGTTAAGTGCGAGTTCGACCACGAGACGGGAAAGCAAGTCAGAGAGGCCCAACATCCAGGTATGTTTTCTCTTGAGGATTGTGAATGTTTCATTATTCATAAGATGTTTACCTCTCTCTAAATCTGTTGCATGTCTGATTTTTGTACATAGATTATATGCAAGACTGCAGCGATATTGCTGTTGATATAGTCCAAGTTACATCCCTGAAATGTCTAACATTTTACATTTGACAATGTATCTACTTCATGTGTCCCTCTCTATTGTATTGCTGTTGGGTCAAGATTGATGATTTTCTTTGAGGAGGCTCCTTTAGAAATACTTTTTCTCGAGACCTCATGCCAGGAAAAACAATGGCATATGAGATTTCTTCTTGTTTTATACACAAAAGATAAAGGAAAAAAGAAAAGAATAATAAGTTAAATATAAATATAGGCTACAACATTTAACATTGACGTTCAAACTCAAGAGCATCTGTGTGCTTTGCCTAATAAAGCATGTTGCACCAATTTTTTTTTTTTTTTTTTTTTTTTTTTAGTTTGACAGGGACATTGTACATTAATAAAAACATCCTGTAAATGTACCAGAATTAGCCAAAGGCTATTTTTCATCCGTAGTCCCTGGACAAGATGTTACAAGTCACCCTAAAGAAAATGTGATTAAAAATACATAATAGAAAATTGAATCATTACATTTTGAGAAAAAGCAAGCATTTTCTTGCTTTTCATGTCCTCTCTGTTTTCTCCTGTATGTTGCCACTTCCAGATCAGCCTGCAACTGTCGTCTTAAAAGAACCTACAGAAAAGGAGTTAGAGAATGGGACAGCAACCTTCTTGTGTTCAGCCCGGCAGTTTTCGCCTAAAGCATACTCGTTTAAGTGGTTTCTGGATGGTAAGGAGGTGAAAAATGCGATAAACACCAGTGACACAAGTGAGAAGAAGGCCTCAGTAACCTTGTATAGTGCAACAAGCATTTTTCAAATCAGTGCCGACAAATGGACGAACACAGACGTAAAAGTTAAGTGCGAGTTCGACCACAAGACGGGAAAGCAAGTCAGAGAGGCCCAACATCCAGGTATGTTTTCTCTTGAGGATTGTGAATGTTTCATTATTCATAAGATGTTTACCTCTCTCTAAATCTGTTGCATGTCTGATTTTTGTACATAGCTTCTATGCAAGACTGCAGCGATATTGCTGTTGATATAGTCCAAGTTACATCCCTGAAATGTCTAAAATTTTACATTTGACAATGTAGCTACTTCATGTGTCCCTCTCTATTGTATTGCTGTTGGGTCAAGATTGATGATTTTCTTTGAGGAGGCTCATGTTTGAAGAGACATTTTAGCACACTCTTATAGTTTTGTCAAATCATTGATTGAACTTTTTTTAATGAACCTGCTTTTATATTTTTGTGCATGTCAAGCAGTTGTCCTTTATCAAAGTCTAATGACAGTAAATGTTTTACACTAGCTGAGAACAGCAAGGCTATAGATCTAAAAAACATTAGAACAGAAAAGTACATAATATGCTTAGTCCTTTAGAAATACTTTTTCTCTGACCTCATGCCAGGGAATACAGTGGCATATGAGATGTCTTCTTGTTTTATAAACAAAAGATAAAGGAAAAATAAAAGAAAATAATAAGTTAAATATAAATATAGGCCACAACATTTAACACTGACATTCAAACTCAAGAGCATCTGTGTGCTTTGCCTAATAAAGCATGTTGCACCAATTCTTTTTTTTTTTTAGTTTGACAGGGACGTTGTACATTAATAAAAACATCCTGTAAATGTACCAGAATTAGCCAAAGGCTATTTTTCATCCGTAGTCCCTGGACAAGATGTTACAAGTCACCCTAAATAAAATGTGATTAAAAATACATAATAGAAAATTGAATCATTACATTTTGAGAAAAAGCAAGCATTTTCTTGCTTTTCATGTTCTCTCTGTTTTCTCCTGTATGTTGCCAGCTCCACCGCCAGATCAGTCTGCAACTGTCGTCTTAAAAGAACCTACAGAAAAGGAGTTAGAGAGTGGGACAGCAACCTTCTTGTGTTCAGCCTGGCAGTTTTCGCCTAAAAAATACTCGTTAAAGTGGTTTCTGGATGATAAGGTGAAAAATGCGATAGACACCAGTGACACAAGTAAGAAGAATGCCTCAGTAACCTTGTATAGTGCCACAAGCATTTTTCAAATCAGTGCCGACACATGGACGAACACAGACATAAAAGTTAAGTGCGAGTTCGACCACAAGACGGGAAAGCAAGTCAGAGAGGCCCAACATCCAGGTATGTTTTCTCTTGAGGATTGTGAATGTTTCTATATTCATAAGATGTTTACCTCTCTCTAAATCTGTTGCATGTCTGATTTTTGTACATAGGCAACACATATATGCAAGACTGCAGCGATATTGCTGTTGATATAGTCCAAGTTACATCCCTGAAATGTCTAACATTTTACATTTGACAATGTAGCTACTTCATGTGTCCCTCTCTATTGTATTGCTGTTGGGTCAAGATTGATGATTTTCTTTGAGGAGGCTCATGTTTGAAGAGACATTTTAGCACACTGTTATAGTTTTGTCAAATCATTGATTGAACTTTTTTAATGAACCTGCTTTTATATTTGTGTGCATGTCAAGCAGTTGTCCTTTATCAAAGTCTAATGACAGTAAATGTTTTACACTAGCCGAGAACAGCAAGGATAAATATCTAAAAAACATTAGAACAGAAAAGTACATAATATGCTTAGTCCTTTAGAAATACTTTTTCTCTGACCTCATGCCAGGGAAAACAATAGCATATGAGATTTCTTCTTGTTTTATAAACAAAATTTAAAGGAAAAAGAAAAGAATAATAAGTTAAATATAAATATGGGCCACAACATTTAACATTTACGTTCAAACTCAAGAGCATCTCTGTGCTTTGCCTAATAAAGCATGTTGCACCATTTTTTTTTTTTTTTTTTGACAGGGACATTGTACATTAATAAAAACATCCTGTAAATGTACCAGAATTAGCCAAAGGGTATTTTTCATCCGTAGTCCCTGGACAAGATGTTACAAGTCACCCTGAAGAAAATGTGATTAAAAATACATAATAGAAAATTGAATCATTACATTTTGAGAAAAAGCAAGCATTTTCTTGCTTTTCATGTCCTCTCTGCTTTCTCCTGTATGTTGCCACTTCCAGATCAGCCTGCAACTGTCGTCTTAAAAGAACCTACAGAAAAGGAGTTAGAGAATGGGACAGCAACCTTCTTGTGTTCAGCCCGGCAGTTTTCGCCTAAAGCATACTCGTTTAAGTGGTTTCTGGATGGTAAGGAGGTGAAAAATGCGATAAACACCAGTGACACAAGTGAGAAGAAGGCCTCAGTAACCTTGTATAGTGCAGCAAGCATTTTTCAAATCACTGCCGACAAATGGACGAACGCAGACGTAAAAGTTAAGTGCGAGTTCGACCACAAGACGGGAAAACAAGTCAGAGAGGCCCAACATCCAGGTATGTTTTCTCTTGAGGATTGTGAATGTTTCATTATTCATAAGATGTTTACCTCTCTCTAAATCTGTTGCATGTCTGATTTTTGTACATAGCTTCTATGCAAGACTGCAGCGATATTGCTGTTGATATAGTCCAAGTTACATCCCTGAAATGTCTAAAATTTTACATTTGACAATGTAGCTACTTCATGTGTCCCTCTCTATTGTATTGCTGTTGGGTCAAGATTGATGATTTTCTTTGAGGAGGCTCATGTTTGAAGAGACATTTTAGCACACTCTTATAGTTTTGTCAAATCATTGATTTAAATTTTTTTAATGAACCTGCTTTTATATTTTTGTGCATGTCAAGCAGTTGTCCTTTATCAAAGTCTAATGACAGTAAATGTTTTACACTAGCTGAGAACAGCAAGGCTAAAGATCTAAAAAACATTAGAACAGAAAAGCACATAATATGCTTAGTCCTTTAGAAATACTTTTTCTCTGACCTCATGCCAGGGAATACAGTGGCATATGAGATGTCTTCTTGTTTTATAAACAAAAGATAAAGGAAAAATAAAAGAAAATAATAAGTTAAATATAAATATAGGCTACAACATTTAACACTGACATTCAAACTCAAGAGCATCTGTGTGCTTTGCCTAATAAAGCATGTTGCACCAATTTTTTTTTTTTTTTTTTTTTTTTTTAGTTTGACAGGGACGTTGTACATTAATAAAAACATTCCTGTAAATGTACCAGAATTAGCCAAAGGCTATTTTTCATCCGTAGTCCCTGGACAAGATGTTACAAGTCACCCTAAAGAAAATGTGATTAAAAATACATAATAGAAAATTGAATCATTACATTTTGAGAAAAAGCAAGCATTTTCTTGCTTTTCATGTTCTCTCTGTTTTCTCCTGTATGTTGCCAGCTCCACCGCCAGATCAGTCTGCAACTGTCGTCTTAAAAGAACCTACAGAAAAGGAGTTAGAGAGTGGGACAGCAACCTTCTTGTGTTCAGCCTGGCAGTTTTCGCCTAAAAAATACTCGTTAAAGTGGTTTCTGGATGATAAGGTGAAAAATGCGATAGACACCAGTGACACAAGTGAGAAGAATGCCTCAGTAACCTTGTATAGTGCCACAAGCATTTTTCAAATCAGTGCCGACACATGGACGAACACAGACATAAAAGTTAAGTGCGAGTTCGACCACAAGACGGGAAAGCAAGTCAGAGAGGCCCAACATCCAGGTATGTTTTCTCTTGAGGATTGTGAATGTTTCTATATTCATAAGATGTTTACCTCTCTCTAAATCTGTTGCATGTCTGATTTTTGTACATAGATTATATGCAAGACTGCAGCGATATTGCTGTTGATATAGTCCAAGTTACATCCCTGAAATGTCTAACATTTTACATTTGACAATGTGTCTACTTCATGTGTCCCTCTCTATTGTATTGCTGTTGGGTCAAGATTGATGATTTTCTTTGAGGAAGCTCCTTTAGAAATACTTTTTCTCGAGACCTCATGCCAGGAAAAACAATGGCATATGAGATTTCTTCTTGTTTTATACACAAAAGATAAAGGAAAAAGAAAAGAATAATAAGTTAAATATAAATATAGGCTACAACATTTAACATTGACGTTCAAACTCAAGAGCATCTGTGTGCTTTGCCTAATAAAGCATGTTGCACCAATTTTTTTTTTTTTTTTTTTTTTTTTTTTTTTAGTTTGACAGGGACATTGTACATTAATAAAAACATCCTGTAAATGTACCAGAATTAGCCAAAGGCTATTTTTCATCCGTAGTCCCTGGACAAGATGTTACAAGTCACCCTAAAGAAAATGTGATTAAAAATACATAATAGAAAATTGAATCATTACATTTTGAGAAAAAGCAAGCATTTTCTTGCTTTTCATGTCCTCTCTGTTTTCTCCTGTATGTTGCCACTTCCAGATCAGCCTGCAACTGTCGTCTTAAAAGAACCTACAGAAAAGGAGTTAGAGAATGGGACAGCAACCTTCTTGTGTTCAGCCCGGCAGTTTTCGCCTAAAGCATACTCGTTTAAGTGGTTTCTGGATGGTAAGGAGGTGAAAAATGCGATAAACACCAGTGACACAAGTGAGAAGAAGGCCTCAGTAACCTTGTATAGTGCAACAAGCATTTTTCAAATCAGTGCCGACAAATGGACGAACACAGACGTAAAAGTTAAGTGCGAGTTCGACCACAAGACGGGAAAACAAGTCAGAGAGGCCCAACATCCAGGTATGTTTTCTCTTGAGGATTGTGAATGTTTCATTATTCATAAGATGTTTACCTCTCTCTAAATCTGTTGCATGTCTGATTTTTGTACATAGCTTCTATGCAAGACTGCAGCGATATTGCTGTTGATATAGTCCAAGTTACATCCCTGAAATGTCTAAAATTTTACATTTGACAATGTATCTACTTCATGTGTCCCTCTCTATTGTATTGCTGTTGGGTCAAGATTGATGATTTTCTTTGAGGAGGCTGATGTTTGAAGAGACATTTTAGCACACTCTTATAGTTTTGTCAAATCATTGATTGAACTTTTTTTAATGAACCTGCTTTTATATTTGTGTGCATGTCAAGCAGTTGTCCTTTATCAAAGTCTAATGACAGTAAATGTTATACACTAGCTGAGAACAGCAAGGCTAAAGATCTAAAAAATATTAGAACAGAAAAGTACATAATATGCTTAGTCCTTTAGAAATACTTTTTCTCTGACCTCATGCCAGGGAATACAGTGGCATATGAGATGTCTTCTTGTTTTATAAACAAAAGATAAAGGAAAAATAAAAGAAAATAATAAGTTAAATATAAGTATAGGCCACAACAATTAACATTTACGTTCAAACTCAAGAGCATCTGTGTGCTTTTCCTAATAAAGCATGTTGCACCAATTCTTTTTTTTTTTTAGTTTGACAGGGACGTTGTACATTAATAAAAACATTCCTGTAAATGTACCAGAATTAGCCAAAGGCTATTTTTCATCCGTAGTCCCTGGACAAGATGTTACAAGTCACCCTAAATAAAATGTGATTAAAAATACATAATAGAAAATTGAATCATTACATTTTGAGAAAAAGCAAGCATTTTCTTACTTTTCATGTTCTCTCTGTTTTCTCTTGTATGTTGCCAGCTCCACCGCCAGATCAGTCTGCAACTGTCGTCTTAAAAGAGCCTACAGAAAAGGAGTTAGAGAGTGGGACAGCAACCTTCTTGTGTTCAGCCCGGCAGTTTTCGCCTAAAAAATACTCGTTAAAGTGGTTTCTGGATGATAAGGTGAAAAATGCGATAGACACCAGTGACACAAGTGAGAAGAATGCCTCAGTAACCTTGTATAGTGCCACAAGCATTTTTCAAATCAGTGCCGACACATGGACGAACACAGACATAAAAGTTAAGTGCGAGTTCGACCACAAGACGGGAAAGCAAGTCAGAGAGGCCCAACATCCAGGTATGTTTTCTCTTGAGGATTGTGAATGTTTCTATATTCATAAGATGTTTACCTCTCTCTAAATCTGTTGCATGTCTGATTTTTGTACATAGGCAACACATATATGCAAGACTGCAGCGATATTGCTGTTTATATAGTCCAAGTTACATCCCTGAAATGTCTAACATTTTACATTTGACAATGTAGCTACTTCATGTGTCCCTCTCTATTGTATTGCTGTTGGGTCAAGATTGATGATTTTCTTTGAGGAGGCTCATGTTTGAAGAGACATTTTAGCACACTCTTATAGTTTTGTCAAATCATTGATTGAACTTTTTTAATGAACCTGCTTTTATATTTGTGTGCATGTCAAGCAGTTGTCCTTTATCAAAGTCTAATGACAGTAAATGTTTTACACTAGCCGAGAACAGCAAGGATAAATATCTAAAAAACATTAGAACAGAAAAGTACATAATATGCTTAGTCCTTTAGAAATACTTTTTCTCTGACCTCATGCCAGGGAAAACAATAGCATATGAGATTTCGTCTTGTTTTATAAACAAAATTTAAAGGAAAAAGAAAAGAATAATAAGTTAAATATAAATATGGGCCACAACATTTAACATTTACGTTCAAACTCAAGAGCATCTGTGTGCTTTGCCTAATAAAGCATGTTGCACCATTTTTTTTTTTTTTTTTTGACAGGGACATTGTACATTAATAAAAACATCCTGTAAATGTACCAGAATTAGCCAAAGGCTATTTTTCATCCGTAGTCCCTGGACAAGATGTTACAAGTCACCCTAAAGAAAATGTGATTAAAAATACATAATAGAAAATTGAATCATTACATTTTGAGAAAAAGCAAGCATTTTCTTGCTTTTCATGTCCTCTCTGCTTTCTCCTGTATGTTGCCACTTCCAGATCAGCCTGCAGCTGTCGTCTTAAAAGAACCTACAGAAAAGGAGTTAGAGAGTGGGACAGCAACCTTCTTGTGTTCAGCCCGGCAGTTTTCGCCTAAAGCATACTCGTTTAAGTGGTTTCTGGATGGTAAGGAGGTGAAAAATGCGATAAACACCAGTGACACAAGTGAGAAGAAGGCCTCAGTAACCTTGTATAGTGCAGCAAGCATTTTTCAAATCACTGCCGACAAATGGACGAACGCAGACGTAAAAGTTAAGTGCGAGTTCGACCACAAGACGGGAAAGCAAGTCAGAGAGGCCCAACATCCAGGTATGTTTTCTCTTGAGGATTGTGAATGTTTCATTATTCATAAGATGTTTACCTCTCTCTAAATCTGTTGCATGTCTGATTTTTGTACATAGCTTCTATGCAAGAGTGCAGCGATATTGCTGTTGATATAGTCCAAGTTACATCCCTGAAATGTCTAAAATTTTACATTTGACAATGTAGCTACTTCATGTGTCCCTCTCTATTGTATTGCTGTTGGGTCAAGATTGATGATTTTCTTTGAGGAGGCTCATGTTTGAAGAGACATTTTAGCACACTCTTATAGTTTTGTCAAATCATTGATTGAACTTTTTTTAATGAACCTGCTTTTATATTTTTGTGCATGTCAAGCAGTTGTCCTTTATCAAAGTCTAATGACAGTAAATGTTTTACACTAGCTGAGAACAGCAAGGCTAAAGATCTAAAAAACATTAGAACAGAAAAGTACATAATATGCTTAGTCCTTTAGAAATACTTTTTCTCTGACCTCATGCCAGGGAATACAGTGGCATATGAGATGTCTTGTTTTATAAACAAAAGATAAAGGAAAAATAAAAGAAAATAATAAGTTAAATATAAGTATAGGCCACAACAATTAACATTTACGTTCAAACTCAAGAGCATCTGTGTGCTTTGCCTAATAAAGCATGTTGCACCAATTATTATTTTTTTTTAGTTTGACAGGGACGTTGTACATTAATAAAAACATTCCTGTAAATGTACCAGAATTAGCCAAAGGCTATTTTTCATCCGTAGTCCCTGGACAAGATGTTACAAGTCACCCTAAATAAAATGTGATTAAAAATACATAATAGAAAATTGAATCATTACATTTTGAGAAAAAGCAAGTATTTTCTTGCTTTTCATGTTCTCTCTGTTTTCTCTTGTATGTTGCCAGCTCCACCGCCAGATCAGTCTGCAACTGTCGTCTTAAAAGAGCCTACAGAAAAGGAGTTAGAGAGTGGGACAGCAACCTTCTTGTGTTCAGCCTGGCAGTTTTCACCTAAAAAATACTCGTTAAAGTGGTTTCTGGATGATAAGGTGAAAAATGCGATAGACACCAGTGACACAAGTGAGAAGAATGCCTCAGTAACCTTGTATAGTGCCACAAGCATTTTTCAAATCAGTGCCGACACATGGACGAACACAGACATAAAAGTTAAGTGCGAGTTCGACCACAAGACGGGAAAGCAAGTCAGAGAGGCCCAACATCCAGGTATGTTTTCTCTTGAGGATTGTGAATGTTTCTATATTCATAAGATGTTTACCTCTCTCTAAATCTGTTGCATGTCTGATTTTTGTACATAGGCAACACATATATGCAAGACTGCAGCGATATTGCTGTTGATATAGTCCAAGTTACATCCCTGAAATGTCTAACATTTTACATTTGACAATGTATCTACTTCATGTGTCCCTCTCTATTGTATTGCTGTTGGGTCAAGATTGATTATTTTCTTTGAGGAGGCTCATGTTTGAAGAGACATTTTAGCACACTCTTATAGTTTTGTCAAATCATTGATTGAACTTTTTTAATGAACCTGCTTTTATATTTGTGTGCATGTCAAGCAGTTGTCCTTTATCAAAGTCTAATGACAGTAAATGTTTTACACTAGCCGAGAACAGCAAGGATAAATATCTAAAAAACATTAGAACAGAAAAGTACATAATATGCTTAGTCCTTTAGAAATACTTTTTCTCTGACCTCATGCCAGGGAATACAGTGGCATATGAGATTTCTTCTTGTTTTATAAACAAAATTTAAAGGAAAAAGAAAAGAATAATAAGTTAAATATAAATATGGGCCACAACATTTAACATTTACGTTCAAACTCAAGAGCATCTTTGTGCTTTGCCTAATAAAGCATGTTGCACCATTTTTTTTTTTTTTGACAGGGACATTGTACATTAATAAAAACATCCTGTAAATGTACCAGAATTAGCCAAAGGGTATTTTTCATCCGTAGTCCCTGGACAAGATGTTACAAGTCACCCTAAAGAAAATGTGATTAAAAATACATAATGGAAAATTGAATCATTACATTTTGAGAAAAAGCAAGCATTTTCTTGCTTTTCATGTCCTCTCCGCTTTCTCCTGTATGTTGCCACTTCCAGATCAGCCTGCAACTGTCGTCTTAAAAGAACCTACAGAAAAGGAGTTAGAGAGTGGGACAGCAACCTTCTTGTGTTCAGCCCGGCAGTTTTCGCCTAAAGCATACTCGTTTAAGTGGTTTCTGGATGGTAAGGAGGTGAAAAATGCGATAAACACCAGTGACACAAGTGAGAAGAAGGCCTCAGTAACCTTGTATAGTGCAGCAAGCATTTTTCAAATCACTGCCGACAAATGGACGAACGCAGACGTAAAAGTTAAGTGCGAGTTCGACCACAAGACGGGAAAACAAGTCAGAGAGGCCCAACATCCAGGTATGTTTTCTCTTGAGGATTGTGAATGTTTCATTATTCATAAGATGTTTACCTCTCTCTAAATCTGTTGCATGTCTGATTTTTGTACATAGCTTCTATGCAAGAGTGCAGCGATATTGCTGTTGATATAGTCCAAGTTACATCCCTGAAATGTCTAAAATTTTACATTTGACAATGTAGCTACTTCATGTGTCCCTCTCTATTGTATTGCTGTTGGGTCAAGATTGATGATTTTCTTTGAGGAGGCTCATGTTTGAAGAGACATTTTAGCACACTCTTATAGTTTTGTCAAATCATTGATTTAAATTTTTTTAATGAACCTGCTTTTATATTTTTGTGCATGTCAAGCAGTTGTCCTTTATCAAAGTCTAATGACAGTAAATGTTTTACACTAGCTGAGAACAGCAAGGCTAAAGATCTAAAAAACATTAGAACAGAAAAGCACATAATATGCTTAGTCCTTTAGAAATACTTTTTCTCTGACCTCATGCCAGGGAATACAGTGGCATATGAGATGTCTTCTTGTTTTATAAACAAAAGATAAAGGAAAAATAAAAGAAAATAATAAGTTAAATATAAATATAGGCTACAACATTTAACACTGACATTCAAACTCAAGAGCATCTGTGTGCTTTGCCTAATAAAGCATGTTGCACCAATTTTTTTTTTTTTTTTTTTGTTTGTTTGACAGGGACGTTGTACATTAATAAAAACATTCCTGTAAATGTACCAGAATTAGCCAAAGGCTATTTTTCATCCGTAGTCCCTGGACAAGATGTTACAAGTCACCCTAAAGAAAATGTGATTAAAAATACATAATAGAAAATTGAATCATTACATTTTGAGAAAAAGCAAGCATTTTCTTGCTTTTCATGTTCTCTCTGTTTTCTCCTGTATGTTGCCAGCTCCACCGCCAGATCAGTCTGCAACTGTCGTCTTAAAAGAACCTACAGAAAAGGAGTTAGAGAGTGGGACAGCAACCTTCTTGTGTTCAGCCTGGCAGTTTTCGCCTAAAAAATACTCGTTAAAGTGGTTTCTGGATGGTAAGGAGGTGAAAAATGCGATAGACACCTATGACACAAGTGAGAAGAATGCCTCAGTAACCTTGTATAGTGCCACAAGCATTTTTCAAATCAGTGCCGACACATGGACGAACACAGACATAAAAGTTAAATGCGAGTTCGACCACAAGACGGGAAAGCAAGTCAGAGAGGCCCAACATCCAGGTATGTTTTCTCTTGAGGATTGTGAATGTTTCATTATTCATAAGATGTTTACCTCTCTCTAAATCTGTTGCATGTCTGATTTTTGTACATAGATTATATGCAAGACTGCAGCGATATTGCTGTTGATATAGTCCAAGTTACATCCCTGGAATGTCTAACATTTTACATTTGACAATGTAGCTACTTCATGTGTCCCTCTCTATTGTATTGCTGTTGGGTCAAGATTGATGATTTTCTTTGAGGAAGCTCCTTTAGAAATACTTTTTCTCTGACCTCATGCCAGGAAAAACAATGGCATATGAGATTTCTTCTTGTTTTATACACAAAAGATAAAGGAAAAAGAAAAGAATAATAAGTTAAATATAAATATTGGCTACAACATTTAACATTGACGTTCAAACTCAAGAGCATCTGTGTGCTTTGCCTAATAAAGCATGTTGCACCAATTTTTTTTTTTTTTTTTTTTTTTTTTTTTTTAGTTTGGCAGGGACATTGTACATTAATAAAAACATCCTGTAAATGTACCACAATTAGCCAAAGGCTATTTTTCATCCGTAGTCCCTGGACAAGATGTTACAAGTCACCCTAAAGAAAATGTGATTAAAAATACATAATAGAAAATTGAATCATTACATTTTGAGAAAAAGCAAGCATTTTCTTGCTTTTCATGTCCTCTCTGCTTTCTCCTGTATGTTGCCACTTCCAGATCAGCCTGCAGCTGTCGTCTTAAAAGAACCTACAGAAAAGGAGTTAGAGAATGGGACAGCAACCTTCTTGTGTTCAGCCCGGCAGTTTTCGCCTAAAGCATACTCGTTTAAGTGGTTTCTGGATGGTAAGGAGGTGAAAAATGCGATAGACACCTATGACACAAGTGAGAAGAAGGCCTCAGTAACCTTGTATAGTGCAGCAAGCATTTTTCAAATCACTGCCGACAAATGGACGAACGCAGACGTAAAAGTTAAGTGCGAGTTCGACCACAAGACGGGAAAACAAGTCAGAGAGGCCCAACATCCAGGTATGTTTTCTCTTGAGGATTGTGAATGTTTCATTATTCATAAGATGTTTACCTCTCTCTAAATCTGTTGCACGTCTGATTTTTGTACATAGCTTCTATGCAAGAGTGCAGCGATATTGCTGTTGATATAGTCCAAGTTACATCCCTGAAATGTCTAAAATTTTACATTTGACAATGTAGCTACTTCATGTGTCCCTCTCTATTGTATTGCTGTTGGGTCAAGATTGATGATTTTCTTTGAGGAGGCTCATGTTTGAAGAGACATTTTAGCACACTCTTATAGTTTTGTCAAATCATTGATTTAAATTTTTTTAATGAACCTGCTTTTATATTTTTGTGCATGTCAAGCAGTTGTCCTTTATCAAAGTCTAATGACAGTAAATGTTTTACACTAGCTGAGAACAGCAAGGCTAAAGATCTAAAAAACATTAGAACAGAAAAGTACATAATATGCTTAGTCCTTTAGAAATACTTTTTCTCTGACCTCATGCCAGGGAATACAGTGGCATATGAGATGTCTTGTTTTATAAACAAAAGATAAAGGAAAAATAAAAGAAAATAATAAGTTAAATATAAGTATAGGCCACAACAATTAACATTTACGTTCAAACTCAAGAGCATCTGTGTGCTTTGCCTAATAAAGCATGTTGCACCAATTATTTTTTTTTTTTAGTTTGACAGGGACGTTGTACATTAATAAAAACATTCCTGTAAATGTACCAGAATTAGCCAAAGGCTATTTTTCATCCGTAGTCCCTGGACAAGATGTTACAAGTCACCCTAAATAAAATGTGATTAAAAATACATAATAGAAAATTGAATCATTACATTTTGAGAAAAAGCAAGTATTTTCTTGCTTTTCATGTTCTCTCTGTTTTCTCCTGTATGTTGCCAGCTCCACCGCCAGATCAGTCTGCAACTGTCGTCTTAAAAGAGCCTACAGAAAAGGAGTTAGAGAGTGGGACAGCAACCTTCTTGTGTTCAGCCTGGCAGTTTTCACCTAAAAAATACTCGTTAAAGTGGTTTCTGGGTGATAAGGTGAAAAATGCGATAGACACCTATGACACAAGTGAGAAGAATGCCTCAGTAACCTTGTATAGTGCCACAAGCATTTTTCAAATCAGTGCCGACACATGGACGAACACAGACATAAAAGTTAAGTGCGAGTTCGACCACAAGACGGGAAAGCAAGTCAGAGAGGCCCAACATCCAGGTATGTTTTCTCTTGAGGATTGTGAATGTTTCTATATTCATAAGATGTTTACCTCTCTCTAAATCTGTTGCATGTCTGATTTTTGTACATAGGCAACACATATATGCAAGACTGCAGCGATATTGCTGTTGATATAGTCCAAGTTACATCCCTGAAATGTCTAACATTTTACATTTGACAATGTATCTACTTCATGTGTCCCTCTCTATTGTATTGCTGTTGGGTCAAGATTGATTATTTTCTTTGAGGAGGCTCATGTTTGAAGAGACATTTTAGCACACTCTTATAGTTTTGTCAAATCATTGATTGAACTTTTTTAATGAACCTGCTTTTATATTTGTGTGCATGTCAAGCAGTTGTCCTTTATCAAAGTCTAATGACAGTAAATGTTTTACACTAGCCGAGAACAGCAAGGATAAATATCTAAAAAACATTAGAACAGAAAAGTACATAATATGCTTAGTCCTTTAGAAATACTTTTTCTCTGACCTCATGCCAGGGAATACAGTGGCATATGAGATTTCTTCTTGTTTTATAAACAAAATTTAAAGGAAAAAGAAAAGAATAATAAGTTAAATATAAATATGGGCCACAACATTTAACATTTACGTTCAAACTCAAGAGCATCTGTGTGCTTTGCCTAATAAAGCATGTTGCACCATTTTTTTTTTTTTTTGACAGGGACATTGTACATTAATAAAAACATCCTGTAAATGTACCAGAATTAGCCAAAGGGTATTTTTCATCCGTAGTCCCTGGACAAGATGTTACAAGTCACCCTAAAGAAAATGTGATTAAAAATACATAATAGAAAATTGAATCATTACATTTTGAGAAAAAGCAAGCATTTTCTTGCTTTTCATGTCCTCTCCGCTTTCTCCTGTATGTTGCCACTTCCAGATCAGCCTGCAACTGTCGTCTTAAAAGAACCTACAGAAAAGGAGTTAGAGAGTGGGACAGCAACCTTCTTGTGTTCAGCCCGGCAGTTTTCGCCTAAAGCATACTCGTTAAAGTGGTTTCTGGATGGTAAGGAGGTGAAAAATGCGATAAACACCAGTGACACAAGTGAGAAGAAGGCCTCAGTAACCTTGTATAGTGCAGCAAGCATTTTTCAAATCACTGCCGACAAATGGACGAACGCAGACGTAAAAGTTAAGTGCGAGTTCGACCACAAGACGGGAAAACAAGTCAGAGAGGCCCAACATCCAGGTATGTTTTCTCTTGAGGATTGTGAATGTTTCATTATTCATAAGATGTTTACCT
This sequence comes from Scardinius erythrophthalmus, assembly GCF_964197995.2. Taxonomy (NCBI): domain Eukaryota; kingdom Metazoa; phylum Chordata; class Actinopteri; order Cypriniformes; family Leuciscidae; genus Scardinius; species Scardinius erythrophthalmus. The sequence continues at coordinate 44,200,608 of NC_138221.1, forward strand.
CTCTCTAAATCTGTTGCATGTCTGTTTTTTGTACATAGCTTCTATGCAAGAGTGCAGCGATATTGCTGTTGATATAGTCCAAGTTACATCCCTGAAATGTCTAAAATTTTACATTTGACAATGTATCTACTTCATGTGTCCCTCTCTATTGTATTGCTGTTGGGTCAAGATTGATGATTTTCTTTGAGGAGGCTCATGTTTGAAGAGACATTTTAGCACACTCTTATAGTTTTGTCAAATCATTGATTGAACTTTTTTTAATGAACCTGCTTTTATATTTTTGTGCATGTCAAGCAGTTGTCCTTTATCAAAGTCTAATGACAGTAAATGTTTTACACTAGCTGAGAACAGCAAGGCTAAAGATCTAAAAAACATTAGAACAGAAAAGCACATAATATGCTTAGTCCTTTAGAAATACTTTTCTCTGACCTCATGCCAGGGAAAACAATAGCATATGAGATGTCTTCTTGTTTTATAAACAAAAGATAAAGGAAAAATAAAAGAAAATAATAAGTTAAATATAAATATAGGCTACAACATTTAACACTGACATTCAAACTCAAGAGCATCTGTGTGCTTTGCCTAATAAAGCATGTTGCACCAATTTTTTTTTTTTTTTTTTTTTTTTTTTTTTTTTGTTTGACAGGGACGTTGTACATTAATAAAAACATTCCTGTAAATGTACCAGAATTAGCCAAAGGCTATTTTTCATCCGTAGTCCCTGGACAAGATGTTACAAGTCACCCTAAAGAAAATGTGATTAAAAATACATAATAGAAAATTGAATCATTACATTTTGAGAAAAAGCAAGCATTTTCTTGCTTTTCATGTCCTCTCTGCTTTCTCCTGTATGTTGCCAGCTCCACCGCCAGATCAGTCTGCAACTGTCGTCTTAAAAGAACCTACAGAAAAGGAGTTAGAGAGTGGGACAGCAACCTTCTTGTGTTCAGCCTGGCAGTTTTCGCCTAAAAAATACTCGTTAAAGTGGTTTCTGGATGATAAGGTGAAAAATGCGATAGACACCTATGACACAAGTGAGAAGAATGCCTCAGTAACCTTGTATAGTGCCACAAGCATTTTTCAAATCAGTGCCGACACATGGACGAACACAGACATAAAAGTTAAATGCGAGTTCGACCACAAGACGGGAAAGCAAGTCAGAGAGGCCCAACATCCAGGTATGTTTTCTCTTGAGGATTGTGAATGTTTCTATATTCATAAGATGTTTACCTCTCTCTAAATCTGTTGCATGTCTGATTTTTGTACATAGGCAACACATATATGCAAGACTGCAGCGATATTGCTTTTGATATAGTCCAAGTTACATCCCTGAAATGTCTAACATTATACATTTGACAATGTATCTACTTCATGTGTCCCTCTCTATTGTATTGCTGTTGGGTCAAGATTGATGATTTTCTTTGAGGAAGCTCCTTTAGAAATACTTTTTCTCTGACCTCATGCCAGGAAAAACAATGGCATATGAGATTTCTTCTTGTTTTATACACAAAAGATAAAGGAAAAATAAAAGAAAATAATAAGTTAAATATAAATATAGGCTACAACATTTAACATTGACGTTCAAACTCAAGAGCATCTGTGTGCTTTGCCTAATAAAGCATGTTGCACCAATTTTTTTTTTTTTTTTTTTTTTTTTTAGTTTGACAGGGACATTGTACATTAATAAAAACATCCTGTAAATGTACCAGAATTAGCCAAAGGCTATTTTTCATCCGTAGTCCCTGGACAAGATGTTACAAGTCACCCTAAAGAAAATGTGATTAAAAATACATAATAAAAAATTGAATCATTACATTTTGAGAAAAAGCAAGCATTTTCTTGCTTTTCATGTCCTCTCTGCTTTCTCCTGTATGTTGCCAGCTCCACCGCCAGATCAGTCTGCAACTGTCGTCTTAAAAGAACCTACAGAAAAGGAGTTAGAGAGTGGGACAGCAACCTTCTTGTGTTCAGCCTGGCAGTTTTCGCCTAAAAAATACTCGTTAAAGTGGTTTCTGGATGATAAGGTGAAAAATGCGATAGACACCTATGACACAAGTGAGAAGAATGCCTCAGTAACCTTGTATAGTGCCACAAGCATTTTTCAAATCAGTGCCGACACATGGACGAACACAGACATAAAAGTTAAATGCGAGTTCGACCACAAGACGGGAAAGCAAGTCAGAGAGGCCCAACATCCAGGTATGTTTTCTCTTGAGGATTGTGAATGTTTCTATATTCATAAGATGTTTACCTCTCTCTAAATCTGTTGCATGTCTGATTTTTGTACATAGGCAACACATATATGCAAGACTGCAGCGATATTGCTTTTGATATAGTCCAAGTTACATCCCTGAAATGTCTAACATTATACATTTGACAATGTATCTACTTCATGTGTCCCTCTCTATTGTATTGCTGTTGGGTCAAGATTGATGATTTTCTTTGAGGAAGCTCCTTTAGAAATACTTTTTCTCTGACCTCATGCCAGGAAAAACAATGGCATATGAGATTTCTTCTTGTTTTATACACAAAAGATAAAGGAAAAATAAAAGAAAATAATAAGTTAAATATAAATATAGGCTACAACATTTAACATTGACGTTCAAACTCAAGAGCATCTGTGTGCTTTGCCTAATAAAGCATGTTGCACCAATTTTTTTTTTTTTTTTTTTTTTTTTTAGTTTGACAGGGACATTGTACATTAATAAAAACATCCTGTAAATGTACCAGAATTAGCCAAAGGCTATTTTTCATCCGTAGTCCCTGGACAAGATGTTACAAGTCACCCTAAAGAAAATGTGATTAAAAATACATAATAAAAAATTGAATCATTACATTTTGAGAAAAAGCAAGCATTTTCTTGCTTTTCATGTCCTCTCTGTTTTCTCCTGTATGTTGCCAGCTCCACCGCCAGATCAGTCTGCAACTGTCGTCTTAAAAGAACCTACAGAAAAGGAGTTAGAGAATGGGACAGCAACCTTCTTGTGTTCAGCCCGGCAGTTTTCGCCTAAAGCATACTCGTTTAAGTGGTTTCTGGATGGTAAGGAGGTGAAAAATGCGATAAACACCAGTGACACAAGTGAGAAGAAGGCCTCAGTAACCTTGTATAGTGCAGCAAGCATTTTTCAAATCACTGCCGACAAATGGACGAACGCAGACGTAAAAGTTAAGTGCGAGTTCGACCACAAGACGGGAAAACAAGTCAGAGAGGCCCAACATCCAGGTATGTTTTCTCTTGAGGATTGTGAATGTTTCATTATTCATAAGATGTTTACCTCTCTCTAAATCTGTTGCATGTCTGATTTTTGTACATAGCTTCTATGCAAGACTGCAGCGATATTGCTGTTGATATAGTCCAAGTTACATCCCTGAAATGTCTAACATTTTACATTTGACAATGTATCTACTTCATGTGTCCCTCTCTATTGTATTGCTGTTGGGTCAAGATTGATGATTTTCTTTGAGGAGGCTCATGTTTGAAGAGACATTTTAGCACACTCTTATAGTTTTGTCAAATCATTGATTGAACTTTTTTTAATGAACCTGCTTTTATATTTTTGTGCATGTCAAGCAGTTGTCCTTTATCAAAGTCTAATGACAGTAAATGTTTTACACTAGCTGAGAACAGCAAGGCTAAAGATCTAAAAAACATTAGAACAGAAAAGCACATAATATGCTTAGTCCTTTAGAAATACTTTTTCTCTGACCTCATGCCAGGGAATACAGTGGCATATGAGATGTCTTCTTGTTTTATAAACAAAAGATAAAGGAAAAAGAAAAGAAAATAATAAGTTAAATATAAGTATAGGCCACAACAATTAACATTTACGTTCAAACTCAAGAGCATCTGTGTGCTTTTCCTAATAAAGCATGTTGCACCAATTTTTTTTTTTTTTTTAGTTTGACAGGGACATTGTACATTAATAAAAACATTCCTGTAAATGTACCAGAATTAGCCAAAGGCTATTTTTCATCCGTAGTCCCTGGACAAGATGTTACAAGTCACCCTAAATAAAATGTGATTAAAAATAAATAATAAAAAATTGAATCATTACATTTTGATGCTTTTCATGTTCTCTCTGTTTTCTCCTGTATGTTGCCAGCTCCACCGCCAGATCAGTCTGCAACTGTCGTCTTAACAGAACCTACAGAAAAGGAGTTAGAGAGTGGGACAGCAACCTTCTTGTGTTCAGCCCGGCAGTTTTCGCCTAAAGCATACTCGTTAAAGTGGTTTCTGGATGATAAGGTGAAAAATGCGATAGACACCAGTGACACAAGTAAGAAGAATGCCTCAGTAACCTTGTATAGTGCCACAAGCATTTTTCAAATCAGTGCCGACAAATGGACGAACGCAGACGTAAAAGTTAAATGCGAGTTCGAGCACAAGACAGGAAAGCAAGTCAAAGAGGCCCAATATACACGTATGTTTTCTCTTGAGGATTGTGAATGTTTCATTATTCATAAGATGTTTACCTCTCTCTAACCTGTTGCATGTCTGATTTTTGTACATAGCTTCTATGCAAGAGTGCAGCGATATTGCTGTTGATATAGTTCCCCCCTCCCTTGAAGACATGCTGAAAAATAGACGAGGAGAGCTGAAGTGCAAAGCTTCTGGAGAAAATACAGGATTCAAAAAAATAGAGATTAAAGCAAATGATTTCATCATCGCTGAGGCATCAGAGGACGATGTCAAGAACAAAATAAAAGTGGAACTTAAAGTCCCTATAGGCTATGAAGAATGGAGCAATGGCACAACATTTACGTGCACAGTTGAACACTCAGTCCTATCACAGCCCAAGGAGGAGAAGTTCACCAGAGAAAAAGGTATGTTTTTTTCTTTTTGTAAAATGTTACACAGTTCTTGCTTCCACAAGGTCTCTTGATATATACAGTCTTCATTACAATTGACAATGAAGTTTATCAAAAAATAATAACAAGAAAATGAGTGACTCAGTATTCTGGTCTTAATTGTGAACTTGTCTTACTAGGTAAAGAAAGCAAAATACCCTCTGTTTACCTGTTAGCACCGCCAGAGTACAAAGAGGGGGAAATGGTGACCCTGACATGTTATGTGAAGGATTTCTACCCCAAGGAGGTGTTTGTGTCTTGGCTTGTTGATGATGAACCTGCGAATGGGTACAAGCACATAACTAGCCAGCCAATGCAGAATGATAAATACTTCTCGGTCTACAGTCAGATCACAGTGGATTCTTCCGAATGGACGAGTGGTACAGTCTACAGTTGTGTAGTGTACCATGAAACCATTGACGAAAAAATGCGCGTACTGACAAGATCTATTGCTGATTATACTGATAAGCCAGTTGTAATTAATCTGAATACCCCTGCATCCTGGAATATATCGTTTTGCATGTGATGTCTTCCTGTGATGCTTGTTGAGTGTCTATCTTGTTCATCTTGTGTTTCTTTTTGTTTTTGAGTTACATGTCCATAATTGTAAGTGTGTTCGTCTTTAATGTTTGTGGCTTCCTGCTTTTTGAGAGATTTTCATGCATATCACATTTAGTAAAAGACTAATAAAAAAAGAAACTAAGCATATTTCCTGTGCACTTAATTTATGTTATCGTGTCAGTTTTACATGTGTCTGTCCCTGTGTATATGTGAGCATATAAGGTCACAAAGACATCATAACATAACTCCAAATAAATTGAAATTTAAAAAATGAAAACATTAAACAGTTCAAATAATAATACATCAAAGTGAGACATTTTAAGAGTAGGCTACTTTAAAATATATATACTTACAATTTTTTAAATCATTTTATTCAGAAGACAAAGTACCATTAGCAGGCACATAAAACTCTAAATAATGAGAGTAAATGCTTACTGGTCGGTGTGTGTATTGTACGTCATTTGAACGGTTTGATATTATGATCACTCAGACACATAATGCTCTCCCTTTTTTTATAGTTCAGGGCATAGAGAATGATAATTCTTAGTCTCATCGGTTCATCTACAGCATGCCAAGACACATTCACAACTTCTTTGCCGTTTTGATTGATACATTCATGGTCACCTTTTTTTAAATATTTGAATTTTCAGAAACGATATGGTTCATTAAAGGTTCTTTGTCCCTTATTCTAATTGGTTTAATTTGACTGCATATTCCTGCCTTTAGTCCACCTGTCTAATTTTAAATAAGGATGGACAGGAGAATTGATTAAAATCTTCAAAATCCTGCCTTTAGTCTATTATTTTTTTAATAGTTTAAAATCATCACAGACACCAGGAATATGCCAGACTCTTATACTCAGCTTGTGTTGGACAGTGTCTTAATGTGAATGTGTTCTTGTTGGTTTCCGCAGCGTGGATCGTGTGGATAGAGCATCCCCTGTTTGAACCCATTGATACAGATGACAGTGGCAGTTCAAACACTGCTGTAACCTTTGTTTTCCTTTTCCTCATCAGCTTGTTCTACAGCATAGGAGCTACTTTTGTTAAGGTATACACTTTTATACACTTTTTCTAGCTAATTTTCTATTGAGGATAAACATGAGACAAGATTTTATAGGAGCATTTGAGTTGCTTGTCGTTTGGAGAAAGATGATGCAAAAAAAATGGCTTTGTGTTTTTATTGACATTTATTTTATTGATATATGCATGTTAAACAGAAATTGTTTTCATTGCTGTAATTGGTGTCAAATTATACTTTCAGGTGAAATGAAAGATCCCTTTAAGGACATGATGCAAGGCCTTTCAGAAGAACAGCTTTAAGACTATGACAGTTATTCTTTTTCTTCTTTTTTTTTGTAAATATGTGATTTGTGCAGTTTGTTTGTTTTTAGATTTTACTTTAATAAAAGAAAGAAACGATTTGACTTCTCTTGTATTTTTTTTTTGACATCTCAAGGAAAAATACTGATTTGCATGATAAACTAATGTTGCTCTAAAAATGTTTATATACAGTGCCACTAGGTTTTGAATTATTTTCTTAATTTTTGAATATAATAAACTGCACATACATTTCTTAAATCCAATCCTTAATTTTTTCCAAATCTGCAAGACTTTGTTCATTGGGTGACTGAAGCACGGCATCTTTGTGTGAATATTTGTAAGTGTGAAATTTCATGCTGCAAAGTATATTAAAACATAAATTGCATAACAGGAGAGTAAATTTATGTAAATGGAAAGGTGTCTTTCCTGTGCAGATGTGCTAAACCCTGTCTCAAAGATGCAGATGGGTTTCAGTTCTGCTTTTGGTTGCTATTTCAGCTTGACTGTTACTTAACGCTTCCATCTGCTATTCGCTATGTTTTCTGAAGCATGTTTTTTCATTTCCTTTTCTGTCCATCTTTTTTTTTCTATTCCAGTATCTGCAACTTTTAAAACTCTCATGATGTAAATAACCACCCACTGAAGCATGAACAGGGCGTATCATTATATTGCCTATTTGAATTTATTGAAAAAGACTAGTATTCGTATGATTAAGATTTTCATAAACTTTGTACCTCTTATATGTTCTGTTTAAACCACATTGCAAGTTAATCGATTCTTTCTTTGTTTCAATTGTAAAAGGTGTCACTCCTCCCACTATTGCTCTGCTGAGTAGAGAGGAAGGTGATAGCATCGTGTTGCAGTGCCAGTTGAAGGATTATTACCCAGACAAACTTACTGTACAATGGCTTAGTGGGAATCAGTCTGTCAGTGCTTCTAAAAATAAAATGTTGCAGAACACTGATAAAGTGAACCCAAAATTTACTTAAGTCAAATATCTATCGGTGCTCAATATGAAGACAACAGTTCACTTGTAAAGCCAGCCATAACTCTAAAGAGTTCAAGCTAGAATATGACATGTGCATGGGTAAGTTGAAAAACAAAAATGAAGATGAATCATATATGACAGTATAATTAGTATATAAGCATTATAAGCATCATCATTCTATGAATCTTACTTTATTAATTTCACATTTACAGCTAAGTCTGTGTTCAAACCTTCAGTCCAAGTAAAGAGAGCCCCTCTCAGAGACATTTTGAAGGAGAACAAAGTCACAATTTCTTGTATTGTTGAAGCGCCACACCCCAGCTAACAATTTAACGTTCTGGGAACGTTAGTTTTCGGTTCCCAGAACGTTCCCTATTGGTTAGCCAGGAAAGTTTTCTTTACGTTAATAGAACGTTCCCTATAGGTTAGGGGAACGTTCCCGGAACGTTGCCGAAAGGTTCCCAGAACGTTCCCGGAAGGTTAGGGGAACGTTCCCGGAACGTTGCCGAAAGGTTCCCGGAACGTTCTCCTAACGTCTACACATCCTGATATGCCTGTACACAAATTATAGGTCTACAAACATATTCTACATTGTTTATTGTTCAAACACTTAAGAATCCTATGAATATATTATTACAATAAATTGAATTTACAGAAACTATCATTAATAAGTAAATCAATCAGTTTGTATTAAATAAATAAATCAGCACACAATCCATGTTTTTGTTGATTCATTGTTTAATTATCAACCTAAAATAAGTCATTAAAAACAGCGTTAGCAAAATGTATTCAGGAACAGTAATTTACATTTAATATTTCAAACATGAAAATATTTCAATAAATAAAACTGCACAAACATTTTAATTAAAACTATCTTTTGCAAACTGTAGCCTATAACTTTGGCTAAAAAGTTGAAAAAGTATTTATTTATATACAATATACATGAATGTGCCAATCTTCACACCGCTCAAAACATTTAAACTCCCAACACCATCTGCAAATTTAACAAGAAAATAAAAAGACAACGTGTTACATGGACACACAATCCCATGCCAAAATTCAAGCCCTGTAATGGCATTAATATTCATCTGGAGCAAATGAAAAGAGTGAGGTGGGATTGTGTGTCACAAGCTGTAGGAGATATGAGAGCACGAGCGCTGCTGGTATCATGTATTTATTCAGATATTTCAGCATCAATGTGTATAGAAAAATTTATATATTTCAAAACACTACATTGCATTTATTTATATTGCACTATTTATTATGTCAGACTACAAATCAAAAAAGGAATGTTTTATATAGGGGTAAGGGTACCCATTAAGCCTCTCTCTCTGAAGTCAAATAAAAAACAGAGAAAATAATATTTAAGTCTAGTGAACTCTAACCTGCGAATTCGCTCTATCTTTTATGTATAAGTCTCACCTCCAATGAAGAATTTGAAAACCTGTAACTGCTGTGTTGTTTATGAAAAAGAAAGTGAAAAAAAGTTTGAAACTGCTAGCAATTTTTTTTTTAATCTCTGTGACTTTACACCTACAAATTTCACTGTCACAGGTGCTCAGTTTTGCTATAATGAAACCCTCACAGAACATGGTAATAATCAGCCATCCATGCAAAAGCAAAGGTCGGTGTAGTTTACAGGTGCATCTGTCCAGGCCAACGTCTGATGCCTTGATGCCTTCCGCTGGAACCTGAAATAAAAAAAATTGTACAGTTCAAAATCTATCATACATACATCTCATCTGGTATCACAAATTATCATTCCAGGTTCACTTTAAGATATGCTCAATATTAGTGCTGCACGATATTGAAAAATTTAGAGTTTATTTAGAGATATCAGCCGTATGGTTTAGTGCATGCGCTAACGGCTCCAGGTTTGTATCTGGTAAATTACCCCACTAATAATGCCCAGAATGGTACCAAACTACTACAGTAGTACAAATAGGTTCTGTACTCATTAAACGAGGCATTGGAAAGTTTGTGAGTACATCAGGAGTTTATTTAAATAACACTTGCCTGACGGCGAATGCTACTGCTGATGTTGACGTCACTTTATGAGTACAGAACCTATTTGTACTACTCATTTCCCCCGACATAGAGCAGACCGGCACACAACAAAAACTGCTGTTCGGATGTTCCCTTTTCTGATATTTTAGCCTTTGTGACATTTTAATTAAAACAGAAGTAAGAATTTTAGTGTAATAAGCAAAAATGAACAGTAAACTCAGAGATCACCTACCGCTGCAGATGTGTACGGAAGTGAAAAGCGGAAATGCTTAGACCTCTTTCCGGTTCAACCGCTGGGCGCTCCGCATAACCCCTATTGGGGGGATTTTGTAGAGGAGTGAACCTGCATAGAAAATTACAATAGATAACAAGCATAGATAAATAAAATATAAGAAAAACAAAGTTGAAATAAGCAGTGCATTATGTTTTTCAGTTAAATCTAACTTATCAGGTACAGAAATTGATTTATCAAAATGTAAAATAAGTCTTCAGTGTAAAAATAAAATAACTATAAAATTAATGTATCTTTGCTAAAGCTACAAGTCATTTTCTCTTTTGATGTTTGATCACCATTGGCGACACAAACAGCTGCGGGTACGTTAGGCTGCTGTCCCTTTAAGACGAATGCGCAGAACTATTATAAATGACACGCATACGTTTTCTTTCTGTTTAAAACACAAGACAAGAGGAAACTCGCCATTTTGACTTCATTTTGCGTGCACATGTCTGTAAAAAAAAAGTGAAAGAGAACTGAATTCGGCTAAACTCACCTTCTTCATCTACTGACTGTGGATGGCATCAAGGTCTTGTCCTGAAGAATATAGGGCCAAACAATAGGGATTTTATCTCATCTGGTAACAAGAGCAAAGCCATAACTTTAAGAACTCTACTGATATATTTACCCCCTGTTATTACATGGCTTGGCTGAATTCCAATGTAGAATGCGGTCTGTTATTTCTTTATAACAGACCGCTGCGAAGTATAACAGACCGTTGCCATGAAAAACAGTGCGTTGCTATGGACGCGGAACGGACTATTTTCTTTAGCGGAAGCAATACAATCGTTTTTAAATCAATAACCCCTTTTTAAATCAATAATTCGCGGCAAATTATTTATTTATTTTGTAGGTAGCCATGTAATAAGCGGGATAATGTATAGTGAGCCGGTTGTTATAGTGAATAACAACCCCTTCAGGCTGATTCAAGATCCCTCCGCTTCGCGTCGGGATCCCGTTCAGCCTGTCGGGGTTGTTATTCACTATAACAACCGGCTCACTATACATTATCCCTTACATATTGCATTGGGGATATCAATTCAAACATTTTTAAAGGCTAAGAGTATGAGCCACAGCTGCCCAAGATATCAAGGAGTTGCAAATTAGTCATGGCTATAAACCTGTATGCATGGCATCTACTTTGTATTTTTTATAAAGCAATGTTCTATGCATTTGTCCCTGTCAAATAAACATTAAATAAATAAATCTGTGAAAAATAACTGCCTAAAGTTGTCGACCCCCTGAACCGCATTTAAAAGTACAAAGAATTTCAGTATTGATCAATAAAAAAAATACATAAATACCTTTGAGTTGGACAGTATGGTGTCAGTCTCATTGGCCAACATAATTCAAAACAGACCTAAAGAAATAAAATAAAATATAGTAATCATCAGGATATCATGTTATCATAATAGTTAAATGAATTATTATAACTAAGGCACATGCCTTTGGTGTGAGAGACCCGGGTTCGAATCCACTGTGAGACACCAATGTGTCCCTGAGCAAGACACGTGCGACCTCTGACATGTATAGCAATTGTAAGTCGCTTTGGATAAAAGCGTCAGCTAAATGAATAAATATAAATATAAATATGACCATTATAATATTGTATTAGTCGCCTATTATTTAGCTGATTATTTAGCTTACAGGCTTCACAAGTACAATCTCACTGAAAAAACTTGGGGTTAATGATTTTAAAATGTGAGACTTATTTCAAAAGCATAAATCTTACAGAACCCAAACCTTTGAACAGCAGTGCACTGCATGTTTGAGGTGGTTTTGCTTACTAGTCATATGGTTCATAGAGATTTTCTTGGACAGGGAGTGCAGCAGGCCATCACAGCATGATGATCTAGGAACATAACATGCTGTTTGTCACAGAGCCAAAAATATTACATGTTATTACAAGGAACCAAGCTAGAACAGAGGTGAAATGCAGAAAAGATAAATATATACAAATCTTAAGATAATATATTGTGAAATAAATGCATATGGAATTATCATCATGATTAAACAATAACTCACCCCTTGTTGTAGAGTTTTATTTTTTCTCTCGCTATTCTGAAATCACATTTTAGCAATATTGGTAAGTGACGTCACTGATTAAGTTAACAATACAGTGCATTCTTTTAGGTTAGCCTAAATAAATTAGCTTACTTCCCATTGACAAATTACCAGCAAAACTATCAAAAACTGTTATCTACACTAAATATGTGTTTAAAAACCCAAACTTTCATAAATAAGACCTCAACTTAACGTAACTTAGGCCTAACGTTGTCTTTTGAAAACGGTTAGCTAGCGTAGATGCTAACGGACTTTTTCAAAGACATAAAACCATTTTTTTTTTAAATAAATATTTAACAGAAGCGTGTCAATTACACGTAAGAAATGTGTCAGGGGCGTTTGTGTGTATTATTTGTGAGATTTTGTTGTCTAAACTTACCTGAAAGCAGTGAAACCAACAGCGAGAGACGGGAGTTTTGGCTCTGTTGTTTGTCAGTTGTCGATGACGTTTCCATCTGCTCTCGCGCAGCGCACGTGCTCCAGTGTTTGATCACGCGCATGCGCATTAAAACACTTCAAAGTCACGCAGCATTTAACATATAGAATTAAAATATATAACATAATTTAAAATATCATTAATAAAACGTTATTGCGAATAGATCTGAACGTTGTTGGTTATCTTATAACCTTAGGGGACCGTACTGACGACGTTGTCAGTTGAATCTGCCTGTTAATAGTAAGTGATATTAAAATAATAACCTGCAGAGAACGTTCTCAGAACGTTCTCTTTAGGTTATAAAAATAAAACCTAAAACCTGCAAGGAAACGTTCTGGGAAGGTTCTCTTTAGGTTATAAAAATTAAACCTAAAGATAACCTACGTACAGGGAACGTTCTGGGAAGGTTCTCTTTAGGTTATAAAAATTAAACCTAAAAATAACCTACAGGGAACGTTCTGGGAAGGTTCTCTTTAGGTTATAAAAAATAAACCATAAAATAACCTACAGGGAACGTTCTGGGAAGGTTCTCTTTAGGTTATAAAAATAAAACCTAAAAATAACCTGCAGGAAACGTTCTGGGAAGGTTCTCTTTAGGTTATAAAAATTAAACCTAAAAATAACCTGCAGGGAACGTTCTGGGAAGGTTCTCTTTAGGTTATTAAATAACAACCTGCAGGGAACGTTCCCAGAACGTTCTCTTTAGGTTATAAATTTAGACCTAAAAATAACCTACAGGGAACGTTCTGGGAACGTTCCCTTAATGTTATAAACATAGATCCTAAAAATAACCTACAGGGAACGTTCCCAGAACGTTCTTGTTTGGTTCCCAAAAAAATAACCAAATGGGAACCAAACGGGAACGTTAGGGGAACGTTCTGTGTTTGCTGGGACAACACTGAAGTGTTATGGTTGGCAGACGGTACCAGTAAAAACGGCACAAGGGCTCCCAAAGACCTCAATACAACTGTGAGCAACTTGACTTTGTCGAGAGACGAGTGGTTGAAACTGAAGACCATTGTTTGTACTACTAAACATCCATGTTTCCCAGAAGAGAGCAAAACAATTCAAGCTGGTAAGTTGTTGTTTATTTTGCACTGATCAAGTGTGACAATTTAGGTTCTGAAAACCACATATTGTGTATTAAAATGTATGTTTGATCTTCAGATGATATGAAGAAGGATCCTGTAGTGATGATCAGGAAGAAATCAGCTCAGTCAGGCACTGCTTTGCTGGAGTGTGTTGTAAAAGATCTCCCCTCTGGTGAGGTCTGCATCAACTTCCAGGCCAACAGTACTGATATCTCAAATTTCACTTGTGTGGACTGGACCCCTTCTAAAAACATTTGGTCCCTGACCACACATTCTGCAATCCCTATTGAGCACCAGAAGAAGGGAAACAGTTTTACCTGAAGAAACTGGACATCAGATCCTGCTGGAAACCTTTTTGGTAGGGAACATTTAATCGGCAACACTTAACAAAAAAGGTCTCGTTTGTTAACATTTGACATTAAAAAAAAATACATTAGCACTGGTCCGGGGGTGTGTGTGTGTGTGTGTGTGTGTGTGTGTGTGTGTGTGTGTGTGTGTGTGTGTGTGTGTGTGTGTGTGTGTGTGTGTGTGTGTGTGTGTGTGTGTGTGTGTGTGTGTGTGTGTGTGTGTGTGTGTGTGTGTGTTCACAACTCACTGCTCTTAATGTGTGTGCACTAACTTGGATGGGTTAAATGCAGAGGACAATTTCCGAGTACGAGTCACCTAGAGTTGGCCTTACGTTCACTACACTATGTTTTTACAAAACGTATTCACCTTTGTTTATTTTAGTCAATAACATATCCATGATAGTTCACAGTGCATAATGTTAACAGATGCAACTTTTGATCTTAAAAAATGTATAAGTAAATGTTGAGATTAGCATAAACTAATATTAGCAAATGCTGTAAACTTATTCTTTATTGTTAGTTCATGTTAACTATTGTAAGCAATTAAAACCTTCTTGTAATATGTTATCATTAATTATATCTGAGACATTAATTCATGGATTGAAATGAATTTTACTAATATATGGATGTATTATGTTTCCTTCACTGGACATTTGATAACTTTTGTTCCCCTTAGATGATCCTACCATAGAGCTTGTTGTTGTTCCCAGTGTGGGTCAGTCTAGTTCAGAGCCACAAAGACTGCTGTGTTCTGGAAAAGGATTGGACCTGAAGATCAAGTGGTTTTCAAAATCTACGGAGAAAAATTACACAGCTTTAGAGGTCTCAGTGATGGAAAATGGCTGTGTGAAAGTGGACAGTGAGATTTTGGTGCCACAGCAAGAGTGGGATCAAGGGGTCACTTACACCTGTCAAATTATCGATGAACCCAGTGGGAAAACTGCTAATAAAAGCACAAGTATTTGTGCAGGTAAACACGCCATATGTGACTCTCTCTCTCTCTCTCTCTCCCCCCCCTCTCTCTCTCTCCCCCCCCCTCTCTCTCTCTCTCTCTCTCTCCCCCCCTCTCTCTCTCTCTCTCTCTGCGTGTGGGTTGCATGCTGGGAGCGGAAGTGTGGTGTGGGGGGTTGAGAGCGGCACGTTTTTGAATTTGGTTTCAAGTTTAATTTTCGTTTATTGTGGTTTAGTTGGTTTTTTTTTTATTTATTTTTTATTATAATTTGAAAAAAAAAAAAAATTCTGGGGTGATTTATTTATTTTGATTAAGGCCATGGCGTCTCTTCCAGGCGAGGGAACGCCGGGGTTATCTATTAAGAACGGGTGTAAAGTGTTCTCGGATCAAGCATTCACCGTAGAGGATGTACTTTTAGCAATGGGTGAGATTGTAGGGCACGAAAATATAGCATCGGCATCTAGAATGAACAAGGCGGTGGTGGTGTTTTTAAAAGACGAAAAGTTTGTAAACAGCCTCGTTGAGAAAGGAATTGTTGTTGCCGATTCCCTGGTGCAAGTAACGTTGCGCGCACCTGCTACCAGGGTTACCATTTCTAATGCGCCTCCGTTTATTTCTAATGAGCAAATTATAAAAGAACTGAGTCGCTTTGGAAAGTTTGCTGGATCCGTTAAAATGTTGCCGCTCGGGTGTAAAAACGCAGCGTTAAAATAGTTTTGTCTTTTCGAAGACAAGTATTCATGTTTTTGAACGCGCAATCTAAGGAATTGGATATCTCATTTCGCATTCAACAAGGGGACAGTTCCTATATGATTTTTGCAACGAAAGATAGCTTGAGATGTTTCGAATGCGGCGATTTAGGACATAAGAAGTTCACGTGTCCACATAGGAAACAATCAGAAAATGATAATAGTGAAGTAAATAAGGATGAGCAAACAGTTCAAAGCGAAAAAAACGAAAGGCAAGACAAAGAAAAACGGCCCATAGTTGCAAAGAATGGAATGAGTTCAGGGAAAAAAAAAAAAAAAAAAGATAGACGAGCTTAACGAGAATGATCCGGAGGATACGATTTTGGCAGGTGAACCCGGCGTTACTTCTCAAACTGGATCTCCACCCGAGAAGAGTACTTTAGATCCAAGTTCAAAGTCAGAGGTGTGAGTTTATTTCATCTATGCGAGCTGGTGATAATGCTGTAGGCCCGACTGTTTTGGAAGATGATGCGGTTAAGGAGAATGTGTTTATGGTAAAGAGGTGGCGAGCGTCGGGCTACAGAATAATGTGAGTATGGAGAGTGAAAGTAGTGATGAAGAACTGGAGGATTGTGACAATTGTTCGGAGTTTTCGGAGATTGATTGTAGTCAGGCTTTGGAGGACGTGTATTCGGTCGAGGAATTAAATGATTTTCTGATGATGAAAGCACAGAAGACGACGGGCTATGAGGTCATTTCAAAACAGAAACGATTTCGGCTGAAAAAGTTTCTAACAAGCGTACGTAAAACTCAGAAAGAGAACGTAAAATTGTTAAAATGGAAAAAATAAAGCACATGGGTGTGGGATCTATCCTAATTTTTCTGTTGTTTCTCTGTCTTTTGTTTTTTTCCCTCTCCCCTGCCATGCAGATTCTTAGATTAGGATCACTGAATGTTAATGGGTTGAGGGATGGAGGAAAAAGGGTTTTACTCTCTGAGTTTCTTAGGCTTAAAGATTCAGAAGTAATATTTTTACAAGAAACCCATAGTGATAAAAAAAATGAATCAGAGTTAAATTTGTGGTGGGATGGAAAGCTTTGTTTAAGCCATGGGACCAATGTAAGTCCAGGTGTAGCAATTTTATTTGCAACTCACCTAAATGTTAACATTTTATCAGAAATGGAAATAGAGAGAGGACGTATTTTGATGGTGAAAGCTAAAGTTGAAAATCAGATATTCGTTTTTATAAATATGTATGCTCCAAATAAAGGGTCAGATAGAATAATCATGTTTAGAAAATTAGGAGAGTTTTTAAAAAGTTATACTTTAGATGGTATGTTGATCATGGGTGGGGATTGGAATTGTTCTCTGAACTTTCTTGTAGATAGGAATAATGAGGAACCACATCCTGTATCAGCTGCTGTTTTAAAAAGTATTATAGATCAGGATGATTTAGTAGATGTATGGAGAGACAGGAACAAAGAGGTGAAACTTTTTACATGGACCAAGGTCTCGCAGGGAACGATAAGTGTAGCTAGACTGGACAGGTTTTATGTCAAGTGTGCTGAGAATAATAGGATAATGGGGTGTAATGTTTATCCATGTTGTCTATCAGATCACAATTTTATCACAGTTAATATTGTTTTGAATCAAACTAAATTTAAAAGTCCGTACTGGAAATTTAATGCTGCATTATTGAAAGAAAAAGAGTTCATTGAGAAATTTGAAATGTTTTGGAAGGAATGGGTTTCTAAGAAAAATGATTTTGATGATTTGATACAATGGTGGGAAATAGGAAAGACACAAATAAAAATATTTTGTCAGCAGTATACATGTTTTTCAACAAGAAAAACAAAGCAAAAAATTTCTGAAATAGAACAAGAGATATTTCACATTACATCTGGTATGGTTCAGAAATCAAATGATTGTTCAGCTGACATGTTGGGTGAAAAGAAACGTGATCTAGAAGATCTGTTGCAAGTGCGGGCAAAAGGGGCCCTGATTAGATCACGATTTTTGTCTGTGCATGAGATAGATGCTCCCACGGCGTATTTTTTTAACTTAGAAAAGGTGTCAAAACAACAAAATGAAATGTATTGTCTGACAAAACCCGATGGACAAAAGACTTTTGAGGCAAGAGAAATGAGAAAGATTGCGGTGGACTTTTACTCAAACTTGTACAAAAAAGAAGAAACGGATCCTGAGTGTGTGTCACAGATACTGCAGCAGTTGCCTTCTCTCACTAAAACACAGAGTGAGATTTTGGACAGTGATGTATCATTTGAGGAGTTGACTGATGCCGTCAAACAGATGAAGCCTGGGAGAGCACCTGGAATTGATGGACTATCAGTGGACTTCTTTAAAGCTCTGTGGAACTACATCGGAAGAGAGTTGTACGAGGTGATTCAAGAGTGTTTTAAAGAAAAACGCCTTCCCACAAGTTCCCAACGGGCAGTATTAACACTTTTACCAAAAAAGGGGGACTTGAGTGATCTTAAAAACTGGAGGCCGGTGTCAATCCTAACAACGGACTATAAGCTAATTGCTAAAGTGTTGGCAAATAGGCTGAAAACTGTATTAGGAGATGTAATACATCCAGATCAATCCTACTGCATTCCAGAAAGATCCATATATGACAACATTTTTATGATCAGAGACATTTTAGATTACTCAAAGCTACATGAAGTGAATGTTGGCTTTCTGTTCCTAGATCAGGAGAAAGCATTCGATCGAGTGGATCATGGTTTTCTGTATGATACAATGACTGCTTTTGGGTTTGCAGATAGTTTTATGTCATGGATCAAACTCTTATACATGAATGCCTCTTGTGTTCTAAAGATAGGAGGTGGGTTAAGTAAACCAATAAGTTTGCTTAAAGGCATAAGACAAGGATGCCCACTGTCCGGTCAGTTATACGCATTAGCAGCGGAACCACTCCTACGTGTGTTAAGACAAGAACTGTCTGGTCTAAAGGTGGAAGGTTGCTGCAATGCATTTAAATTAACCGCATATGCAGACGACATAACTGTGATCGTGAAAGATCAAAGAGATATTGATGTTGTTATTCACAGTATCTCTTTATATGAGAGAGCGTCTTCTGCTAAACTGAACTGGAGTAAAACCGAAGCTTTTTGGTGCAATGAAAAAGAGGAATGTTGTAATGTCAATGTAAAACCTGTTATCCCTGGAAATGTAAGGTGGGAAAAAGATGGTTTTAAGTTTTTAGGCATCTTTTTGGGTTTAGAAGTATACCAAAGAAAAAATTGGGAAGGGGTTAAAGATAAAATCTGTAATAGAGTATTAAAATGGAATTGGATTGTACCTCAATTGTCATATAGAGGGAGGGTACTAGTCATTAATAATCTTGCTGCCTCTATTTTATGGCATAAATTAATTGTGTTAAACCCACCAGATGGATTCATCAAGGAAATTCAGAGAGTGTTTGTTAATTTTTTTTTGAAAGGGCAACACTGGCTAAGAGAAGCAGTACTGTATCTGCAGTTAAATGAAGGAGGTCAAGGCCTTATGGACATCAAGTCCAAGGTAGCTGCATTCAGATTGCAGATTGTGAAAAGAATCCTATATAATCAGCCGCAGAACTGGACTGAAGTAGCTTGTGCTTTACTAAGAAGAGTGGGGCGGATGAACTTGGATAGACACCTTTTCTTAATGAATTTGAAGGAAGTAGATTTTAACGGACTCTCTCCTTTTTATACATCAGTCTTAAATGTGTGGCAAATATTTATTGTTAAAAGAGAGCTGTCTGAAATAACCCATGAGTGGGTGCTTGAAGAACCTTTGATTTTTAATCCGCTTTTTTCCAGTGAGATGTTAAAATCTAAAGGTGTTTGCGCAAGCTTGGTTAAAGCAGGAATATGTAAAATATGCCATCTTCGGCAGAGGGACAAATGGATATCTGCAGAATTACTGGCCTTGAAGATTGGTGTTCATTATGTTAGGATTGTTGAAAGATTATTATATGAGATGCAGGAGTTTTGTACTGTACCTGTGCAAGCAGAAATGGCTGAGACTGTTTTCCCCAGCATCAGGGTGGGTGTAAATGTAGGAGACTGGCAGGAGGGGGATGGAAGATTACTGTCTTTTACAACACCTGAAATTAGTCTCTTTGACACAATATCTAAGAAGGCTTTGTATCTTGTTTGTGTAAAATGCTTAAATTTAAGAGCATTGCGAGATCTCCCTGAGACCAAATGGACTAATTTAGTTGAATCAGGGGCCTCTCCGAAAGGATGTTGGAGGACGTTGTATAAGATGCCAATCGAGAAAAGAAGTGGAGATTTGCAATGGAGGATTTCTCATTGGATTTTAGCAACAAACCGTTATAAAGTTCATCTAAATCCTTTGCAAGGAGAAGAGTGTTTGTTTTGTGGGCTACCAGAAACAGTGTGTCATATTTTTCTTGAATGTTTTAGGCTAGCAGGAATTATGGGTATGTTAAAAGACCTGAGTCATGATTTTGGTTTAATTTTTACAAATAGTTTTTTTATTTTTGGACCAAAATATAGCACCTCAAATAAAAGCAAAATTGTCTTGATAAATGTTTTATTTGGTATGGCAAAAATGGCTATCTGGCTGACAAGAAAGAGAAAAATGCAGTTTAATAGCGAAAATGACACTTTGGACATGTTCAGAGCTCTGGTAAAGAGTAGGCTGGTTATGGAGAATAAGTATTATGAACTGGTGAATGATACTGATTCTTTCTTCTACTTATGGGGGATTGAAAATGTTTTATGTAAATCCAACGAAGAGGGAGGTTGCAATGTATTGCTGTAAAAGAAGCGTTTTTTTAAAGGTTTTATTCTTTTTTAAGACTTTTTTTTAATCTGGATATGCTATTTAATATTAATGTAGTAGTGTGTTAAATGTGTATACAGTTCTGGTATAGATTGTAATTAAAGAGATGTTAAAAGTCTCTCTCCCTCTCTCTCTCTCTCTCTCTCTCTCTCTCTCTCTCTCTCTCTCTCTCTCTCTCTCTCTCTCTCTCTCTCTCTCTCTCTCCCCCCTCTCTCTCTCTCCCCTTCTCTCTCTCTGTCTCTCTCTCCCTCTCTCTCTCTCTCTCTCTCTCTCTCTCTCTCTCTCTCTCTCTGTCTCCCCCCCTTCTCACTCTCTCAATATGAGGTCAAAAAAAAAAACTTGTAAAGCCAGCCATAACTATAAAGAGTTCAAGGTAGAATATGACATGTGCATGGGTAAGCTGAAAAAAAGGAAGATGAATCATATATGACAGTATAATTAGTATATAAGCATCATCATTCTATGAATCTAACTTTATTAATTTCACATTTACAGCAAAGTCTGTGTGCAAACCTTCAGTCCAAGTAAAGAGAGCCCCTCTCAGAGACATTTTGAAGGAGAACAAAGTCACAATTTCTTGTATTGTTGAAGCGCCACACAACACTGAAGTGTCATGGTTGGCAGACGGTACCAGTAAAAATGGCACTAGGGCTTCCAATGACCTTCTCAATACAACTGTGAGCAACTTGACTTTGTCGAGAGACGAGTGGTTGAAACTGAAGACCATTGTTTGTACTACTAAACATCCATGTTTCCCAGAAGAGAGCAAAACAATTCAAGCTGGTAAGGTTTTTTTTTTTTTTTTGCACTGATCAAGTGTGACAATTTAGGTTCTGAAAACCACATATTGTGTACATGGCCGTAGCCAGCTATGAGGTCACCGAGGTCCGGACCTCGGTCATTTTTTTATATTCAAAAATAAAATTTCAAGCTCTCTGAATGATTAATTAGCCGTTTAAACCGCGTCATATGTGTGTTTGCAATTTATGTCGCTGCGAGAAGGTAGATCAGTGAACGGAGCTTGAGAGCGTGTTGTGAGCATAGACTGTAAAAAATGCGGCAGAGCGCTTTATGTCACTTTATTATAATTTATAAATAAAGCGCAAAAGAAACTACAAGCATGATGCAACAGCATCGTAGTTGATGTCAATTTGAAAGTCATGAAATGACCAAAAAGTGCCAATAAACTTTTTTTTCTTTTACATTTCCGATAATGGCGCGTATAATTTGCACTAAGTGCCTGTCTTTTTAGCAAAAAAGGCACCCACAACTAAATAGCTACAGTTGCACGGGTCGTTGGGCGTGCGTGAGGTGCTTGAAACTAAGTAGCTTTTGACGCGTTCGACTCGAGTTCGAATCCGCCTTTTGCCGAACTCGCTCTTCTCCCTCTTCTCCCTTTTCCCAATACACATGAGATGTAAAATGTATAGCCTAACATAAAGGTCTCTAGCGTTATATTTTGCCAACGAACTAATATCGAAACCGTGATATGGTTTTGTGCTTTATAAAACAGCACAAGACTTTAAGTATCCTATATAGGCATGTTTGTGCTGCGTGATTTAAAGAAAAGTGCGCACTTTGCTCACGCGATCAAAGGGTTTATTTCTTGCAAGTGAAGACATTAGGACAAAAGTATTGTAATTTTCCTATAGTGTAATGTAAAATATACTTTTGAAATATTCATTTTCATTTATTAGGCTATATGGATTTTATGTCATAGGAATAATTATAGAAATCATTATTATATTATTATACTAATTGTTTGGCATACTAAAACACCAGTTATAATGTAATGTAGACTGAAACTCCATATCATAACTAAAAAATATGTTTGAGCCCCCTTTAATGTCCATGTACAAGTCAATGTTTTTTATTTGTGCACAGTTCATGGGTTGAAGCCCGTTGAAGCTCTTAATTTTGAGCTCTCAAAGAGCACCAGATTGATGCATTTAACCTTAAAATGTACAAAATTTTCTTGCGGGGGAGCATGCCCCCGAACCCCCCTAGAGGGACAGAGGTTTACCCAACATAGTTTTACAAAATCCTATATGGGAAAGATCTATCATTTATGAACTTTACTCCAGCATAGTACAACAAAGTTCCTTTTAAGTCAGTAAACTAAAACTCTTAATGCAAAATTAAAATGTCCTTGGACAAACTATACATTAGGCCTGCCTAAGGGGGGGCCTACAAGACATTGATTGTGCCCAGGGGCCTCTGAATTCTTAATCCGGCCCTGCACCTCACCTCGGACCTCACTAATTTTCAAACCCTGGTTACGGCCTTGATTGTGTATTAAAATGTATGTTTGATCTTCAGATGATATGAAGAAGGATCCTGTAGTGATGATCAGGAAGAAATCAGCTCAGTCAGGCACTGCTTTGCTGGAGTGTGTTGTAAAAGATCTCCCCTCTGGTGAGGTCTGCATCAACTTCCAGGCCAACAGTACTGATATCTCAAATTTCACTTGTGTGGACTGGACCCCTTCTAAAAACATTTGGTCCCTGACCACACATTCTGCAATCCCTATTGAGCACCAGAAGAAGGGAAACAGTTTTACCTGCAAAGTTCACAGACTCTTCAGAAACTGGACATCAGATCCTGCTGGAAACCTTTTTGGTAGGGAACATTTAATCGGCAACACTTTACAAAAAAGGTCTCGTTTGTTAACATTTGACATTAAAAAAAAATACATTAGCACTGGTCCGGGTGTGTGTGTGTGTGTGTGTGTGTGTGTGTGTGTTCACAACTCACTGCTCTTAATGTGTGTGCACTAACTTGGATGGGTTAAATGCAGAGGACAATTTCCGAGTACGAGTCACCTAGAGTTGGCCTTACGTTCACACTATGTTTTTACAAAACGTATTCACCTTTGTTTATTTTAGTCAATAACATATCCATGATAGTTCACAGTGCATAATGTTAACAGATACAACTTTTGATCTTAAAAAATGTATAAGTAAATGTTGAGATTAGCATAAACTAATATTAGCAAATGCTGTATACTTATTCTTTATTTTTAGTTCATGTTAACTAATGTAAGCAATTAAAACCTTCTTGTAATATGTTATCATTAATTATATCGGAGACATTAATTCATGGATTGAAATGAATTTTACTAATATATGGATGTATTATGTTTCCTTCACTGGACATTTGATAACTTTTGTTCCCCTTAGATGATCCTACCGTAGAGCTTGTTGTTGTTCCCAGTGTGGGTCAGTCTAGAGCCACAAAGACTGCTGTGTTCTGGAAAAGGATTTGACCTGAAGATCAAGTGGTTTTCAAAATCTACGGAGAAAAATTACACAGCTTTAGAGGTCTCAGTGATGGAAAATGGCTGTGTGAAAGTGGACAGTGAGATTTTGGTGCCACAGCAAGAGTGGGATCAAGGGGTCACTTACACCTGTCAAATTATCGATGAACCCAGTGGGAAAACTGTTAATAAAAGCACCAGTATTTGTGCAGGTAAACACGCCATATGTGACTCTCTCTCTCTCCCTCTCTCTCTCTCTCTCTCCCCCCCTCTCTCTCTCTCTCTCTCTCCCCCCCTCTCTCTCTCTCTCTGTCTCTCTCTCTCTCCCCCCCCTCTCTCTCCCCTTCTCTCTCTCTATCTCTCTCTCTCTCTATCTCTCTCTCTCTCTCTCTCTCTCTCTCTCTCTCTGTCTCCCCCCCTTCTCACTCTCTCAATATGAGGTCAAAAAAAAACTTGTAAAGCCAGCCATAATTATAAAGAGTTCAAGCTAGAATATGACATTTGCATGGGTAAGTTGAAAAAAAAAGGAAGATTAATCATATATGACAGTATAATTAGTATATAAGCATCATCATTCTATGGATCTAACTTTATTAATTTCACATTTACAGCAAAGTCTGTGTGCAAACCTTCAGTCCAAGTAAAGAGAGCCCCTCTCAGAGACATTTTGAAGGAGAACAAAGTCACAATTTCTTGTATTGTTGAAGCGCCACACAACACTGAAGTGTCATGGTTGGCAGACGGTACCAGTAAAAATGGCACTAGGGCTTCCAATGACCTTCTCAATACAACTGTGAGCAACTTGACTTTGTCGAGAGACGAGTGGTTGAAACTGAAGACCATTGTTTGTACTGCTAAACATCCATGTTTCCCAGAAGAGAGCAAAACAATTCAAGCTGGTAAGTTTTTTTTTTTTTTGCACTGATCAAGTGTGACAATTTAGGTTCTGAAAACCACATATTGTGTATTAAAATGTATGTTTGATCTTCAGATGATATGAAGAAGGATCCTGTAGTGATGATCAGGAAGAAATCAGCTCAGTCAGGCACTGCTTTGCTGGAGTGTGTTGTAAAAGATCTCCCCTCTGGTGAGGTCTGCATCAACTTCCAGGCCAACAGTACTGATATCTCAAATTTCACTTGTGTGGACTGGACCCCTTCTGAAAACATTTGGTCCCTGACCACACATTCTGCAATCCCTAGAGAGAACCAGAAGAAGGGAAACAGTTTTACCTGCAAAGTTCACAGACTCTTCAGAAACTGGGCATCAGATCCTGCTGGAAACGTTTTTGGTAGGGAACATTTAATCGGTAACACTTTACAAAAAAGGTCTTGTTTGTTAACATTTGACATAAAAAAAAAATACATTAGCACTGGTCCGTGTGTGTGTGTGTGTGTGTGTTCACAACTCACTGCTCTTAATGTGTGTGTGCACTAACTTGGATGAAAGGTCTCGTTTGTTAACATTTGACATAAAAAAAAAAATACACTAGCACTGGTCCGGGTCCACTAACTTGGATGGGTTAAATGCAGAGGACAATTTCCGAGTATGAGTCACCTAGAGTTGGCCTTAACTTCACTTCACTATGTTTTTACAAAACGTATTCACCTTTGTTTATTTTAGTCAATAACATATTCATGATAGTTCACAGTGCATAATGTTAACAGATGCAACTTTTGATCTTAAAGGACAAGTTCGGTATTTTACACTTAAAGCCCTGTTTACAAATCGTTTCTGATGAAATAGAACGGTTAAGATAAAATTGTGGACAAATGCTGCTGTCCCGAGAATTTTAGGTTTCTTTCACTTTCCCCCCCCACCAGTAGACTGGGTGTATAGGTGCACTCGAACACTCCTTCCTAAAACACATTAAACTTTCGTTTACAAAGACGTGAAACTCACCGAGTGGTCAGGGGTGTCCACTGACATGCTCACACAAAAATCGCTGCAAAATATGCTTGAGTCATCCCAAAGTCCATTTACCAAATTTGGAGAACTTGTACGGTGGGTGCCATCAGATCGATCTATCTATCTTTCTATCTAGAAGACAGTAAATATGAAGATGGCAAATACAACAGAATATATTTGCAATACATATACCTCTCTGTACACTCTATTATCTGATCTGTTTCTCTCACTGTTTTTTATTTATTTATTTAGCCTCTTTGATCCACTCTGCTCCATCTGCAAAGCTACTGCAGGGTGCTAGTGAGCTGGTGTGTCTGGCGTATGGTTTCAGCCCTCCTGCTATCAACATCACCTGGCTGCTTGGGATGAATGAAATGTTTGCCCACAATGACACCAACCCCGCAAAAGGCCCTGATGGCAAATTTAGTATCCGAAGTCACCTGCAGCTCTTGCCTTCAGATTGGGCACCTGGTGAAGTGTACACATGCAGGGTCACTCATGTAACTGGTACCCAGTTGCTTAACATCTCCAAAAAATCAGGTATGCAATATTTCATGTACTGAAACCCAAGTTTATCAAGGAAATAATTGAGTCAATAAACTTACGAAATGTCATAATTTTCAAATGTGATCTAATTGTTTCCTCGGGTTTGCATTTTACAGCATTATTTGAAGAGGCTATATATATAAATGAGAACAAACCCGAATATATTGTGCAGGACACCATTGAAGAGACCTGGAACATGGCCTGTGCCTTTCTCACCCTCTTCATCCTCTCTCTTCTCTATGGGTGCACAGTGACATTGGTCAAAGTGAAGCCTAAATGAGCAACATTTGGTGTGTGTGTGTGTGTGTGTGTGTGTGTGTGTGTGTGTGTGTGTGTGTGTGTGTGTGTGTGTGTGTGTGTGTGTGTGTGTGTGTGTGTGTGTGTGTTTCATGGCTTCTGGCTTCTTTTGCTTTTAGTTTTTTTAGTTTATTAATTTTCTTTAACTTTTCTTAGCTGTGCAAAAGTGACATGGTACAACTTTTGGCCTTGTGGACATTTAAATGTAATTAAATAAATCAATGTTTTAACACTTTTTACTAATTGATTTAATCTGTCTATTAAGTGTATAAACATATCACAGGAGATTTCAGTCAAAGTTCCACTGTATCTCAAATTGTGCATTGTGAGAACATTCTGTAACAAAATAAAAAAATTTGAAATAAAATTGTCGAACTCAGTTGTTTTGCTGAGGCTAATTTCACTGCCAGAATTTTAGATTTGACCCTGTTTAAAAAATATTTACACACTATTTGAGTAATTTGAGAAATTACAGCTTGAGTGAACATTATGCAAAATAAATAAAAAATATTTTAATTTCACTCTTGATTCAGTAATGTAATAATTCAGATTTTTACGATGGATTTTCATAGTTTAAAATTAAAAGTTTGGGACAACGGATAGCTTCACAGAACATTAAGTACAAAAAAAAAAAAAAAAAAAAACGAAACGCAGCACTCTGGTGACTAGGCTACTAGCCATAGACAGTAAAAGAAATGGACACAGCGACCCCATTGGAACTCAATTGAGACAAGTGAAGCCCATTTTTAGCGATTTCTTAGCACTTCCTTTCCTGACGCGCAGACTCAAACCGAGCAAAGCGTTACACGGACCACGTGAGCAACCCGTCTGTCTTCTAGTAGCTGTGCCAAGAGAAATCTGAATCATTCCCTTCCGAATCTTGCAGAGACGGAGAGTGTGAGTAGGAATTGTCCATGAGCATGGAGCAGGATCAACTTTTGCTAAGTATTCTGATTAATTATATTGTCATTTTGCCTCTACGTCCCCCCGATTGCCAGCGAGCTTCTCCTCCTGTCCATACGGTAATCTATCTAATGTGCGACAAAGAGTCGCTTGGTTATGACGCAATCGTTAGCCTACTTTTACAAAAACTGCTTCTACGGGGCCATAACATAAGCTACAAGGTAATGGAGCATTTTATACATTGTCGTGTTTCTTTAGAAATAAAAAATGGACAAATGGAGTCTTCAAACGCCTCAAATGTAAAGTTATTCGCTGTCAATGTGACGCCAAAATGAATGGAAGTCAATGGGATTGCTAACGCAAGTGAAGTTCCGCTCAAGATGGCGGCACCTGGCCGACTTCAACTTCCGGTCGACTTCCTTCCCGCTTGCGATATTTTTTTTCCCAGGAGGGTAGGGGAAGACTCATTAATATTCATTAGGGAAGTCATCACTGATTGGTCTTTACCCCAGTGACGGGTAGGTTTAGGGGCGGGGTTGGGGTAGGTCATCACATAGACCCCAGTGACGGGTAGGTTTAGGGGCGGGGTTAGGGGTAGGTCATCAGACCAATCAGTGATGACTTCCCTAATGAATATTAATGAGTCTTCCCCTACCATCCTGGGAAAAAAAATATCGCTTCCCGCTTGCTACTAGCCAGGGGCAAGCGTGCCGCACAAGCCCTGAAAAGTGAAGCCAAAACCTCTCGATCGCCCCCCGGTGGCTGGTCCTAGTATAGGTCATAAGCCCCGCCTCCCCGTGTTATTCAACGGGACGTGAGACCAACTAAACAATTAAATTACACTTCAAATATCTTTTTTCCAAAGGTGGTTTCTTTCATTTGCTGTCGTTTTTATCACGCTGATGTAAGTTCAAGTGTCTGTTTCAAAAATAAGTTGGTTTTTAGTTAGTTACGTGATGTGGTGGTGTAACGTCATGATTGACAGCTGTGATTGACAGGTTCTCGAGCGAAGTAGTCACTGAAGCACCAACGGACATTTTTTTCGGGATCTTCGGAGGACTGAGGAGATTGTATTTACTTTATTTTAACAAGCCTCTTGTCGTACTGCAATCAATTTTTTAAAAAGTGTGCAGAATCCGCTCTCCCTGAGTGCATTCGGCGAGAGTGAAGGCGGAGCGTTGATTTCGCGGCTTTACTTCCTGCTCACGACTGCGCAGGTCTGGTCCCGAGATCGCTACTGCGCAGACTCAAGTTCCAATATGTCAGCGCCATATCGGGACTCTGGCGGCTTCAGTTCTCATCAATGGAAGAGAGCGAAGGTGTGTCGTCCATCTTTTTTTACAGTCTATGGCCAGGGGCTGTATTCACAAAGCATTTTATCTTACCACTATACTCCCTAATCGCACTAAAAGATTTTAGCTAGGAGTTTTCTCTTAAAAGTTATTCACAAGGCCTTTCAGACCTACTCTTAGTAAAGAAAAATGACAACTCCTACTCTAAAAGAGTGAGTCTTTAGGCTTGTTCGACTTCATGCAGCTCTGCGCAGACCGATCGGCGGCTGACTTAAAGCAGTGCATGCCGGTTAGAAATTTTGTCCGACTTGATACAGCGCCGACGCCACGTGACTGTGACGTATGCCATCAAAGTACCGCGAGAGCAATTCGAGAGTAGCCGGAGAACTCAGCCTGTGCAGCTTCTCAAGAGCGGCTGCACTGGGCTGCACGTGGGCTGATGACGACACAGCTGTTCCACGATTGGCTGGATTCACCGCATGACAACGATCACGTGTGTTTCGTGTTTATTTCGAACACCTTTAGTTCCTCTAAAGCTCTCAAATCAGTTTATTATAACAGTGAACACTCTTTTCATGTCGTTGTCATGCTATATTGTGTCATGTTTATCAAATTAAAACTGCTTAAAAAACGTAGACTCCACTTCATTGATAGTTGCTTATGTTGAACTTTATTCTTGTTCAAACAGACGCTGTATGAAGCAGTACATAAAGTAGGCTATTGAATGAAAATGTCTCTGAAACATCTGTGTATTATTTGGCAAATATTGCATTTCACTGCAGCTGTGGTAAAGTATGCAAACACCACGTGAGTGGTCACTACGGGAACCAGAAAGTGTCCGACTTCACGTCTCCGTTTGCAGCTCCTCCCCGCCTGCACGCGGCTACTCTCGCCGATCGGTTGCATCCAGCCGCAGCCGATGTCGAACACACCTTTTGTTGCTATGGTCATAGGCGCCGATTTATGTTTTCCTCCGTGGGTGCTCATGGGCGTACGCCCTTAAAAAAAAAAAAAAAAAAAAAAAAAAAAGTCAATTTTTTTGCACTTCAGAACCTTAGGAAATGGACAGCGGCCGACACTTAACAGTGTTAAATTTGAAAAATACTGTTCGATAGAACTGCTTGGTTTGTTACCACAGTAACAGTTATCTGCGTTCTTCCTCCGCGATAAAGTTCCACATTTGCGGCTATCCAACACGAAAATGCATGCAGCAAAGTTTTGTCGACAACTTTACCATCTAGCTATTCTTTTCTTCAACTCATCAGCATCCATCTCGACAACTGCAAGCAGATCGCGTGCGCGCGCGGTTATGATGACTTTTTAAAAGTTGGGAGGGCGTGGGCACAAATAAACTGATGTGGATTTTAAATTATTATTTTTTTAACTTGAAATACGGGCATATTTTTGTAGATGTGTTCCTAAAGATGTGCATATATTTGTACGTTTGCACATGATTGTTTTAAACCCATGTTTAGAGTTAGACCCGTGTTTCCCCCGTGTCCGACCCGACCCGCACCAGTTTGAGCAAAATTTGCGGGTAGGCTACCCGAACCCGCGCAGGACTCTGTCACACAAGTCCACACAGTAAAAATTAGATTTGTTAACTCACCATTGCGGTTAATTCTTCAGAAGGAACAGAATTAAAAGAACTGCGCTGTAGCTGCGTACAGAGCAGGGTCACTAAAGAGGCTTTTCATCCGAGAAACGCTGTGATTGGTGGATATGGAGCAGGCGATACCATAGATATCTATGGGCGATACTACTCGACTGACTGCGACATAACCAATCACAGTGTGACAGACGCTTCACATATCACCGACTGCAATGATTAATTTTAAATGAATGTAGACAGAGCGCCTACTGGCAGTCTGGCACACGTGGGTGCTCGGTATTTTCCGTGGGTGCTCGAGCCCCGGAGCACCCACGGTATCGGCGCCTATGGCTATGGATGACGTCATCACTCATGCACGAGCTTGACTGAAGTGACCACCTTGATTGGCTGATGATTGTAACGCGGGAATGATTCCAAACACCTCCCCTACGATGATGATTGACAGGTGACAGGTCTGAGAATGCGTGCGCTAAGTGCGAAGGACGGAAGATGATGAATAACTGTCAAAAAAATTAGGAGTCCTAAAGTTACGAGTGACACGCCCATTATTTTTAGGAGTTGCTCCTAAATTCGCCAGTTAGGAGCTACTTTTAGCCTTAAAATTCTTTGTGAATACGGCCCCAGGGCCCGTATTCATAAAGATTCTAAGAATCCTCTCAGAAAACTCTTAATTTAGCTTAAAAACTTTTACGTAGGAGTCTTAGCTTAAGAGCAATTCGGGACTGATCTGAGAGCAACTCTGAGTAAGGAAAAGACAAAAACTTTTATCTTAGTAAGAAGGCGGGGTTGACCCCGTTGCTATGTATGACACAATCTTTTGAAGACTGTGATTGGTTGGTTGTCCAAGAAGGGGAAAAAAGTGATTTTAAGTATAGGGTCTATTCTAAGCCTTCACTTTGAAATTACATGCGTAATTTTTCCTATTTGACCGTTCTCACACACACACATCATATATATAAATCCTTATTTTATTAACCATGCTGTTGATTTCCTATAAGGTATTTGCTTGGCTTAGAATGATAAAAATTGTTCCACTCTTTCTAATTACACTGATTGTTGGCATGTCTATTTAAATGGTGGTTTGAATGTTGGTTTTAATGTATCAAACATGGAATTTTCCCAGTTGCCAAATATCGTAATGTGATTACTTTCATTTCGGGCGCTATGGCATTTCTGCGCTGTGGAGATATTAGCGTGTCTCTAAAAAGATCTGTCACAAACATGATCCCTGCATGATCTAATTTAAAGCGTCTTATTAACTCACTGTCATCCATTGTCTGCAACACATTTCTTCTCCTTCTTCGTCTTTCTGCCATTTTCTCCTCTGCTAAAGAAACTCTTAAGCCTCTTAAAAGTCCTTGTCCGTGCTCCTAACAATTTTGACCTTAAGACCTCTTTTAAAGTCCCTGTAAAGGCAATTCTAAAAAAAATTCTAAACACATTATAAATGTTAGAAATGTATTGCTAAATCATATTACAAAGACTGTGAACTGTGAAGTACTGAATTGTGGAGTTAGACCGTTAAACAGTTTTTCACCGTTGCTGTGTTCCGGTTTTTTTGGGCGGGGCTAAAACGGGGGCTCGATGACGCACTGGAGCCCCTGAGCTCCTGGACACGCCCCTACTTGATGACGCACTGGAGCCCCTGATCTCTTGGACACGCCCCTACTTGATGACGCACTGGAGCCCATTCGCATCAGTTTGCAACTCAATCGCGAGTTACTATTACTGTCTGTCAGTACTATTAGTTAGTTACTACTACATCCTACAGTTTGCTAGCTAGCTATGCCTTCGTCACGGAAATGCGTATTACCTGGATGCGATCACGTACAAAACAGATCGGTGTCCTTATTTAAATTTCCGAAAAACTATCATATCAACAAGAGGTGGATTAATTTTGTGAAGAGCCACCTTGATGGAGAGCTAAGGATCACCGCCAAAACCCGCCTCTGTAGTGATCATTTTACACGGGATAGTTTTATAAACTTTCGTCGCAGACAACTGGGATTCATTCACTGATAATCCGCTGTTTCTGGTGAATGTGGCCGAACCGACTATCTCCCGCCTCGGCCTTCATCCTCCCGTCGCGCCGACAACTGGTGCCATCGTCGGCAGTGCGTGCCCACCAATGAGTGTAAGTTGCCTTGTGTGCTTATGTTATAATTAAAGTAGGTAGTCCAGGCTCGAACATGTATGGCTTTGCAAAACAAATAAGCTGCTAGGAGCATCCTTGCGAGCGTTCCCGCGAGTGGGCGTGGTTTCAGCGCAGCCAGCGGACACGCCCCCAGCGTTTGAGAGCAGAGACTACTGCTCATTTTTTCAAGATTTTGATCGCTTATTTTATGTACTTGCCGGCTTTTTTTATCATTCAAATTTGGCTGGGTGGCTAATAACACATTTTTCTGTGGTGTGACAAACTCAGAACACATACTTAATTTTGACTTTACAGGGACTTTAAGGGTTAAGATGCTTTCTGAATTACTTTTTTCTTTACTAGGATTTTTTCTTTAAATTTAAGAGTAAACGCCCACATTACTAAGAATTTTCTTAGAATTTTGTCACTAGGAGCTACTCTTTGCATTAAGATTCTTTATGAATACGGGCCCTGGGCCCGTATGTATAAAACTTCTAAGAAATGCTCTTAAGAATAGTCTTAAGCTTTGACTTAAGTGTCAGAAAATACTTAGTAAAGAGTAGGACATTTCTATAGGAGACTTTTATAAAGCAGCTAAAAGCAGCTTTCAGTAAAGTATAAGACTGAATCTTAAAGGGTTAGTTCACCCAAAAATGAAAATTCTGTCAGTAATTACTCACCCTCATGTTGTTCCAACCGCGTAATACCTTCGTTCATCTTCGGAACACAAATTAAGATATTTTTGATGAAATCTGAGCCATGTTTCACTCCTCCATAGGCTTCTATGTGACCGAAACTTGCTGGCCCAGAAAAGTTATTAAAGAGATCGTTAATATAGTCCAAGTGACTCCAGTGGCTCAATCTTAAGTATATCAAGCGACGAGAATACTTTTTGTGCGCAAAAACAAACAAAAATAACGACTTTATTCCACTATTCATTTCCTTCTCTCTGGGCCTCGTAGTGTTTTTGCGCAGCGCGTCTGTGTTACACGTCACCACGTAGGCTCACTATTGGCCGACGCCGGTCATGTGTGTGTTGCGTGATGACGTGCAACACAGACGCGCAGCACAAAAACACTACGAGGCCCAGAGAGAAGGAAATGAAAAGTGGAATAAAGTCGTTATTTTTGTTTGTTTTTGCGCACAAAAAGTATTCTCGTCGCTTGATA
The DNA here is from genome assembly GCF_964197995.2 of Scardinius erythrophthalmus. NCBI lineage: Eukaryota > Metazoa > Chordata > Actinopteri > Cypriniformes > Leuciscidae > Scardinius > Scardinius erythrophthalmus. Next base: position 44,234,119 of record NC_138221.1, read on the forward strand.
AACTTAATGTAGTGCCAACTGTAGTTACTTGGACTATTTTAACGATGTTTTAATAACTATTCTGGGCCGGTGAGTTTCGGTCACACTGGAAGCCTATGGAGGAGTCAAAATTCTGTCAGATTTCATCAAAAATATCTTAATTTGTGTTCCGAAGATGAACGAAAGACTTACATGGTTGGAACAACATGAGCAGCGCCGCCGCTCCCACCACGCGCTGTGCGTAGGGCACCAAGTGCTGAGGGGGCACCAAAAATAGCCTAATGAAAAAAAAATTATAATGCCGATATTATTTCATTAGCCTATAGAAATATTATTAGGCACATTTTAGCCATTATTATGTAACAAAAAAGGGGGAACAAGATAATTTAATTGCTCTAGTCTAGAAAGTACTGCCCCCCCCCGCGTTGCATGGTCCGTGCCGGTTGTTTGCGCGGGCGCCTTTGCGAAGGAGGCGTTCGCGCGGACGAAGTTTGACAGACAGACAGTAGGCAACTTTTTTGGAAATGGCCCCTAAAAGACAGCAGGAGTTAGGATCTGAGAAAAGAAAGAAGAGGAAACTGCGAGATGATGCCCGTGCATCACTTGCAGGTAAGTCCATGTTTAATCATTCTTAAATACGGGAAATGTGCTGCATGTGCTGCTGCTAACGCGCCTCGAACTTGCTGACTTATGTTATTTCTAACTTATAACTTCGGTGCAAGCTAAATTGAGATTTTACTGTTAAACATTACCTAATACAAAGCAATACAAATAACAGACGCCAGCTAGCTGTTACTTTCTTTACTATCTTTCTTTAGATATTGAGCAGTAGTTTATGGTTTATTTTGACGTGACGGTGGTTGATACTTTCTCAGTAACAGTTAACATTAGCAGTCAGTTCAGTGCACATGGTAGGCTAACAATTCCTGTTAAATATATAAAAAATATAAAATGTCATTATGAATGATATAAAGCAAACAATACTGTTTAATTGTGTGCATTATTGCACCTCATTCTATTATGCTTTTATATTATATTATATTATATTATATTATATTATATTATATTATATTATATTATATTTATCAAATAGTTGATACATAAGGAATAAAGGGGGAGAACTCCTTGGCTGCCATGCTTTCAGTTTTAAATGTTTATAATTTTTTCCAGTATGAGATTCTTTGTTTGAATATTTTGTCTAATAAATGTAATTTATTCAAAGTGACATTGAATTTGGGAAAAACATGTCTGGATTATTTTAAGAATTTTTTTATTTTGCTATTCTGTTTACTGAAGAAAAGTTTGCACTTTCAAATGTGTAGTGTGTGTTGGCTATTCTACATATGTTTACAAAGTCAGCAAAGCTGTGAAGATTTTACTTTCTCTTTTTAGTGTTCTTAAGTTTTATACTGTGATGCCGCTATTGTGTTATTGGTATTGAGTTTTATGTTTGGTAATATAAAGTTAAACTGGCAAAAACAAACGTTTTTTTTCTCGGGGTCGGGGTGGGGGGCATCATAAAGGAATTATGCTTAGGGCACCAAAATGGCTAGCAGCGGCACTGAACATGAGGGTGAGTAATTACTGACAGAATTTTCATTTTTGGGTGAACTAACCCTTTAAGTGCTGAGTGAAGTGGGACTTAAGTGTTGAAAACTAAGGACTACAGTGATGTCAACCCAAAATGGCCGCCCTCAACCACTGAATCAGCCAATAGTGAGCCTGCAAGGGTGAGGTCACTGCAGCATGACACCAATCATTTAAACGAATTATAATAAAATCATTTAATTAAGACACTGCAGCTTTAATATTTAAATTTATTTAAAAAATGCTTTGCAGTGCATTGTGCAAAATTATCACGAATTAGTATTTATGCTGTGGAAACCCTTTTCTATTGATGCGTGTCTCCTCATTTACAGTTGGAGGCTTGGAGCAATTATGCAAACATGAGTTCCATCAATGGATCCAACAACTCAGGAAAGCCCGAAATACTCAATAAAGGGGCTTTATTTCTACTGCGAGATTTGAAGATCAATTGGAAAGTCAATGAACTGCCATATAGTATTGGCCAAAAGTGAGGCCAAGGAAAATTGACACTCACCCTTTATTC